>NC_089496.1:96863016-97186266 GCF_036850765.1 Saccopteryx bilineata
TAGAGAACTTGGACTTCATCAAAACTAAAATCTTTTTTTTTTTTTTTACAGAGACCGAGAGAGGGATAGATAGGGACAGACAGGAACGGAGAGAGATGAGAAGCATCAATTATCAGTTTTTCATTGCAACACCTTAGTTGTTCATTGATTAAGCAATCAATGAACCTCATATGTGCCTTGACCGCAGGCCTTCAGCAGACTGAGTAAACCCTTTGCTCAGCCACGACCTTGGGTCCAAGCTGGTGAGCTTTGCTCAAACCAGTTGAGCTCGCACTCAAGCTGGCGAGCTCGGGGTCTTGAACCTGGGTCCTCTGCATCCCAGTCCGACACTCTATCCACTGCGGCACCGCCTGGTCTTTTTTTTTTTTTTGTACATCAAAATTTATGTAGCAAGAGAGTGAAATAGTTGGCTCAGTTATAAAGCGTAGACCCGATGCACTAGAGGTCACAGGTTTGACATCCAGTCAGGGCATGTATGAGAAGCAATCAGTGAGTACACAACTAAAAGCAACAACTAAGTGAAACAGTAAATTGATACTCTGTCTCTCAAATCAATGGGAAAACAATTTTTAAATGGTTAAGATGGTAAATTTTATCACAATAAAACAAAATTGAAAAATAAGTTGGTTACCAAATTACACAATGTAAGTTATCGGGCTAATGGTATTATATAAGGTTCAAAGTCTATCAATATATATTTTTACAATGTTAATAACTTATTTTTTTCCTTAATTTTTTTATATAAACTTTAAGAAGAGCACAAATTTTAAAAACTGATAAGCTAAAACTTCATGTGACTAAAATATGATAGCTCACCTGCCTAAGAATAAAGAAACAAGTGTCAGAAGACGGGTATTTCAGTCCTGATCTCATCATTTACTAATTCTGTGTCCTTGCTGGAGTTTAGTTTGTAACAGAGGTATAATTTTACAAGTTGATTCAAACATAAAATGAAACATATGAAAGTGAATTGTAAACTAGAAGACACTATGCACATAGAAAGACCTGCATAATCTTTTTCTAATTTAGACTTGCTCTGCACAGTATGTTTTACTAGATGACATAAAAGCTCATCATGACAATTTTCTTAACAGAATGAGACAGTAATGGTGAAATGCAACACTTACTGTAAATCCATGCTAACCACTATGAAATCTTTTGGCCTGGCTAAACATGCAGACTACTTACTATAGTGCCTGTGGTAGCATATATGAGTTTATGACCTGAGGATTGTTGAATTGCAAACAGATTGTTATAAGTCAGCAAAGACATTAATCCAGAATCACATCCCAATTCCAAGTTCTTAATGAGATGACTGGCTATGTAACTGTCACTCACCCTCAGTTCCAAGTTTTAAGTTTGGAGGGAAAGCCTTTTGAGCTGACATCATTCAAAAGGGTTCTGATGAGCCTCACATGTATATAATAGTCTATGAATAAATTGCATACTAAAGTGACCCCCAGTTTGCATTTGCAGACTTCTTGTTCCTGGATTGAAGAATATGTTTTCTAAATAGTTGGTTCCTTTAATGATCAATTTCAGGTGTAAAGAGTAATATTTATAAAAAGCAGGAAAGTGCAAGGGGGAATTAGCAAGGATTAAGAAATTAGTCTTGACCTTCTTTTATACTAGGAACTAAAATTTACTTTGAATCTGACCACCTAGTTTGAAGTTGAGGGCTCCCCCCCTCATCACAAACAATAATAAACATAATTGCTGGAAATAGGATAATACCCTTCCTTATGCTGTGAGAAGAAGTGGAACATTTTTGCAAAATAATTCCAGGATTTAAAGTAGCAAACGAAAAATTAACTTTGTGGTTTAGAGTGTTAATTTGCTCTGACCAAGAATTAACAGAAGGAAATGAGACAAATTAGATTTTCCTTTTAGTCAACATTGAGTAGACTCTCAAAGATACTAAATTTGAAACCAACTGGTGTAAATTTAAAATCCAGGACCCCTATCCTCAACTACTGAGTGAAACTTGATGATATCACATTATAGTCCACCTTCCTCAGAAGTACCGTCACCGTGTATCTAGAGCAAATGAAGAACTCTCTTTTGAATGGTCTTCTGCTATCTCCAAAGGGACTGTTGGACAGTAGGAAGATGGAATTATAATTATATTTCTTTTGGTTCTTTCTAGATCCATATCTTTATTGAAAGTCGTTTGGATTTCTGTGGTCAGTAGTGTAAGGAAACACTAGATATTAACAGTTTCCAATGATTTCCTTAAGAGTTCCTATAGTTGCAGAATCTTTTGATGTCTTTGTTCATAAGAGGTGGAGTGTGAGGGTAGTGAGCAGGCAAAGGGTTATTTGAAATATATTCTTTGCAATTGTGAAGAATGTAAGTTCCTTGAGGTCAAGAGCTTGTTCTCCTTTGTGTCCCCAACAGTAAACTGATATATGGTGCATAGGAGACGCTCAATACTTTTATTGAATGATCAAATATACTTGTTACTTAGTAATATAAATTTATTTAAAGAATAAACCAGCCCTGGCCATGTGATTCAGTGGATAAAGCATTGTGGTGGTGGTGTGCCCAAGTCGTGGGTTCCATCCCTGGTCAGGGCAATGATGAGAAGCAGTCAATGAGTGCACAACTAAATGAAACAACTAAGTGGAAGGGCAAATCGATACTTCTCTCTCTCTCTCCCTCATTCCCCCCTCTCCTCAAAGCAATGGAAAAAAAGAATAAATCATTCAAGCATCAGTTCTTTGAAATAATTTGAACTCTAAGAACTAGTGATAAGTTAGCTGTGAAACATAGATCCTTTTTGTGTATGTGAGGAAGAAAAGCTGAAATTAGATACTCATTAAAATATGTTTATAGATAAAAGTCCCTACATAATATAAAGTGCAAATATGTCTTTATCATTCCCTTTAAGTAGTTTTGCACTGAAGATAACCCTCTGGGGAAAAATGGTGAATCTACTAAGGCTAACTCCAACCATGAAACATTTCCTTGACTTAGATATTTTCCCCTTGATCTCTTGAAAACGATTTCTGCTTGTATGCGTGTAATTTGCTTTTCGCATGTATGTGTGTGTTAGCGTGTTTGTTTAAATAAAGGCAGTGCTCTGTCTCCTTCAGGAAACACGTTTTTTCTTTGTGAGGCAGTTTTTGTCATTTTCACTTGAATGCGAATGAAGGAAGTCATCCTTTCCCCGTGAAAGGGAAGTTTCCCAGCTGTTTATGAGTTGTGGAGCCTGTGTGGGAGAGGCCAAGGTTTCAGAAAGAATGCCCCTTCTCTAGTCTACATTTTCTTGTATTGCTTTTTTCACACAGCTGATCTTTTCATTTCTAATGTGTACCATCCAGTCGACAAGATGGTGACTGAGAGTGAGCTGTTTCTGTGTATCAGACCCATGGTGATAGTACTTCATGAGGACTGCGGCTCTGTCCTCTGATTGATGTAAGAGGTGAGCTGGGAAAATCGAGAGATTTGAAAGGGGTGTTATTTTGAAAGTAATTCTATAGTGGTTTCTTGGTTAAAATGCTTACCACTTCCTCTCTTCTCTAAACACACCCATTTGAGCATATCACTGTTTCCTTTGTTTTGAGCCTATTTTATTTGTGTGTGTAGAGCTACCACTTGGAATGTGATCTCTAGCTCATTCACCTGAGCACATCTACTCAGCATCTGAGTATCCAGCTACCTGGCTCTTTTCAGTATTACAAACTTATTAAGGATCTGACATACTACTTTATCATTGGTCCCAAATATACCATTGCTCACTCTGCTCCCAGTGCCTAAAACACATTCTTTTGCTTTTGCTTAGCTAACTCTTATCCTTTTAAATTATAAGTTATAAATCACACACATGTGCATATATATGTATGATTTATAAATCACTTATGAATCACATGTTCACTCCACTGTGAAATGTTCCCTTTCACCTTCAGTGCCTTGGCCTGGGGTAGGCCCCTTGTTAGCTCACATAGTCTTGCAAAGGAAATTATGTTTTTTAAGTTATATTTTGGTGTCATGGAAACAACTTTCAGAAATTGGAAGCCAAAGATCATCCATACAAGTAAAAATTTCTTAAGAGCCAAAGCCAGTTTTGTCATTTTTGCTACAACTCATTTCTTTAGAAGAGTACAGCCAACACAGGTCTTCTGTTTAGGGACATCATGATGAAAGGTTATTCTGTGAACTAGCCATCCATCAAGCTCATCACTTCATTACTTCATCAAGGCTATTTGATTGTATTACACAGACCTGGTCAAAGGGTGAGTGTGTGCTGGAACTGTGAAGTGAAGGGAATAGAATTAAGGCTTGGGAACATTTATATTTTTTAAATTGCTACTTCCTGTTCAGCTAAGGGGAGTCCTGTGACTTTGCTGATAGCTAAGGAGATAGTCCTGAAAGCTTGACAGGTCACAGCTGTGTCCTGTACTTTGTGTGAAAATGCATTTGCTTTCTCTCCTGTTCATTTTATTTTTCTAACTTTCTAATATATTAATGTTGACTCCAGTGTTTCATGGAGCAAGAAGTTGGATGTATGCCCAGATGAGGATGCAGATGATGGTTAACTACAAGAGTATAGGCAGAGAATGAATTAAATATGGAGTATGTGCTGTAAAAACTGAATGACAAGGCCCTGGCCGGTTGGTTCAGCGGTAGAGCGTCGGCCTAGCGTGCGGAGGACCCGGGTTCGATTTCCGGCCAGGGCACACAGGAGAAGCGTCCATTTGCTTCTCCACCCCTCCGCCGCGCTTTCCTCTCTGTCTCTCTCTTCCCCTCCCGCAGCCAAGGCTCCATTGGAGCAAAGATGGCCCGGGCGCTGGGGATGGCTCTGTGGCCTCTGCCTCAGGCGCTAGAGTGGCTCTGGTCGCAATATGGCGACGCCCAGGATGGGCAGAGCATCGCCCCCTGGTGGGCAGAGCGTAGCCCCTGGTGGGCATGCCAGGTGGATCCCGGTCGGGCGCATGCGGGAGTCTGTCTGACTGTCTCTCCCTGTTTCCAGCTTCAGAAAAATGAAAAAAAAAAAAAAACAAAAAACAAAAAAAACCTGAATGACAAGGAGAAACCCCTTCTGAATATATTTTTAAAAGGAGGTCCCAAGAAGAGTATTTGGGTGTTTTAGACTAGTGCTATAATTGAAGTAGTTCTGTTTCTTCTATAAACCACACAATTCCTTTACAAAAAAATCAAATACTTGCTCTGTATTCTAACAGTTCTACCATTTTATTCTCTCTCAAAGATTTAGAACACCCTTAAGATGTTATTTATTTCATTTTACCATCCTAAACATCTTTGATTGCCACTGGAACAATACTAATTACCTAGAACTCCTTCCTTCCTTTGGATTTCATACTCGACTGTTCATTGAAGCTTAATCACTAGTATGTCGGTCACATCAGCACAAGTTTGTTTCTTGACATTGGATAGATAGCTTGGAGATGTTTTTCATGATCTCATCTCAGTTGACATGGGATGTGTCTGATAATATAGAGAAATGACAGTTAAACTTTTCCATAGGGGAGAGGAGTACAATTTTAGCATTGTTTCCTGAGTGGCAACTTTTATTTAGATAGGGTGGGAAAAGTGCTGGCTGAAATCAGGAGATAAGTTTTCTGCATGACCTTAGGCAGCAGCCGTAGGCACCTCTAAATTCTCACAAATGAAGAAATTGGACTAGATGACCTTTAAAGTCCTTTTGGCTGTCTTTGATATTTATGGAGCTTGAGCTCTGGAGGAAACGCAGTTGGCTCCCTTATTGTTGTCAGTTGTTAGAGACCCACTAGATAATATGAAAGGTGGGAAGAAGGTAAGCTAGTTGAGCTGTTTGATTTAGAAGGATGAAGCCTCAATGTCCCAGTTGGTGAGGCTCACTCAGCAGGACAACGACTAGAGCCGGAGTAGGCGCTTGTAACACTGGTGGCCCGACACTGTAGCTTGCTGACAGGGGCTTACAGATTGACTTATTGGGACAGCACAGTCTAGAAAAGGGTTTTTTTCTCGTAAGCTACTTGGTCTTGAGGAAGCCCAAGTGAGAGGACTGACTAGTCAAGCTTTCCTCTGGGAACAGAGTGAGAGTGTCTTCAAGAAGGAAGGAGTGAAGCAAATTGATGCTGTGCCTCCCACACGGGGAAACTCCTCCTACAAGCTGAAATCCACAGGTGACATAGGTGCTTGCTGAGGAATAACAACCATTTGCATGGAGACCCACCGTAACAAATGCACTGGCTAATGGAGGATTAATTTAACTATTTGCTTTTTCTTTTGTGTTGCTGTGTTACTTTTATCTTGGTAGCGTAGTCATCCATGTAAATGTCTACTCTGAGATACATTTTTCAGGATACTCAGCTTGTATGAAATCTCTGAAGGAATCTAGTTCTATCACCTCATTTGCAGTTGAGAAACCGAGGCTGAAAGAGAGTCACTTGGCCAAAACCATGCTATGATTTAGAGTTGTGGTTAGAACTGGAACTAGAACCCAGTCTGGTTACTACTGGTTTTTTACTATTGAGAATACACACCTTGGAAGTATGAAATATGAAAAAATTTCCCAAATGGTAAGCAATTTTAGTAGGTTCGTGAATGAAACGAAATCTTTTTTTTTCCCTAGGAATTTCCCCTCCGCTTTTGCTCTTCAGTAACTTTAGAAAGTAACATTCTGCCAATAGATGTATGTCCATATCACACTCTTTTTCAGGTTCTTGGACTGGGATAGAAAGCAGTGTTAGGCAAAATTAGGATAACATGAATGTGAAGTTTCCGTACAGTGAGAATCCGGAAAATTCTCTTATCACAGGGTCTAATTGTATAACACTGAAATAAGTTGGTTTTGAACAGAAATCTCAGAGTTAACTCATCAGAGAATATGATAAAAGGAAAAAAGAATCCCGGATTATTTGCTGTGCTTTAGTGATTACATGCAGTTTTTTGTTTTCACTTAACAAAACTACTCGTTTTAGAACAATATCTTAATTTTATTTAATGACTGAGGCCTAATAAGTGTTTTGTGAATATGTTGGGAGTGGCTAATCACTGAACAATGATATAAGGATCTGAAGATGGGAGAAGCTGTTGAATATGTTGAGACAGAGGAGCATGTTAATACTTTAATATTGCTGTTGGCACAGTAATTGAACATTGCGATCATTTCAGCTACACCGTACAGTCCAGTCATTGTATTATTAATGTGGAGAAGCAGAGTAGTACAATAGTATGCTGGTTTGAGGCCTAAATTCTGTTTGAGAGTCTCTTAATTTATTATGCCCCCATGCTGAGTACTTCAAAACTGTATGGATTATATACCGTGTTCTTGTTTTTATAGGAAATACACAGGTTAACATGAAAGAGAGCTTGCATTATTTCTTATAAGAGTTTAGTTTAGGAAAGTGCTTTGGTTTTGTGAGAAAGGGGATTTAACAGTGTTTCTGGAGAGCTGGTTTAGCCAACAAAAAAGATAGCCTTAGTTACAAGCTCTTGTCACAGAAAGAGGGGGACTTTCCTCTCTTTTAAATTATCTTAATTTTAATTTTTTCAGATAAATCTTTAAATGTGAGTTCAACATACGTGAAAAGTGCACAAATCATGAGATACAGGTTGGTAAATACGTACAAAGTGAACACCCTACCCTGTGTAACTTCACCCAGATCAAGAAATGCACACCACAAACCCACTGATGTGTCTTCTGAGGCGTTCCTCTTCCAGCAAGGTAGCCATAGCCTGACATAGGTTTCTGTTGCGTCTTCTGAGTTTTATATGAACGTAATCTTACTCAGTTCTTTTACTTTTGTATCTGCCTTCCATTGCTCTTTTTTCCATGAAATTCATCCATGTTCTTGCACGTACAATAGTTCTTTTCATTATTGTGTGTAATCCATTTTATGAACATTCAGATTGATGTGCGTTCAGATTGTTTGCAGTTTTTATGTATTAAAAATTTTAATTCTTCCATGAACATTTTGGTGTATTTTTTGGTGTTTATATGTATACATTTCTGTTGGGTGTATTTCTGGAAGAGGAATGTCTTGATTTCAGGGCCTGTGTGTGTCTAGCTTTTGTAGATAATGTCAGTTTTTCTTAGTATTTGTATTAATTGACACAAGGACTTGTAGCATTTAAGAGTTCCAGATGCTCTGCGTCCTTGCCAATACTCGGAATTAAGTTTTTACTCTTGTTTTCTTTTCAACCATACTGGTGGGTAGAGAGCAGTATCTCCATGCGGTTTTAATTTGTATTTCCCTGATAACTTGTGCTGATGGGCGTGTGGTTTTAATTCTTATTTCCCTGATAACTTGTGTGAAGGGCGCTTCATGTATCTCTTGGTCGTTTGGATGTTCTCTTACATTGTGCCTGTTCAAATCTTTTACTGATAAGCAAAATTAGGCTGTCTTTTTGGTTATTTATTTTAGTAGTTTTTACAATATATTCTGGGTAATATTTTCATTAAAGTTTTAAGTTAGTTTAAAGTTAATAGTTCTCTTTTTTTCTGAACAATACAATGATCTCTAAAACATTTTAACCCTATTTTCCATTCCCATCTTATATGATACTACTGATTAAGATTTTAGTTCTACCTTTTAACCCCTTACGTTTATTATTGCTATTATAGTTTTATGATATATTTTAAATTACTCATTTACCGGTATCTTTGCTCACTCTTTCATCTCAGTTCTTCCTTTCAATTGCTTTCTGAAATTCATCCTTTGAAAGTTCCTTTTATGTGCTTAGTGAGGTGATATTTTATTTTACTTTTGAAAGATAGTTTTGTTCGATACACAATTCTTAGACTGACAGTTATCTTTTCTCAGTACTTTGAAAATATTATTTCTGTGTCTTAAGACTTTTATTTTTCCTTTTGAAGTCTACTACAAACGTAATTGTCAGTCCTTTATGGGTGACTTGTCTCTGAATTAACTAAGATCCCCTTGAATATGACCTTTTCTCCCTTATCTTTCTTTTAAGAACCTCGAGTATGTTAACCTTTATTCTGTCTCTTAGCCTCTTTCTCTTTTATTTTTTTAATGTTTGTTTGTGTGTCTGTGTTGTTTTTGTTGTTGTTTTTTTGTCTCTGTTCTTCAATCTGGCTAGTTTTATTTCAAATCTGTATTCCAGTTTATTCTCTTCCCAATGGGTCTAGTCTCCTGTTTATTCATTTTTCAGTTATGATAGTCAGTAGTTTTTTCTAGTTTACTGCTCTTCCTTTATAACATCTTGTTTCTTTCTCATACTTCCAATTCTGTCTTTAAGGATTTTGAGTATTGTAAAAATACTTATTTTAGATTCTGTGTCAATATTCCACCTCTGGGGGGAGGAGGGAAGTTGTCAAATTCTACTCTCTGTTGTTTCTATCTTTTGTTTAATGTGGTTTGTTTACTCAAGTGCTAAGTAATTCTGAATTTGAACTTGGCCGTATTTATCTGTGAGAATCTTTAGGCAGCCTGTTTTGAGAGCACCTTTCTCCAGATAGGATTTATGTTTCCTTTTTGCTGGGTGTCTGCGGGTGCTACCAACCCAAGACCACCTTGTACTGTTGCTCTCTTGGCTTGGGGTTTGCTGGACCATGCTGGTGTGTTAATTCAAATTCTAAATTCTTGGGAGAGTTAGCCTATTGTACAGATTTTCAGGGGAGGCTTTCTTTTCCCACTCAGCATTTTGGAAAAGACATACACTGTATAAGATTATTTAGTCTGTTCTTTTTCTTTTTGTTTTAAATTGCATCTGTTGGTGGATGGATTGGGGGGGGGGGTGTTCTACCTTTTAACTGACCGTATTGCCTTCCCAGGACACGAATTTGGGTGTGTCAAAGGTCTATAATAACTCCCTGTCTTGTAGAAGGAACTCTCTTTCTGTCTACCCCTGTAACTTGGTGACTTGAAAACGTGGTTTCTGTTTTAGCAATTTTCCCCCACAACATTGAATTCATCATTTTCAGAAGACCAGGAAACTTTCATTTTTTACTTCTGATCCTACTCACTGATATTAAATTGACTATGAGTCTTTCTTCGTAAGTTTTAAGCTGTTTATATTCCTTGTGATGCAATTAAATTTCCAGGTTTTTTGTTTTTGTTTTGGAAATTACTCAAATAAATATATTTCTTGAATATCTTTTAATAATTATATGAGCTATATAATGATTTTATATTGAAAGAGTTTGCATGTTTAGGTTCCTCTTTTGAGCCCTAACAACAAATTTTTGTTTTTAAATTGATGACTCAGACTCCTAGTGCTGCAGCTGGTTGCTGTGTTCTGGCTTCTGAAAACACTGGTCTAGATGCACTGATTCCTTACTGGTTTATCGGGTGCATCTTGATTTGTGTGTCATGCATGGCAAAGGCCCACTCCTGTTGTATGTACAGTGTCCTTTTTCCAGCGCTGCAGGAAGGTACTAATGAATGCAGAAGAATGAACACATTTGATTAATGTAATAAATCATCTGCAAAACGCTTGAAATATTTTTTTTCCTGCTTTCATTTCTTGGGGTGTAGCAAAGGTAATAAATGACTGTTAAACTTGAAATTGGAGAAAGTAATTTGCTCTTGGCAAAAGGTCTTTGCAAGATCCTTTTTGTAATTTTTAGCCACATGATTGAAAAATGTAGCGGTAAATGTGTATTAATTGCTGCCCGTTTCCAGTTTTGTTCTTGTTTTTTTAACTTAATCGCAACTCCATAGGTACTAATTTGGGCTTTCTTTCTCTCCTCCCACTCTTCATTTAAAACATCCTCATTTATTATAGTGGGCCAACAGAAGTCAGTTTAAAGAGGTTAAGAGCTGTTTTAGATTAATGGCTTGGCAACTTGGAAATAGCCCACTGGAGTCACAGTCCTGCTTATCTTGGAGTAAGTTTTAAAAACTTAGCCATTGAGAATTGTTTCTATAAGCTGCCAAATTGAAAGTTAGAGTAAAGAAAAACTTTGCACGATCCACATTCCCCCAAATTCTTGTCAGTACGCTTTATGGGGATCTCGTTTGGAGGATGGCAGACTCCATGGGATAAAAAGCTTTTCATGACAATAAATAATGTTGTTCTGGGTTTATAGGGACTTTATAGCGTTTTTCCTCACAGTTCTCAATTTTTCTTTTCATATATAAAACATTTCCTTTTTCGTTTAATATTTTTAAAGTGAAAACCATTTATTGCATCCTAACTAAACTTTCTACATTAGGAAAAAACACCCGTTTTTCCTTCTCCCATTTGTAGGATTGCACAACCTTTGAGTTTAACAAAACCAAAATTGTTCACTAGCTCCCAGTTCCCACCCCCTTGAAATAAGCCGCATAGCTCCCCGTGGGTGTGCCCAGCCTCAGACTGCTGCCGTGGTTACTCGATCCTCCTTATCTCCAGCGCTGGCTAGGGGCTCCTTAATTGTCTCTTCATCTGCTTTCTTAGCCCTCCGTTCCCTCCTCCACCCCTTCTTTGTCCTGCTCCAGTCACCTCCCTTCTCAGTGGCTCAGGGCTGGTTTTTTTCTTTTCCTTTCCTTAAATATTCAGAGGAAGGGACTTACACAATGTCCAAAGATAAAGGTTCACTGAGGAGTTCCTCCGTGAGGGTTAAACCTCAGTTGAACATTTTGCAGTGGCTTTTCTTTTTCTTTTTTGCCAAGAGTAGGTATTGTAGATGTGAATTCATGAATATAAGGCATAGATGACCCTTGCTTTGTATAAATCTGTGCTCTAAAAAGTCGGCTGGATGGACCCTAATAGAATGTATGAAATGCAGGGGAGATATTACTATTTAAAAGGACTTAGCAAGGGATCTTTAGAGGAAAGAATTCATAGTATAAATAATAGTACCTTATTTTCTTTGTCTTAGAAGATTTTTTTTCATTCAGGTTATATAGGATGTGTTGCAAATGATGGTTTTCATACTACTCTATAAAAGAGAATTGGTTATTTATGTTACTTTAATGTGGGAACATATCTTAAACATTAACCTATGGCATTTTCACATCAATAGTAATCAAAATGGGTTATCTCTTCTCAGCAATTTAATTTAACATGGAATCCTTTTCACTTTTCATCAGATTAGCCCAGTTTTCCAATTCATAAACTAATCTTTTTATATGTGTCAACATCTTTCTGGGCCAGTGAGCTTGAGAACTTAGGTTTCCTACAAACACAGTGCTTGGTGATTAGTTGTGTTTTTTTTTTTTTCTTCCCAGCGCCTTCCATGAAACCTACCGTTCTCATACTTGGAAGGATTTTCGCCCATAGGGTATCATACTGTGTTCCAGGTTGGCCATGTCTCTGTTTTTTGCCCTTGGTATTAACTCAGAACATTCTTACACTCCTTCCATGATGATGTGGAAACAGATTACAGTTTGAATGGCTTCAAGATAATTGGTCTTAATAGTTTCTAAGTCATTGGTTAGTGTAGGATAAACAAGCATTGTTCCAAAAAAGGATATAAATGGCTTTTGAGTTTCTTTTCTTAGCATAAGTCAAAAAATTAGGGTGAAAGCAAAAGCACATGACACAAAACTGGATGGGTTGCTAGCAGATTGTAGGGTTCCTGTAGCTTAAATTATACAAACCACTATAAGCTGTTAACTAGTGACAATTTTGATTTCCCTTTTGTATATTAGTTGCAATGTGTGATCCTTTCATTTAAAGTAAAGCCATGTATTAAAGTTCCAGTTTAAGAAGTATGTTGTCTTTGCATATCTTTCAGCCAGTGTTGTACATACCACCCTCTCCCCAAAATACCTACTTATTTAAAATCAAGCTCCAATTTAACTTCCCCAGAACCTTTTAAATTGGCTCCTTTCTCTGAGTCTGTAATACATCTATTCTAACACAGTGGCCCGGTGTGCTATATAATTAAGAAGCTGTCTCTCCCTTCTCCTCCCCCAACTGACTGAGTTGCTATTAGCTGAGGATCAGGGATTGTGTCTCGTTCATTTTTTGCATTCTCCACTATACTGCCCCCTCAGTTGTGGCACATAATAGGTATGGAATGAATTGTTGCTAGAATAAATGAATTTCAGTAGAAAGTAGAAAGAATTGTTGGTAACAGACTTACTAACTTAGATTTAAAGATGAAATTTTAGGCCCTGGCTGTTTGGCTCAGCAGTAGAGTATTGGCCCAGGGTGTGGAAGTCCCGGGTTCAATTCCTGGCCAGGGCACACAGGAGTGCCTATCTGCTTCTCCACCCTTCCCCCTCTCCTTTCTCTCTATTTCTTTCTTCCCCTCCTGCAGCCAAGGCTCCATTGGAGCAAAAAATTGGCCCAGTGCTGAGGATGGCTCCATGGCCTCCGCCTCGGCGCTAGAATGGTTCCTGTTACAGTGAAGCAACACCCCAGAGGGACAGAGCATCACCCCCTGGTGGGCATGCCAGGTGGAGCTCTGTCTGCTGCCCCCCCCCCCCATTTCTCACTTTGGAAAAATACAAAAAAAAAAAGAAAAACTTAAAGTCTAAAATCAGAGTAGATTAAAATCAGTACAGCCATAGATTTGGCATGAATAAGTTATTTTCCAACTTTAGTAATACTTGGGGACAGAAAATGGGATGCAGTAAACTGAACTGCCCCGAAAATGCAAAGAAGAGATGTGTTTATAGGCCAGTTATATTTTTGTGTTTGCTTTTGTTTTCATTAAACTTCCTGTCCTGCGTGAGGAAATAGAAAGGTGGCACATCTACCAACCGTCTGAGAGTCATTTCACTGAGGGCAGGTGGAGCTGGAAGGGTTGGAATGGGAGTGAAGATGGGGAGAGACCTTTCTCTTGCCCTGCCTTGGAAAGAGCTTCTGATCGTATTTGGAGACTTAAAGCTTTAGTTGTAGAGGATGAGAGGTGGTTCTAGTCATGGACAGGCAGCCTGTGTTCTAGAGCTTGTGATATAGGACTAACAGTCTTACTTCTCCAAGTTATGTGATTGTCAGCTTGGCTACCCACCTATTTTATTTTATTTTATTTTTTTATTTTTTATTTTTTGTATTTTTCTAAAGTTGGAAACGGGGCGGGGGGGCAGTCAGACAGATTCTCGCATGCGCCCAACAGGGATCCACTCGGCATGCCCATCAGGGGGCGATGCTCTGCCCATCTGCCCATCTGGGGTGTTGCTCTGTAGCAACCAGAGCCACTCTAGCACCTGAGGCAGAGGCCATAGAGCCATCCTCAGCACCCGGGCCAAGTTTGCTCCAATGGAGCCTCGGCTGCGGGAGGGGAAGAGAGAGACAGAGAGGAAGGAGAGGGGGAGGGGTGGAGAAGCAGATGGGCACTTCTCCTGTGTGCCCTGGCCAGGAATCGAACCTGGGACTCCTGCACGCCAGGCTGACGCTCTACCACTGAGCAAACCGGCCAGGGCCCACCCACCTATTTCATAGTAGTGTTCGAAGCTAAATATATACTTGATTTGGGAGGGGGGGGGATGAGAATATTTAAATTTCCCAAAATTTAAAAAATTTTGGTACAGCTTTTTCTTACTGGGTAAATTATTTGAAATGTGAAACATTTTTCCAACTAAAGAGATTTTTACTCATATTTTGAAAAAGCAACAATTTAAAAATGCCTGCTTAGTCCTATATCCTTAGAGCCAATCAAGACAAAAATAACACGTTTTTTTACTTTAAATAGTTTTTTATTTTTCAATTACACTTGACTACATCGTATGTTAGTTTTAGGTGTACAACCCAGTGATTAATCTTTATATAACTTACTATTGCTGTACTTTATATCCCCAGGACTGTTCTATAACTTCCAATTTGTACTTCTTACTCCCTTCACCTTTTATACCCATGCCCCAAAACCTCCTCTTCTCTGACAACCGTTAAGATGTTCTCTGTATCTGTGTATGTTTCTGTTATGCTTGTTTATTTTGTTTGTTAGATTCAATTATTGATAAGTTTTTATTGACATTTTATTGTCCATATTTTTATCTCTTTTTCTTCTTAAAAAAGACCCATTAACATTTCATGTAATACTGGTTTGGTGGTGATGAACTTTAGCTTTTTCTTACCTGGGAAGCTCTTTGTCCTTCGATTCTAAATAGTAGCTATGATGGGTAGAGTAATCTTGGTTTTATAGGTCCTTGCTTTTCATCACTTTGAATATTTCTTGCCAATCCCTTCTAGCCTACAAAGTTTCTGTTGAGAAATCAGCTGAAAGTCTTATGGGAGTTCCCTGGTAGATAACTGCTTTTCTCTTGCTGCTTTTAAGATTCTTGCTTTGGGCCCTGGCCAGTTGGCTCAGTGGTAGAGCGTCAGCCTGGCATGCAGGGGTCCCGGGTTCGATTCCCGGCCAGGGCACATAGGAGAAGCACCCATCTAGCGCCCATCTGCTTCTCCACCCTTCCCCCTCTCCTTCCTCTCTGTTTCTCTCTTCCCCGCCCACAGCAAGGCTCCATTGGAGCAAGGATGGCCCCGGATGCTGGGGATGGCTCCTTGGCCTCTGCCCCAGGCGCTAGAGTGGCTCTGGTTGTGGCAGAGTGACACCCCGGAGGGGCAGAGCGTCACCCCCTGGTGGGCGTGCCAGGTGGATCCCAGTCGGGCGCATGCGGGAGTCTGTCTGACTGTCTCTCCCGTTTCCAGCTTCAGAAAGATTAAAAAAAAAAAAAAAAAGATTCTTTCTTTGTCTTTAACCTTTTGCATTTTAATTATGATGTGTCTTGGTGTGGGCCTCTTTGGGTTCATCTTGTTTGGGACTGTGTGCTTGTCTTTTTCCTTCACCAGGTTAGGGAGGTTTTCTGTCATTTTTTCAAATAGGTTTCCAATTTCTTGTTCTCTCGTCTCCTTTTGGCACTCCCATGATGCAAATGTTGATGTGCTTAAAGTTGTCCCCGAGCCTCCTTATACTATCCTCAGTTTTTGGATCCTTTCTTTTTGTTCTGTTTGGGTGTTTTCTCCTTCCTTATCTTCCAAACCTCTGATTCTATCCTCTACTTCATCCACTCCACTTTTTTTTTTTTTTTTAAATAGAGACAGAGTCAGAGAGAGGGATAGACAGGGACAGACAGACAGGAACAGAAGAAATGAGAATCGTCAATCATCAGTTTTTTGTTGCAACACCTTAGTTGTTCATTGATTGCTTTCTCATATGTGCCTTGACCGTGGGCCTTCAGCAGACCGAGTAACCCCTTGCTCGAGCCAGCGACCTTGGGTCCAAGCTGGTGAGCTTTTTGCTTAAGACAGATGAGCCTGCACTCAAGCTGGCAACCTCAGGGTCTCGAACCTGGATCCTCCGCATCCCAGTCTGACACTCTATCTACTGTGCCACTGCCTGGTCAGACCATCTACTTCACTCTTAATTCCCTGTAACGTAGTCTTTATTTCAGTTAATATAGTCTTCATTTCTGGCTGGTCCTTTTTTATATTTTCTAGTTCCATTTTTGTTTCCTAGTTCTTTGTTGAAGTTCTTACTGAAATCATTGAGCATCCTTATCACCAGTGTTTTGAACTCTGCCTCTGATAGATTGCTTGTCTTCATTTTGTTTAGCTCTTTTTCAGAATTTTTCCTGCTCTTTCGTTTGGGATGTGTTTCTTTATCTCCTCTCTTTGGTAGCCTCCCTGTGCTGGTTTCCATGCATGAGGTAGAGCTGTCACATCTCCCGGGCTTGGTAGAGTGGCCGTGTGTGTTAGGTATTCTGTAAGGTCCAGTGGCACAGCCTCCCCGGTCACCTGAGCTGGGCACTCCCAAGTGCCCCCACTCCATGTGTGCCATGTACAGCCCATTCTGTTATAGTGGAGCTTTGATCGTTGTTGGTATGTCAATGGGAGGGATTTACCCGCAGACCAGCTGGCTACCAGGACTGGCTCCACCACCAGGAGGATCAGCTAAGCAGGGGTTGACCCCTCAGGGCAGGGCTTAACTTCACTGAGGCTCTGATGCCCACCAAGTCTGCCTCTTGAGTGTGTGTTTTGTGAAGGTGGTTCTGAGGCCTTCTGGGGGGTGCAGTCCAAGGTCAACAGCCACCTGTGTGCTGCCCCTGGCCACCCTGCTTGAGCTACAAAGCAATCTGCAGACAACTGCTACTTGTGCTGTCTTGGAGGTGGCCAGGATAGGTCAAGCGGAGAAGCAAGGCCAGCTGACACTAGTGCCAGGTCTAGAGCCACTTAGCGAGAGGTACGGGGCACAGTAAGGCCAGACGCTGCTTGAAGGTTCAGAGATTTTAGGAGCTTGAAGCATGAGCCAAGACAGGCCGCTAGGATGGAAACAGCTTGGGTTCGGCTCACAGGTTGGGAGGGGTGGCTCTCAGGGAATCACCAGGGTGGGGCTAACCCTGTTAGCCAGGTTGATGGAGACTCAGATATATCACCCACTGCTGGCTCCGTTGGGGAAGGGCACAGAAAAGGAACAACGGCCTCTGCCACACTTCTGCCTGGGGGAAAGCTGCCCCTCCGGCAATCGTCATGAAGTCAGATGGTGGAATTCCTCCCCTTGTGTTTCTGGCTTTTTCAAGCTGCTGTCCCAGCACTGGAGCTCAGATCAAGTAAGTCCATGTGCAGGCCCTTTAAGAGGAATGCCTGGAACTCCAGCAGCCCTTTGTCTCTGTCAGCCCCAATCCCCACTGGTTTTTACAGCCGGAAGTTATGGGGACTTCTCATTCTGGCCCTGGAACCCTGGACTAGGGGGGCCTGGTATGGGGCTGGGACCTCTTGCTTCTTAGGGGACCTTCAAAGCCTAGATATCCCTTCTGATTTTTGTTTGCTACATGTGGGTGTGGGACCAGCCTGTTCCTAGTCTTTACCCCTCCTCCCAGTTTCTGTGTGGCTTCTTTTTTATAGCCTTACTGTGGGACTTCTGTTCAGCTAGATTCAGGTGTTCTGAATTGTGGTGGTTCTGGAGTTTAGCTGTTATTTTGATATGGTTGTGGGAGGATTCAAGTACTGTCTTTACCTATGGGGGGGACAAGATCACAAAAGTAATATTTTTAACAAAAGATTGCATGTCATGAATGTTTTTATATGTTGTGTTCATATTACATTTTTTTTACCTGTTTTCTGTTCTGTTTTTGCACTTTTCCCCAAAGCAGAAGTTTTGTGAATCCAGGTTTTTTAATAGCAGACATAGGTTACTCTTTACTTTTTACTCTTTTTTTTCCCACTTCGTGCCTTAGTCTTCCTCTAAGAAGTGGTATTAATAAATGTATTAATAAAATACATTGTTTGGGGGAGTATCATGCTGTGGTAGAGTCAAAGCCACATATTGTTTTTTCATTTTAAGTTTGGCAACTTTCAGATACAAGTTCGCTAGTTTCATTAATTTTTAAATGAGAACTTAATCTTAAGACCTAATGATTTATTGAATTTCAACCCATTTTATTAGGCTTAACTTGCCAATCATTATAGAGTATGTTTTATACATTTTTTTATCCAGAAGAAAACCTATATGAACACTAACCATCTTCCAGTTATCTTCAACCTTGCCTTCTCTATAATTGCTTCCTCTTTAAATCCTGAATTACCTCTTTTATCAAATAACCATCTATCAAATATTAACTAGGCAGAGGATATTATTTGTTTACCATCCGAGACATTTTGCGAACTTGCCCCGTACTGGGTGCTGAAGGGCCCTGTCGTCCAGTGGCCCACAGTGAGAGAGCTGTACCAGTGAGCAGATGGGGGGTGGGGGGTGGAGTCAGTGTGTAATGCATGCTGTGTTGGAAGTGAGCCAGAGGGCTGTGGGATTTGAGGCTTTAAACTTCAAGGTGGAGGCTTCCCTTCACAAATCCATCTTTGTAAGAGAGGCAACACCAGGGTATTCCTAAATGGGAAATTACAGCAGGTAGCCGGAGACGCCCACGGACAGGAGGTGCACTTCACCAGCCTGAAGAGGCTCGCCGCTTCTGACGCGTGAACACTGGGCAGCATTTTTATCACGGAGTTATCCGTGTTGTGTTATCATTTATAAGAACAATTACTTGGGAGGGGAGGAGCCATGAAAGAGTCAGAGCTACTCTTTAGCACTCCTGTGCGTCTAGGGCCACCTGTGACTTAGGTTTCATAGCCCAGGATGGCAGGCTGTTCGTGAGGATGATTCCGACATGGAGCTCCCACACTCGCATCACCTCCGCTCAGGTGTGCGCTTGCTCCAGGCCTTCTCCCCCCTTGACAGTTGCTCCCTCAGCTGCATCTCCTGTACGGTTTGGTTGCCCCACTACTATCTGGGTTGTCTTTTACCCAGAGCCCCTCCACACTGTAAAATTAGTCTATTATGAAAATCACTTCTCTACCTTTCTCTCCATTACCACTGGCAGTGTGACCTTTTTGCTTACCATTTTTGAGTCTCAGCATTCTTATCTGTGAAAGGGGCATAATAATATTGTGTGATCGGCTTGTAGTGGGCAGCCCATGGGGTAAGGATAAAAAACGCAGCGTCTGCCTTAGTCCTGCGGTGCTTCAACACACTGCTTTCCTTTCTGGAGATTGTTCAGCTGTAGTTTTTGCTACTTTGACACCATTGGTTTTTTTAAAAGATATTATTTATTCATTTTGGAGAGGAGAGAGAGAAATGAGAGAAGTGGGGGGAGGAGCAGGACGCATCAACTCCCATATGTGCCTTGACCAGGCAAACCCAGGGTTCCAAACCAGCAACCTCAGGATTCCAGGTCGATGCTCTATCCACTGCGCCACCACAGATCAGGCTGTTCTTGCTACTTTGATTGTAACTGAATAGCGACACCCGGGGCAGACGTGCATGGTTTCAGTGTGCAGGCACTGCATACAGAGTGCTCGCGTTCAAGCAGGGGAGACCCCTGGGAACAGCCAGCTGATACAGAGAGTCTTCAATGCTGTTGTTTAAAGCATTATGGAGACACAGATGAAGCAGCTTTAAGTTTTTTTTGGAACTAGATCAGAAAAGTAAGATTTGAACTGGGCCTTGAATCTTCACTTGGTGGATAAAAGGAAGACCTTGCTAGGCAATGGGAGCAGTTTATACAAAGACAGGTGAAGCTGTAAGTATATAGAGTATAAGTAGTCTCTATGCAGTCAAAAGTCTGTGCTCTCCTCCTCGGCCACCCAGTTCTGTCATAGTAGGAAGGCAAAGAAAACAAGTAGCCCTTTTTTTTAAGATGCAAAGAACTGCTTGTCTCAGCGGTGAATAGAGTCCTACTTGATTTGCTCTGCTGTTGTTTTCTTTGCATGTACAAAATGGGTAAGGAAAGCACAGAGGCTTAGAAGCAGCATGTGAATGTATCTAGTCTTGAACTGTGCCTTGTACTATCAGTTCTTCCTCCACTTCCGGTGTTTCTTTGCTTTGATCACTTACTACATGCCAGCTACTTTGCAGTGGTTATCTCTTTTAATCTATACAGCTTTATGAGCTAAGATTTCCCTTGTTGTTTTTTTTTACAGATGACAGCACTGAAAGTTAAAGGAGTTTTAAAAACCCAAACCAGAAACACTTAAGATACATAGCCTGTAAGTGGGAGAGGTCTTTCTTGGAGCCAGCATTATCTCCAAAGCTTCAGTTCTTTTTATCCTAAAATGAAGTGCAGAGCTGCTGCCTCATGCCTTAGACTGGGCCCAGCCAGTACACCACTGACCAGCTGAAGGACTGGTACAGGCAGCCACACTTTCTAAGCTGTATTTCCTTCACCTACAAAGTGGAGTAATTGGAGCAGATGAGCTACACTTCCTTTAACTTGATGGTTTCTTCTTAGGTTTCTCCATCTATTTCATTCACGTCTGATCATTGTTTGCATTCAAGTGTAAGTTGCGAGTTGTAGTGGAGAATGTTCTAATGCACAGGTTGCAAAATCATGACTATTTGAAGTTGTTTTAAATCACTTTTAAAATCAAAATAGTGATTGCCTCTGGGAAGTGGGAGAGGGGATTGCCTGGGAAGGGGCATGAGGGAACTTTCTGGGGTGGAGGTGGTTTATATCTTGACAGGAATTTGGGATGTACACTTATATTTTAGCATTTCATTGTATATCAATCTTACATCCGGAGAAAAAAGCTGTAAACAAATATTGAACTCTGGATAATGATATGCCTGCTGAAATATTTGAGGAAAAGTATACTGGTGTCTGTAATTTACTTTAAAATTCACTAAGAATAATGTAGATACCTGGATGGATAGAGGATGGCTTGATGAAGAGATACGCGATAAAAGAAAGTGTAGTACAGTGTTAATGTACTACACGGATTTTATATATGGTGTTAATGGCAGAACTAGGGAGTGCTTATATGGTTCTCACTGTAAAATTCTTTCAAATGTGCTGTATATTTGAAATTTTAATAAAATAATTCTATAGAAAATTTATTATTAGAATAAGTTGGGGAGAAAACCATTTTTTAAATTAATTTTACTAGGGTGACATCAATAAATCAGGGTACATATGTTTAAAACATGTCCAGGTTATCTTGTCAATCAATTATGTTGCATACCCATCACCCAAAGTCAGATTGTCCTCCGTCACCTTCTATCTAGTTTTCTTTGTGCCCCTCCCCCTCCCCCTTTCCCTCTCCCTCTCCCTCTCCCCCCATCCCCCGTAACCACTACACTCTTATCAATGTCTCTTAGTCTCGCTTTTATATCCCACCTATGTATGGAATGTGTAAACCAGTTCCTGGTTTTTTCTGATTTATCAATACTTATTTCACTTCGTATAATGTTATCAAGATCCTACCATTTTGCTGTAAATGATCCGATGTCATCATTTCTTGTGGCTGAGTAGTATTCCATAGTGTATATGTGCCACATCTTCTTTATCCAGTCATCTATTGAAGGGCTTTTTGGTTGTTTCCATGTCCTGGCCACTGTGAACAATGCTGCAATGAATATGGGGCTGCATGTGTCTTTACATATCAATGTTTCTGCGTTTTGGGGGTATATACCCAGTAGAGGGATTGCTGGGTCATAAGGTAGTTCTATTTTCAGTTTTTTGAGGAACCACCATACTTTCTTCCATAATGGTTGTACTACTTTACCTTCCCACCAACAGTGAATGAGGGTTCCTTTTTCTCCACAGCCTCTCCAACATTTGCTATTACCTGTCTTGTTAATAATAGCTAATCTAACAGGTGTGAGGTGGTATCTCATTGCAGTTTTGATTTGCATTTCTCTAATAACTAAAGAAGATGAGCATCTTTTCATATATCTGTTGGCCATTTGTATTTCTTCCTGGGAGAAGTGTCTGTTCATGTCCTCTTCCCATTTTTTATTGGATTATTTGTTTGTTTGTTGTTGAGTTTTATGAGTTCTTTGTATATTTTGGATATTAGGCCCTTATCTGAGCAGTTGTTTGAAAATATCATTTCCCATTTAGTTGGCTGTCTATTTTGTTACCAGTTTCTCTTGCTGAGCAAAAACTTCTTAGTCTGATGTAGTCCCATTCATTAATTTTTGCCTTCACTTCTCTTGCCTTTGGAGTCAAATTCATAAAATGCTCTTTAAAATCAAGGTCCATGAGGTTGGAACCTATGTCTTCTTCTATGTACTTTATTGTTTCAGGTCTTATATTTAGATCTTTGATCCATTTTGAATTAATTTTAGTACAGGGGGACAGACTGTAGTCCAGTTTCATTCTTTTGCATGTGGCTTTCCAGTTTTGCCAGCACCATTTGTTGAAGAGGCTTTCTTTTCTCCATTGTGTGTTGTTGGCACCTTTATCAAAAATTATTTGACCATATATATGTGGTTTTATTTCTGGACTTTCTATTCTGTTCCATTGGTCTGAGTATCTATTTTTCTGCCAATACCATGCTGTTTTGATTGTCGTGGCCCTATAATATAGTTTGAAGTCAGGTATTGTAATGCCCCCAGCTTTATTCTTTTTCTTTAGGATTGCTTTGGCTATTCGGGCTTTTTTATAGTTCCATATAAATCTGATAATTTTTTGTTCCATTTCTTTAAAAAATGTCATTGGAATTTTGATGGGAATTGCATTAAATTTGTATATTGTTTGGGGTAATATGGCCATCTTGATTATATTTATTCTTCCTAACCAAGAACAAGGAATATTCTTACATCTCATTGTATCTTTTTCAATTTCCCTTAACAATGGTTTGTAGTTTTCATTATATAAGTCCTTTACGTTCGTTGTTATGTTTATTCCTAGGTAGAGAAAATCATTTTTAAAATGAGTCAACAGTTTCACATCGACCGCCATAGCTCGCGCTGAGGGGTCTTTGTAATGCCACCCCAGGCTCTCCTTAGGCTGGCTGAGTTGGAGTGACCTAATTTAAACAGCTCAGAGAGACCTTCTCTTTCCTTCACCAACCTGTCAGTTGGGACGTTCCTGCCCTGGGACAAGCTAGTCTGTCCCACAGAACTGAAGCTTGCCAAGTGATGCTCATCCTTGTGGCTGCTTGATTCACCAGTAGTTACATTTCTAGAAGGTAGCATTGCCATCAGCCAAAGATTAAACTTTTTCTCCCCACCCCCCTCTCACCCCAGGTATCCCTTGATCAGATGATGTTAAGGAAAGAGCCGTTTTTGGTTTTGCACTTTGTTCTCAGGCTCTTGCTTACTGGGTGCCTCGTGTTTCTTTAACAGACCAGGCTTGCGCTCTCACAGCACTGTAGTTGTGGACAGCTTCTCACTGTGCTGGTCTGAGTTCTGGCACAGGAGAGCATCTTCATCCTGAAGCTCTGGAATGTTGCTCTTGTATTTGGAGCAAACAACTTACCTTTTTTCTTTTCTTTTTTTTTTTTTTTGTATTTTTCTGAAGCTGGAAACGGGGAGAGATAGTCAGACAGACTCCCGCATGCGCCCCACCGGGATCCACCCGGCACACCCACCAGGGGGCGACACTCTGCCGACCAGGGGGCGATGCTCTGCCCCTCCGGGACGTCGCTCTGTTGCAACCAGAGCCACTCTAGCGCCTGGGGCAGAGGCCAAGGAGCCATCCCCAGGGCCCGGGCCATCTTTGCTCCAATGGAGCCTCGGCTGCGGGAGGGGAAGAGAGAGACAGAGAGGAAGGAGAGGGGGAGGGGTGGAGAAGCAGATGGGCGCTTCTCCTGTGTGCCCTGGCCGGGAATCGAACCCGGGACCTCTGCACGCCAGGCCAACACTCTACCACTGAGCAAACCAGCCAGGGCCTTACCTTTATTCTTTGTTGGTTAAGCCTCAGCCCCTAGTGGTGCTCATAATGCGTCTCATCCAACTTGTGTTGGAGAATGTAAGATCATTTAGGAGTGTGTGAGCTCTTGTGCAGCAAAAGGAGAGAGCAATGAATTACGTTACAATGATGAGTGAATTGTGGAGATACGTAGTTGTCTATAAAAAAAAAGATAGCTAAAATATGTTTTGAGTTATTTTGTTATAAAAATGTCATTTTTCTTTAATTTTCATAACAGTAATTAATCCAATTATAATCCATACTGAAAACAAGTTACATATTGTATGTTTGAAAATACATTTTACAAGATTTAAATATAACAAATATTTGAAATAAAATTGGGGCCCTTGGCCGGTGGCTCAGTGGAAAGAGTGTCGGCCCAGCATATGGTTCTCTCAGGTTCAATTCCTGGTCAGGGCACAGAGGTAAAGCAACCACCTGCTTCTCTTCCCCTTTCTTTCCCCTTTCTCTCCCTCTTCCCTTCCCACAGCCAGTGGCTTGATTGGTTTGAGCATCACCCTGGGCGCTGAGGCTAGCTTGGTTGGTCCCAACTGAATGCATCAGCCTCAGGTGCTAAAAATAGCTTGGTTTATTCAAGCATTGGCTCCAGACAGGGTCGCCAGGTGGATCCCAGCTGGGGCACATGCAGAAATCCGTCTCACTATTTCCCCTCCTCTCCAAAAGAAAGAAAAAAAGAAATAGTGGGAGGGAGGGAGGGAGGGAGGGAGGGAGGGAAGGAAGGAAGGAAGGAAGGAAGGAAGGAAGGAAGGAAGGAAGGAAGGAAGGAAGGAAGGAAGGAAGGAAGGAAAGAAAAAGAAAATTGATTGGAGATGGAGAGCAGGAAGAGAAGAGAATACTTGTTGTACATGAGCCATATTATAGTTGTTAAGCCTCTAGCACTCAGTAAAAGAGTATTTATATTTAGAATCTACAAAACTGACGGGGAGAGGGAAAAAGAAATTTAACTGCTTGAGAGTTACTCTAAAAGATTGGATCTGTACATTTACATGAATCCGTGAAACAGGCAGGTGTATGTGAGTGCCAAATAATGTCTGAACTAACCAAGAAAAACTTGCTTTTCAGCATGACTGTGGTGAAAGCTTTGGTTCCCAACCACTTTCATGTTTATAAGGATTTTTAAAGGGACTAACTGCACACTGGGCAAGCAGCTATGTAGTCCAAAAAGGTATTGGCTGGATTTAACGTACTGGGGGCATGTGGATTCCTAAGAATGTCACACCTTGTCTGTGCCAATTAATCAGAGTGTCTATTCTTGATACTGAATCTGATGTCATTGGCAGATTTTCCTCTTTATTAGAAGGGTGATATTCAAAAGGGAGAATATTTTTTTATGTATTTTGCTCTTTCTGTGATTGGGGTGTTTTATGGCTTATTTTTTTCTTTTTTTAAGCTCTGAAATATTACTGGCAAGTCCCAAGAAAACCAGATCTGGATTTCATTTTGTCTCTTCAACTCTGTGTGATCTTGTGCACATTCCTGACATGTTACAAACAGCTTGTGTCTCTGAATGTGCAGTATCCATTTTCAGTGGTGAAAGCCCCGAAAGGAAACAGACTGATTCTTCCATGCACAAACAGCTGGGCAGTTGTGGATGGAATTAATTGCTGATATATATTGGCTGTGTTTTTCTTCTCTTGTCATTTCCTTTGCAGCTGCAAAAGTGAAGTTTGACTTGAAAACAGACATTTCCAGCAGTGCAAAAAGTATCAAGATGGGATTCTTCAGATATAATATGTAACTGCTACCTTTGTTCAGTTTGGGAGAGAATAAACAGATGATTTATAATTGCACATACTGTTGAAAAAATAGTTAAATCAGGAACTTGAACTCTAAAAGGAGTCTTTTGGAATGGGTTCATTTATCTTATAGTAGGAGTAACCTCATAATTCAATAAAAGGCTGGAGTAGTCAGCACCATCACCCTAGGATCCTGAAAAAGAGGCTGTTCTAAGCCATCTCTTAAAATACCAAAATGGTCAATAGTCAACACTGATTTACTG
The DNA here is from genome assembly GCF_036850765.1 of Saccopteryx bilineata. Taxonomy (NCBI): domain Eukaryota; kingdom Metazoa; phylum Chordata; class Mammalia; order Chiroptera; family Emballonuridae; genus Saccopteryx; species Saccopteryx bilineata. Next base: position 96,889,006 of record NC_089496.1, read on the forward strand.
TTCCAGTGTGAGGGAGTAGCTGTTGGTGAGGGTAATCTGATGGGTATCATTAAAAATAATATTTTTCTGGTTTCCCCTACAGCCTTTTCTATTATTTTTTTAAACTTTCTATGTAAATTATATCGCTTATTTTTTAGGTGCTTGGATATTTTACTGAGAAACATTTATTATTTCATGAGTTATAGGAGTTAAATTAAAAATAACTGTTGATTTTATTTCTGAATGTGAATATTCAGAAAGTAGTTTGGTTAAAATCACTTTGAATAATAAGATGTTTAGTAACAGTTTGAATAACTGATTATTTTAGACACTATTAAAGATTTTTAGACAGTATGTATACACATCCTACTAAATACTTATTTGAAAATAAATAAAAAATTTTAAATCAAAACTCATGAATTATTTTAAAAAGTGGGTGACAGCAAAATTTTTGAAAGTATAGTAGGCATATTAGTGATTTTCATCAAAATAATTCATGTGTTCATTTCAGTATTCTACCAAAGGAAGTCCATAAATCAAATCTCTTATTTATGAAGTCAACTCTTGCTAGTTAGTTAGTAAGAAAATGCTTTTATTGTTTCCGATTACCAGGAGGTCCAGAGCATTGGTAGAGAAGGCTAGGCTATGCTTATGTTCATGTTCAAGTCCCTTGTTTTGGCCAAATGGGCCAAAGTGAAGTTCTCTAAACTAAGCAATGTTGCTGACACCTTGAGATACGTGGAAGCTGCTGTTGCTAAACTTAGAAGCTGGCGTGGTTGGACTTCCTTTATAGTAGTTCACTTCCACCTAACATTCTATTCTGTTTGTTGAGCTGTGTGATCTACTTTGCGTTTTATCTTTACTTTCTTTAAGGACAAGTAGTAAGTCTATTTCACTTCAAGGCAGAAAAGCTCATCTGCAAACATGAACTATCCCCCTGTTCTTTTGAGGAGGATTAACCAATTAATTTTGACTCTGAGGCCCTGCAAAATGTTGTGGCAATATTAACGTGCAGTTTGCTCTCACTGAAGTCTGCCTGGGTGTGTTGTTTCCCCCAGAGTGGGCTCCACCCTTGCTCTAACCGCACAGAGTGTGGATATCTCGCTGTTTAAAACAAAGTTCATTTTTAGGGCAGCGTTGCATCAGAATTGCCACACAAAAACCAGCTTAAGAAATGTACAGCAGCTTCAACTTTTTGTAAGTAATGGATTGTCTATTGTAATACTGATAGTGCACGCTTAGAAGGAGGCATAGATAAGATAGATGGTTAATTTTGGGTGAGATGCTAGCAGTGCAGTATTCTTCTTGGGGAGGAGCCTGTGACTTTAATCACTCAGCTACATATTTTTCTATTCACTTGTCTGCTCTTTTTTCTTAAGCAATTTTCTAATTTGTTTATTTTAATTGTTTTGGGGATAACTTTTGACTATTTAAGGAAAATACTGGTGATTTCCTAAATGTGCTAACCATTCAACATTAAAATACTTGAAGTCGTGTTTTGCACTGAATTGATTGGACCCATTAATAGCCTCATCTGCCAGTACTGTATTTTGAGACATCATGGCATAAACTTTGTGTGTAAGAGTGGGTTCATTGAATTAAAAAAAGGCAGCATCTAAAGAGCCTTTATTTCTACATAATGATGCTTTGTCCTATTGCTGTTGGGTATTTGTCAGAAGAGTTGAGGAAGGCTGCAGCCCAAAGTTCTGTTCTGTGCCTTGTCTGTGCTTCTGTGTTCTTTCTAGAGCTGGTGACGTGAACAGTCAGTTGAACTATAGGAGAATTCTTGTTATTGAATGAGGTTCATGTTCAGCAAATTTTTTCTTTCCAAATGGGGTCTGACATTTTTCCGCTCACATATTGGGGTTCTGTTTGTAGCTGGGTTTTAAATGCCTGTGCAGTGTTTAACTATACACTGACCAAAGGGGCTTTGTGATGTCTAAACTGTTTGCTTCCTTTTGTGTGTATTCATTGTGTCTTGTGGGGTAGACACACCCATTCCATACAAGCAAGTTGAACCACTTGCCCCAGATGAAATCAAAACTGAATGTTGAAACGGGTAGATTTCGGTTAAGCTTGCAGGGTGACATTGTGTCATCCTTTTTTGGACTCCTTAGCATTTCCTTACTTCAGTTTCCTCTTTGTAACTTGGTAGTAATTGTGTGTAGCAGTTTCCTAATGTCATAGGATGTGAGAATAAAGGAAAATCATTGTATCATAGAAAAGAGCACTAGCCTGGGAATCAAGAGGCTGTTTCTTTGGATACTGGTTTCTTCACCTGTAAAATTAGGAATTTGACTTAGCTCTCTAAGATATTTTCCAGCTTAAAATACCATAATATTTTTTGTAAAGATATATGTCTATTCCAGAAATATTAAAAGGAATGTATTATAGTTGAGAATAAATGTTTAGATACCAACGCAGAATTATTTTTAAAAAAATTACGTGAAAAACTAAAGCTTTGCTTTAAATAAATTGTATGTGTATATCAGAAATTTTGGAAATTTACTTGTTTAAATATCTGAGCAGTAGAAATAGCTATATAAATCTTCTCAACAAGAAAATAATATTCAAGGTGAACCTCTTGTCACAAGTGTTGTGTAGGCACTTTATTAAACATTGCTTATACTCAGTGTAAAATTATTAGTTGTTTCACCTTAGGTAAGTGGCTGTAAATGTTTTTCAGTGTATTTTGCATTGTGGCCCAATACATACACCACATACACACCACTTACTCTCTGGAATAAATTCCTCTTACAGCATAGAAAACACTGCCATTTTTTTGTTCTATTTTATTTTTTTAAATATTGAGCTGAATGATTTCTACTGTTATCCACTGAGCTGGATAATTTCTACTGTCGCTTTGAACTGTAGAATAGTTACTCTTAGACTTTCATAGCTGTTCCAGAGCAAAACTTGCCAATCAGTTTGCTGTTACATATTGAAATTAGGTCTGACCAGGCACTGGCGCAGTGGATGGAGCATTGACCTGGAATACTGAGGTCCCAGATTCAAAATCCTGAGGTCACTGGCTTGAGCACGGGGTCACTGGCTCATCTTGAGTCCCCCCGCCATCAAGGCCCATATGAGAAGCCATCAGTGAATAACTAAAGTGCTGCAACTACGAGTTGATGCTTCTCATCTCTCTCCCTTCCTGCTTGTCTCTTTCTCTCAAAACAAATATTGAAATTAGAAGATTTTCTACGTAACTTTTATAGAAAGTCAGCAGTTACTATCCCCAGTATTACTCTTTTTTCTTATAATAATTATGTAATAAAAAGAAAATGGAGTGAATTTTTTTCACCAGGCCCTATAGTGACTCCCAAGTCCCCTTCTGTTTACTTCAGTATGCTATATAAATTATATCTTATTTATGCAGACTGCATTAGTGAAAACTAAGACACATAAAAAAGAGTTGGGAAGACTTTTCTAGAGAGTGAGATCTAATGGGTCATATAGGTTAGATGTACAGTACCAAGTTACCTTGATAGACCCCGTCTTTGTCCTCACCAGTTTTCCGAGGTTCTGCAGAAGTTCCCTGCTCTGCTTTAATATCCATATTAATTTTATAACTTAAATATGCACATGGTAAAAAGAGAAAGCAATACAAAGTATATATGCTGTGCCAGCCATTCGTGAGTTGGCCCTGACAGTCATGGTTTAGCAACCAATCAGGTAATGTTGGGTTCAAGTTCAGTAACCTTTTATTTTTTCAGGTGAGAGGAGGGGAGATAGTGAGACAGACTCCCACAAGCACCCGGACAAGGATCCACCAGCAAACCCATCTGGGGCCAATGCTTGAGTATTAAAGCTATTTTTAGTATCTGAGACTGATGCGCTCCAAGGGAGCTATCCTCAACATCCAAGGCCGTGCTTGAACCAGTCAAGCCATTGGCTTCAGGAGGAGAAAAGGGAGAGAAGAGGGAGAGGATGGGGGAGAAGCAGATGGTCACTTCTCCTGTGTGTCCTGACAGAATCGAACCCGAGATGTCCATACACCAGGCCGACGCCCTATTCCCTGAGCCACCAACCAGGGCCAAGTTCAGTAACTTAAGTATAAGATTATAGGCAGATCACCTACCCTCCTTGTTCCTCAGGTTTACCATCTATAAAATGAGAGGTTGGAATAGATGTTTTTAATGTCCCTTCCAACTATAATATTTACCTAATATTTTTGTTGGACTATTGATTAAAGCTATATAACCGTAATTATATAAAGTTTCTGTAATTTAAATTGAAAACATCTTTCGTATATATTGTGTGGTCTGTAATTTATTTGACCTGCCATATGGCCTAAGCTATTTGAAACTTTAGGGATATAAAAAAAGGAAAGTTGAATATTATACTATATTTTACATAAACTCTCCTTTGTAAAATGTCAATTTCAAAAGCATAAAACCCATTCCAGGAGTAAATTCAAGCTTTTGTCGAGCTTGAATATTTGAGGAGAAGATTCTGAGTGAGGTGATGTTTGTTTTTAAAATGGATCTTTGTAATTTTCAATGAATCTAACCATTCAAAGTTAATCCTAAAGGCTTTGAAACTTGGCTTCAGCCCCCTACTTAAAATTGTTTTCACATTCTAACCCTCTAATCCACATCTCCTTATTTCACTGAATGCTAAAATTGATATTGCTTGACATAGCTAGGTTTCCTGACTTGATGCTGAGGAAGCAGCCTTGGACTGGACGCTATCGCCCTGCCAGCAAAGTTAAGTTACACAGCAAACAGCAACATTACCAGGTAACAGAGCAGGAATCTTTGCTCCATCGTGCATGGGTTGTTTAGCATTGCCTGTTTTACAATTTTATTCTTGTGATTCTGTCAAATGACAGCTTTCCTGAAAGCAAACTTCAATGTTTGATTCGTGTAATGGCAACAGGCCTTGAGGTAGGGGTGCCTGTGTATTCGTATGCTGGTTACCCTAGCTTCTTGGCAGAAGGCTTGACATACTTTGAATAAATACTCTTTTCTAAAACCTGAGATAGGATTTATTTTCCAAGTAATGGTAGATAATTATAGTATATGGTATATAATTGGTAAAATGGTAGATAATTATAGTATTCCTTGCTAATTTCCATTTCAATTGTTTGACATATGATTCTGTTTATCATAATGTGTTGAGGACTTTCTAGGACCCAGGCACTGCATTAAATGGTGGGACTACCTAGGTGACAGAGACAATCTCACTGAAGTCTAGTACAGTGACAACTGTTTCGATTTCTTTCATTGTTGTTTTCTAATATTCGCTGGTAAGTGGAGCTGGAAAGAGAAAGTTCTTAATCTGAGTCTGTGAAAATAGATGAAAACAAAGCATGTTTTCATTATTTAAAACGGTGATCATACCATGTTAGGGTATTGTCAGTTACTGTGCAGGCACATATGTGGGTTTGCTAGTGACATCAGTTTCTCACTAATCAAATTCTAAATGAAATAAAGTTGCGATGCTTGGACTAATTGAGCCTCAATTTTAGCCTACTAAAATGTATCTGAGATATAAAAACTGGCTGCAGTTATGGTAGCTCAGATATACTAATGATTTAAACAATTGCTTGTTCGTATGAAATTAACCTTGAAAATGGTCACACTGTGTCTTGATGACACATCCTGATACTTTCTTTGTCAAGTTACCCCATCCATTGTGGTATTTATGACTAAGGAAATTCACTATAGTTAGAAATATACAGGATACTGCTATCTACAGGATGTTGAACAAACTTTGTCTAAAACATTTTAAATCATTTTAGAAAAACAGTTATAGCAAAATAATCAAATAGATGGTAGTTTGAGCTGAAGAAGAAAGCCATTTTAAATGAGAGAAAAAAGTTGAATCGTTACTCTAGTCCATTGTGTAATCCCAGAAGGGACTGACGTTTCTCCTCTGGAGCCCACCCAGCTTTTGGCCAGGGTCCTGTGACACACAGTGGGAATTCACTTCCTATCAGGAAACGCTGTTTTTCAATGTATTATCTTGTTGAGACAACCACAGTGAACAATAGGCTATTAATGTATTAGAACAACAAGTGTCATAACTAAGCCAATATTTGCTTTGTTTTGAGTGTTACACTGAAAAAAAACACACACTTTGGCTGGGCCTCAGAATACATTTGTACACTTAACCATCAGTGACTGCTGGGCACAAAAGCCATGACAGTTAAAAAGAACAAAGAAGAAAAAAAATGCTTTAATAATGGTGATGAACTTTGGCAGGTTTACTCTACTCACTTCCTGTCCACAAAGAGACAAGAATAAATTAAATATTTCAAACACATCTTTCAGGTATGAAAAATGTCCACTTAAAAGCCTGTTTTGAGTCTTGGAAGCCACAGCAAGAAACTGGCATAAAGGAAAAAAGCCTTCACCAACTCATGTTCTCTTGTGAAATATCAAACCCTATTATAAGATGGATCACATTCAATTTTGGATATTTATATTTTAAATAGTTTGATAATATCACTTATTTGGGGACTGACAGCTTTTAAAACGTTACTTTTCATAATGATTAGGGAAAAGAAAATTCCATTTAAGGCATAGGCAGTTAATATCAAGTCACTACTGTAATTATGTGATACGAGCTCAGTAAAATTTTAGACCTGGAAGGTAAACTGAGATGTCATCTGGTCAACCACCGCATTTTATACATGAAGAACTTCAGATCTTACCTTTTCATTGAAATCTTCCTTTACTATCTTAAGCCAAAATTCTGTTTATTAGCAATCCTCAACCGTTCTTGGAGATCTCATATTTATCTTTTTTTGGCTGTTGTCGTAAACTGGTTTTTACTGCCAGTTATCTTTCCATGTGGTCATGTTTTAGTTCTCTCTCTGATTAAACTGGAACGTCCTGAAGGGCAGGACGTAGACCTGTGCCTTCGATTTCTTTATAGTCTTTCCTTCCAGCTGATTTAGTGTTTGCTGAGTGATGGAATCAGTAGTTTGGGGGGCTTTTTTGTAGCTTTATTTGCGCCTGGTCTCAAAAACACAGCAGCGGTAAGTATAGGTTTTGTTTAATTGCTTTTTTTATACCTTTTCAGTCAGCTTAAAACATTTTCTATGCAGGTCACGATATTACTACCCCAACCATCATGGACATCTGGTTCCTTTGACCAAACCATGGTTAGCCCAGTTTTCAAGGGTTGCTCTAGGTTCCCTGCCCTAGCTTAGTCTTTTTCTTTTTCTAAATTATTTTTATTTATTCATTCATTTTGGAGAAGAGAGACAGAGAGAGGGAGAAGGGGGGGAGCAGGAAGCATCAACTCCCATATGTGCCTTGACCGGGCAAGCCCAGGGTTTTGAACTGGCGACCTCAGCGTTCCAGGTCTACACTTTATCCGCTGTGCCACCACAGGTCAGGCCAGCCTAGCTTATTCTAAGACGAGTAGAGAATGAGATATTCTGAGTCAACAGCCCTACTCACCTCACTCAGTTTTATAAACCCTATTGATAACTTCAAATGGACAGTAGAGCAAGTAAAATGATGTTGACCCAGTTACTGGGACAGGCAGACATACACAGATAACTTCAAAGCAGCACAAACAGACAGAGCACTTTGGGAACACAGAGGGGAAACAAAGGCTCATTCTGATGGAAGAGCTTGGGAAACCATAATTTAAGGACAGGGCTTTTGAACGAAGACCTCCGAGTGTGGGTTAAGTAGATGGGTGAAGATGAGAGGGGAAAACAGTTCAAGTGTCTGAGAAGTAAGGTGAGCCAAGCCTCAGTCAGGGAAACGGGTTTTCCCTGGGAGAGTCATCATTCCCAAGTCTGTAAGGGACGACGTGAAGCCTTTGCATCTTGTTTTTAGAACCTGAATTTTAGAAACCCCCAGGCTGATTACTAAGTTTTTTTTTTTAAGATGGGACTCTAAGATGCTTCTTTTTTTGAGAGCGAAACTAAGAAAATGGTATTGTGGTAAATTACAGTAGGTAGCTTTGTGCTTCTCAGGTGTAACCATGGACTCCAAGGGTTCTCGTATCCATACTACATTTAAGATGTTTGAAATGACATTTTCCACTACTTGACAACTCATTAGAACCCTTGCCTGACAAAGGACATCAAAAGTAGACAAAAATTATTTACCAAACTCTGGAGAGCTACTTAAGTTACTAAGCTCCATGAAGATTGATTTTTATTTGACAATAGAGGACTTGACGTGCGCTTTAAGTCCAGCTGAATAAGCACTGTAGAACTGAGCCGTGAGTCTAGTCTTGGTGAGCCTCAGAAAAACAAGAGTCCTACTGCAAGCCTGAGTTTTAGAGCAAGCAGTTTAAGTGGACCCTTCAGGCATGTGTGAGTGGGCACAGAAAGCTGAGTCATGCAGTTCACTCTCTCTAGTGAATTACCACAAAAGCTTGAAAGCGAAGCATTCTCATTATTTTAAAAAATGGTATAAATGGCCCTAAATTCTTATGAAAACACATTTTAAAAAATCTGTTTAGTGTGTTGTTAACCCTGAATGCATACCTACAAACCCCTTAAAATCAAGAAACTGGAGCTTGAGTCATTAGCTGCTTTTCTTTTTCATAAAAGTTAACCTTTTATTGACTGTAGTGTAGCTTCAGGAATTAGTTTTCTTGCCAAACCTTTATTTAAAGGTATTATTAATGCAATTTCTGCTTAAAATCTTTTTTTTTTCAACGACAGATTGTATAAGCTACAATAATGCATACATGCTACTCTATGCAATACTAAAGCCCCAAGGAAGATAGATTGAGGGCTTGTGTAAGTCACGTTCTCTTTTGGGACCTGTTTCTTCATTTGGAGTGAAATGAATTAGGACTGGATATAATAATATTTTATATCCTTTTAATCTCTAACACCTTTAAATTCTAAAGGTGGTGTTCCTCTTTTAGTTCTCATTAGGTAATAGTAGGGAAGGCAGTATTTATTTCTAAAGAACTGACTTTGATTCTGCATGGGTGTGCTATCTATCCACATTGTTATGACGGTAAAATGCCTCCTAAAATTGGTATTAATAGGATGGAAATTCCATTGGAATGGCATGGTCCATTGGAACAGTATGTGCATTAGTTTCCTAGGGCTACCATAACAAAGTACCACAAAATGAGTAGCTGAAAACAACAGAAATTTACTTTCTTATATCTCTTGAGACCAGAAGTCAAAATTCATGGTTTCAGCAGGGTTGGTTTCTCCCTGGGAGCTCTGAGGGAAAATCTGTTTCATGCTTCTCTCCTGGCTTCTGGTGGCTGCCAGCAATTTGGTGTTCCCAGGCTTCCAGGGCATCAGCCCAGCCTCTGCATTCATCAGCCCATGGCTCTTCCCCTGTGTGTCTCCTCTGGGTCTCTGTGTCCACATCTCTCTCACTGTTCTCTTATAAAGACTTGTTGGATTTATGGCCTGTCCTAATACAGTATGACCTCATCTTAATTTGATTACAAGTGAAGGCTCTATTTTCAGATAACATCACATTCTGAGGTAATGACATAAATTTTAGGGGACACTATTCAACCCACTACAGTATGTAATGTTGAACTTTAGGTCTAAAGACAATTCATTTGAAAAAGCTAGTTTCACAAAAATGGTGTTGCGGGGTTTTGTTTGTTACACAAACAGATTCTGAGGTTGATAAATATCTCTTTTCATAGACTTTTACTTAAAACTATTACCAGATTTCTAAAATGACAGATGATGGACTATTACTATTTTAAGTGAACGAGAGAGAGAGACAGATAGACAGGCAGGAAGGGAGAGAGATGAGAAGTATCAACTCATAATTGCATTACTTATTCATTGATTGCTTCTCATATGTGTCTTGATGGGGGGGGGGGCCTCAAGCCAAGCCACTGACCCCTTGCTCAAGCCAGCAACCTTTGGGCTCAAGCCAGCAACCAAGGAATCATTTCGAAGATCCCACACTCAAGCTGGCGACCCTGCACTCAAGCTGGCTAGCCTGTGCTCAAGTCAGTTGAGCCTGTGATGAAGCTGGTGACCTCAGGGTTTTGAACCTGGAACCTCAGCATCCCAGGTCAACACTCTATCCACTGAGCCACCATCTGTCAGGCTATGAACAATTATTTTTTAAAGTGATTTCCAAGTACTATTCTCTGTGCTTAATAAGTTGCATTTTCATGGCTCAATATTAGACTTTCCATTGGTGGAGGTGGGGGAAGGGGGGACAAATGAGGTTGTGATAATCTTGAAATCCTTATAAGCCAAAATCTGAAAGAACTTCAAATTGGACCTCTTTGTAGTAACAATGTACTGAGTTACTTACAGCTTTTGGGTTGACTTTTACAGCTGTATTTTATAAGTTACAGCCATAAAAGCCAAAAGATTTTTAGAATACTAGAAATAGGAGGTCAACATGAACTCTTGGGACTTACTCATACCCTGTGTTCTTTAACATTTTATTGGTATATTTTTGTAGTTTTTAAACCTTATTTTTTTTTTATTCATTTTAGAGAGGAGAGAGAGAGAGACAGAGAGAGAGAGAGAGAGAGAGAGAGAGGGGAGGAGCTGGAATCATCAACTCCCATATGTGCCTTGACCAGGCAAGCCCAGGGTTTCGAACCGGCGACCTCAGCATTCCAGGTCGACACTTTACCCACTGCGCCACCACAGGTCAGGCCTGTAGTTTTTAAAATAAGAAACTTTGCCTGATATTTGTTGTGTCCTCCCAGCTTCCCTCCTGTCCGTCATTGGTCACAATGACCCCATTAGGGATGGGCCTCTTGGAAGTATTGTCCTTAGTAACAAATCAATTTTCTAGGTTAGCCTTTTGGGTGAATGTTTGATTTTGCAAAAACCAACTCATTTTTAATGACCTTTGGAGGATTGTTTGCATTTCATCAGAATTAGGAACTAGATTTCTTGAGAGCAGAAATCCTTGAGAAATAGCTAGATGTATGATTGGAATTTCAGGGAGTTGAGTTTTCTATATTGTATTCTGATACTCACTTTGGAAAGTTTCCCAGGTTTCTAGAGTAGATATGAAGTAATAGGTAACAGTGGCTTTGACCTCAAACATTACTCTCAAGAAATGTCAAAAGCAAAAAGCTTTAAATTTTCAAGTTTCAGTACTGGACAAATAATTAAGTAGACTTTAGTTCATGAAGTATGTGAGAGTTGACATTTCTTTAGGAAAAAAATAAAAAGGCTTTTTGCCCAGAAGACTATGTACCAAATAATAAAGAGACTTAAGGTAACTCTAGAAGTTGAAAATTGATAGCAATGAATCTTTCTTTAAAAATCATAATCTCCAGTGATCCCATTTTTTGAAACCTCTCATTTATCATGAGTTGTCAAGTTCTGGATAGTTTCCTGGATCTCAACTTTTAAAATTTCACTGATACCAGGGGACTTAGTAACAGAAACTAAATGTCTGAGAAGCACATTTGAGTAATCAATCCACTTAGTCAACTTTCTCTTAGGGGAAAAAAAAATTCTTTCTTTTATTGTTTCCGCAATCGTTTTCCGAAACTCCATGTTGTAGACAAGTGATGACCGAGGGAATATATACAGAGTGTCCATCGTATTTTGTAGAAAGAAGGGTAAAGGCTCCAAGGCATGTGTTTTTGGACTCTGTAAAATAGGTGACGGTCGCCTCTCTCTGCTTGATTGTTTTACTCATCATTTTACAAGACTATGTTAGTTTATTGAAAAATCAGTTTCATGTTAATTATTTTCCAAAAGATTCGTGTTGGGAACAATTTGAGCTAAGTCTAGATAGTGATTGAGTTTAGACATTAGAAAATACGTTTCCTCTGAACTTTTTGAACACATTTTCACATTTGTAATTCCTGCCCATTGCACGGCCATTCTCATTGGTAAATTTATAATGAAAGATTTTTTTTTTTCAAGTTACCAGTGAATGTTATTTCCACTCCTACCAATGTCTAAGCAAGTAACTGCCTCTCATCTTCCAAACCCCTACTCTTCAAATACAGAAGTCCAGCTCACTATTCCTTGCAACAGGTAATGTTGGTCAATAAAATGTTCTGCAGCCTAACCAGGCAGTGGCACAGTAGAGTGTCAGACTGGAATGTGGAGGACCCAGTTTCGAGACCCCGAGGTCACCAGCTTGAACCCAGGCTCGCTGGCAGGAGCAAGGGGTCACTCGGTATGCAATAGCCCCCCGGTCAAGGCACATATGATAAATCAATCAATGAACAACTAAGGAGCCGCAACGAAGAATTGATGCTTCTCATCTCTCTCCCTTCCTGTCTGTCTGTCCCTATCTGTCCCTCTCTCTGTCTCTCTCTGTCTCTCTCTGTCTCTGCCACCAAAAAAAAAAAAGTGTTCTCCATCAGTCATTGGTGCTTTAATGAGAAAGAGGTCTGATTCATCCTCTGCTTCGTACAGCAGTGAATGTCTTTTGTCTTTGGATCACTTGCTGAATGTTGACCTAGCAAGCACCTGCATGAAATTTTTATACCACTGCTTTGCACTTACATTTTAAACAATGTATATTATGATTGCATCTAACTACTATGTTCCAGTTGTACAAGTACAGGATGTATTTTTCATGTTTATCAAAAGAAGTTTATCTTAATTAGCAATGTTATTTATAAAACAAAGTCAGAAACTAAAATACACATAGCTGTGCCTTCCATTTGAGTTTTTTTCTTTTCACTTTTCATTGAATGCAGATCCAACTGTCAACTTTCATTAAGTATAGGACACTTAGTAATGTGATGTGTTGTTGCTACTATTACTAGTTTATTTTGTTATAGGTGTATTTTTTTGTTGTTGTTTAAATTGGGTTTTTAACTAAGGCTCAGATTAATAGTATCTCTTACTAATCAACTCTAGATTCATTGTTTCCTAGAGTTTTAAATTGAAGTTTAGGATATATATTTTTATTTTAAATATATACTTAACAAAAATCTTTCAGAACAACACCAAAAAAGGATTCATAAATTTAAGAATGGTTTTGATCAATCTTAAGATTCTGGCAGTAGGCCAGAGAGAGTTAGGTTTCTACATTTATACTCGTTTTACAGTCATGCAAGCCTTTTTAATTTTACTACTTTGAACATTTACCATTTCTATTTTGATACTAAATATTGTGATCCCATATTTCCAGGCGCCACAGTACAGAAAGGCCATACATAATCAAGGTTGTAATAGCTATATATACTTCTGGGAAATGACAGGCCTTCGAGCCATTTCACCTTTTTTGGTCAGTTTTTCCACACCTGTTAAGATTTGTAACCATGAATAACTCCGTATTTGAAGACTTATTTGGTTATCTGAGGCAAATTATTAAACCTCAGTTTTAACTGTGACGTTGGGGATGCTGCCAACATAATCTTTTTCTGGGGGTTGATTTGTTTCTTTATAAATCGTTCAAGGCCCTCAATTCTTTCAAAATGATGCCAAATTAACTTTGAGTGCTAAAAGTGTAAACTCAAACATCATTTGTTGTTACTGAGGGCACAATCAATGTCATTTTGATAACCTCTAATTAAGACAGTAATTATCTCGTAGGTTAATAGCTACAACCTCCAAAATAGTGATCACTGCCCATCTGGTAGTCTTTTCAGCTGGACTTGAACCAGTTTAAGGGCCCTTGCTCTGTGTGTAGTTGTTTTTGTTGGTTGGTTGGTTTGCAACTCAAAGCAATGTGGAATATTGCATGGTATTTTATGATATCACCCATATTGCCTGCCTCATTAAGTTTATTGGTCTGACCATCTCCTGATACTCCTTGTTCTTATGCATCTTCTTTATCTGGCTTCCTAAGCACTGATGGAAAAGAAGGTCAAGTATGACAAATGATGAGGCAACAATATTTTGTCATGGCAAGAGCCCTGGCTTGGGAGAACTTAGATCACCCCTGATGATGCCAAGTTGTATGATCTTGGAAACATCTCTTTATGAATACTTCTAATCTAGAAAATGAGATTTGGACTAGATATTATCTTAATTTTTGCTTCAAAGCCTTCAAAAAACAAGTGAAAAGGCAGATCCTTGACTTAATAGTAATGTTAGTGGATACATCTTAAAGGAAATGTATTCCTTAGGTGTTTAGGTCAAACAAGTCATCACAATAAAACTACTTAATTTATACATCTGCTGTTCTGTGCATGCTAGGCAGACAGATGGTCATACCTTAGGTCCATTTATAAGCACTAGAATTTTTAGCCCTTTCTTATATCCTGTTCCTTTCAGTCAATGGCATTTTAAAATACCGGCACAAACTTTTTCTGCCAGGCTTTTTCTTATACTTCAATGAAGAACTGAATTTTGAAGTAAATTTTGACCATGGGGCAGTCAGTGACTGACATGGTAATGCTAATAAATGTCATTATGATGATTTTATAGCAGTACCTGGTACTCGAGAGCAATCACTCAACATCTCTGAGTATAGTTTCCACTCATCTATACAATGTGATCTTTGAATCTAGTCTGCAATATTCCAGGACAACTATCATAGAATCCGTAGCTATTACAGCAATAGCAATAAGTGCTTTGTGGGATAATTAATTCTTCTCCCATTGGGCACTTAAAAAATGTCATCTGTATTGCTTGGTTCTACTCAGTGCCAGTTTCTTTGTTTTTTTTCATTTTCCTTGACATTTATCAACTTTTCCAGAACTATTGATTTCATGTCAGTTATATATAAAAATTTGACTAGCAGTTGAATAGTTCATGTCCTTAGGAATTTAAAATGAATAAAATTTCACTGGTCACTATGAGGGTGTGGTTTGTCATCGTTTGTGCAGAGTCCAATTTGTTTTTTAGAACTTTAAATACCTTCACAGTTTCATTGTAACTTTCAGGAAAAAATTCTAACTCAGTAAACAAGCTGTTACTGTTTTGAGATTTTTAAATTTATTTATTGATATTAAAGAGAGGAGAGAGAGAGAGACAAAGGGGCACAGGGAATAGGAAGCATCAACTCGTAGTAGTTGCTTCTTGTATGTGTCTTGGCCGGGAAGCCCAGGGTTTTGAACCTGTGACCTCAGCATTCCAGGTTGATGCTTTATCCACTGTGCTACCACAGGTCAGGCACAAGCTGTTGTTGTTACCAAATATCCTGCTTTGAAGTCTTGGCATATCTTTGATTATTGTTTTAAATATGGAACATTAGGCCTGGTACTTGAAAGTACAGCCATCTCATTGCTTATATTCTAGAGAAAGCTGTTAAAACTGCCAAGAATTTTAAGTTTGGAAAGACTTTATAAGTGGTAACTTTTCATAAGATTGTTTTTACCATTCCCAGCCTAGAAATAATACAAACCAGATTGATTTGGAAGGAGCTGTGATATAGTAAAATAATTCAATTCAGCTGCCACTTATGGAGTATTCTGCCACCGGAGGGACTATAAACAAGCAGAGATCTGGACAACTGTAATAGAAACAGATAAGAGTCAGGAACAGTGGGGGTGGGGAGAATCTGACCTTCAGTTATACAGATAGCACTTTCTGAGTGCCCAAATGGTAGAGAATTTAATTATCCCACAAATCATTAGACCTTATTTCTATAACCTGCCATAAACATTTAAAAAAACAAGCTATATCAAGGAATGCTTTCTTATTTAATTGTCTCTCAGCACATCTTCATTCCCCTCCTCCCCCGTATTTTTCTCTTGCTTTCTCTCTCACACACACACCTCTCCATTTCTTTGTTTCCCATCTGACCATCACTTGAATTTCTAGGGTAGTGTTTTTCAAACTGGGTCACAACTCATTAGTAGATCATGAATCAATTTGACCCACATTTTTTACAAAATGAAATAGATTAAAAGAGAAAGTATCAGAGTGTAAGGGAAGGCATCGTGTCATGAATTTAGTTTATTTATATATCTCGTGTATTTGTATGTGACTATAATATAAAATATATTTCTTATTGTTGATTGCCATTTTTAAAAGCTTGAAAGCTAGCATTCTAGAGTGTTTCATCTATTTGGGTCTTGAACCTAATGTTCTTTAAACATACATGTTGAATAGTTAACTGTGTAAATATTTGGATAACATTTTTAAAACTAGAACTTTGTTTATGCTTGATATCTTGTTTCTAATCTGCATGGCCAGAGGAGAGCCCATAGTGTCGACAAGTTTTATAGCATTACTTTTAAAAAGAAAATATGTTTCCCGCATTATTTTCAATTCAAAGAACACTGTTAAAAGACTAATTTTTTTTTCTTTAATGAAGTTCATACTGGTTTGCACTGTCTTATATTGTTCTGAAATTCTAGAAAGCCTGACTGTTTATAGTAGTATGGTATTAAAAATATGGTTGGTTAATTTGAAAGAGGAGGAGTCTGGGAATTGAGTTGTTTCACATATCACCTAGAAGCAGAAATATTTGTGTTAAGTTTTATTGTCTAGGGTTAAGAGGAACTAGAATCTACCATTTACTTTCTTAAAATATCCCTTCTTGGCCCTGGCCGGTTGACACAGTGGTGAAGTGTTGCGCTGGTGTGCGGATGTCCCAGGTTCAATTCCCAGTCAGGGCACACAGGAGAAGTGACCATCTGGTTCTTCACCCCTCTCCCTCTAGCTTCTCTCTTTCTCTCTCTTCTCCTCCTGCAGCCATGGCTGTAGTTGGCCCTGGGCACTGAAGATGGCTCCATGGCCTCCGCCTCAGGAGCTAAGAACAGCTCAGTTGCTGAGTGGCAGAGGAACACCCCAGATGAGCAGAGCATCGCCCTCTGGTGGGCTTGCTGGGTGGAACACAGTTGGGGCGCAGGTGGAAGTCTGTCTCTCTTCCTCTCCTCCTCACACTGAATTAAAGAAAAAACAATCCCTTGTGAGGCAGTATAGTGAAGATGTATGACTCCCAAACCATGGCAACTCTGGGTTTTTGTTAGTTTGTTTTTTTGTTTTGGTGAAACCAGTCAGAACTGCTGTGTAGTTGGAATTGGCATTAAGATCGTGAGTTTTAGAGTTCCACAGACTAGATTTAAATCCTTGGCCCAGCACTTCCCAGCTCTTTGACCTGAGACAAGTTACTTCTCAATGACTATTTCCTCCTGTGAAATGGAGATAATAACAGCTACCTGATAGGATTTTAAGGGGTAAATGAGCCCATGTATGTGAAGTTCAGCAACTAGCA
Source organism: Saccopteryx bilineata (assembly GCF_036850765.1). Lineage (NCBI taxonomy): Eukaryota > Metazoa > Chordata > Mammalia > Chiroptera > Emballonuridae > Saccopteryx > Saccopteryx bilineata. The sequence continues at coordinate 96,906,006 of NC_089496.1, forward strand.
CATAGTAAGGACAAGTATGTGTGTTGTTTTAAATGCTCTGATAACCCATCACTCAAGTAAGGAACACCTAGTTATTGTGAGAACCACTAGCTGTTATGAATACTAACCCTTGTCAAGGGTCTTTATCTGCCTCGTTGTGAGACTAGATCAAAGGACACCAGCAGAATCATAGGATATAAGAACTCGGGAAATCTGAAGGGTCTTTTGAGATAGCACTTTTATTTTGCAGTTTGTCAGGCACTTGTATGATGTAATTGCCTATTTACACAGGAAGAGCTGTATCTTATTTGTCATTGTATCCCCACATAGTAGGACCTTGCACATAGTGAATGCTCAGACACTTGTTGAATGAATATTCCATGGCTATTCTAATGCCACACAACTAACTGTTGGTGGAAATGCAAAGAGTTGAGTCCAACAGTTGAGTTAATATTTCCACTTGCTCGGTCTCCTGGCTTATAAAGACTAATACTGAAATCTCAACACGATCCATTACATGCTTTTTTATATCTTATTTTGTTGCCCTTTTATAACCACACCCACCTCTCTCCCTCTTGAGCATTTCTCTCCCCAACTCCTGGCAACCACTAACCTGTTCCCCACTTTTATAATTTTCTCATTTGAAGAATACAGTAAGCCTTCACTTAACAGGATCGATAGGTTCTGCAACTTTAAGCAAAACAACGACAAAACCAATTTTACCATAGGCTAAATTGATATAAACAAAAGTTCCTACAGCATCCCATCAACATTATAATGAGACATTATTTGAAGGCCTGCTGCTGTATTATATAAATGAAATCACACTCTGTGTAACATTTTGTGATTGCCTTTTTTTTTAAATCAGCATAATTCACTGGAGATTTACTCAGGATGTTGTGTGTATCAGTAATTCATTCCTTTTGATTGTACTTATAATATTCATAGTATGGATATACTGCAGTTTGTTTAATCATTCACCTGTTAAAAGGACCTCTAGATTGTTTTCAATTTTTCATTGTACAAATTAATCTACTATAAAAATTTGGGTATAGATTTTTGTGTTTTGATATGAAAACATGTTTTCCTTTTTCTGGGTTAAATGACCAGGAGTGTAACTGCTGGGTAATTAATGGTAGTTGCATTATTAGTTTTTTAAGAAAATGCCAAAGTGTTTACCACAGTTGCTATACCATTTTACATCGCCACTTGCAATGTATGAGGGATCCAATTTCTCTGCATCTTCTCCAGCATTTGGCGTTGTTAATACATATCTTTTTAGCAATTCTGCTACTTGTGTGGTGCTATCTTGTTATTTTAATTTGCATTTCCCTAATGACTAATAATGTTAAACATGTTTTTATGTGCTTATTTACCTTATGTATTAATATTTTTTCCTGTATGCTAATTGAATTGTTTTATTATTTTTAACTGTTGAGTTTTTGAGAGTTTGTTATATATTATACATACTAGTCCTTTGTCAGATGTGTGGTTCACAATTTTTTTGTCATGATCTATAGCTTGTCTTTTTATCCTCTTAGAAGGTCTTTGCAGACAAATATTTTAAAATTTAGTGAAGGGCAATATGTGAGTTTTCCTTTATTGATCATGTTTCGGTGCCAAGTCTATAAATTCTTTGCCTGGCCCTAGATTTGAAGATTTTCTCTTAGGCTTTTTTTTTTAAGTTTTATAGTTTTACCGTTAAGTGTATGATCCATTCTGAGTTCATTTTTTTATTGTAAAATACATATAACATGAAGTTTACCATTTTAACCATTATAAAGTATTCAATTTAGTGTCATTAAGTATATTTTTAATGCTCTGAAGCCATCACATTCTCTAGATTCAGGTACCTGTTTCATCACCCCAAACAGAAATCTAGTACCATTAAGTGGTTTCTCCCTATTCCTCCTTTCCCTGAATAATAGTACATTATGTGGATCTGCTGCATTTATTGTTTATCCATTCATCAGTTGATGTAATTTGGGTTCATTTCACCTTTTGGCTATTGTGAATAGTGCAACTGTGAACATTTCATGTACAAGATTTTTCCTGACATCTCACTTAGCATAATGCTCTTGATATCCATCCATGTTGTTGAAAATGGAAGGATTTCCTTCTTTTTACAGCTGAATAATATTCTGTTGTGTGTAGATCACATTCTAAAAACCCATTCATTCATCAGTGGGCACTTAAGTTGTTTCCATTATCTGGCTATTATAAATAATGCTGCAAGTTCTCCCATATTTTTCTGAATTCTGTTTATGTTCAGATGCTTGTGGATCCTAATTTTTTTCAAGGCTTAAAAATACAGTTCAATCTGTAGTACTTGGTGTGCAAAATTGCAGGTAATCAGTTGTGCTTATGATTGATTTAAAATCTATATAAAACTCTTTACTATTCAGCATCTGTGTATAGAAGAACACTTAAACGAGAAGTTACTATTCTTATTCTGTATTCTTTATATAAATGCCCAATTCTTATTCCAAGTACTTAAAACTTTGAAACTTCTTGTATTAAGAAGTCAAGTTAAGGTATTGGCATAAAAACAGACATATAGATCAATGGAACAGAATAGAGAGCCCAGAAATAAACTCATGTCTTTATAGTCAATTAATATTTGACAAAGAAGGCAAAATCATACAATAGGTTAAAGATATTCTTCAATAAGTAGTGTTGGGAAAATTGGGCAGATACTTGCAAAAAAATGAAACTAGACCACCTTCTTATAACACAGAGAAGAATAAACTCAAAATGGATTAAAGACTTAAATGTTAGACTCAAAACTGTAGAAATCCTAGAAGAAAACATAGGCAGTAAAATCTTGGACATTTCTAGTAGCAATGTTTTGCTTGATATATTGCCTCGGGCAAGGGAAACAAAAGAAAAAATAAATGGGACTTCATGAAACTAAAATGTTTTTGCACAGCAAATGAAACCATCAATAAAATAAAAAGGCAACCCACTGAATGGGAGACATATTTCACTAATGACACATCTGATGAGGGGTTAATACCCAAAATTATAAAAACTTATAAAACTCAACACTAAAAAAACCAAACAATTCAATTAAAGATGGGCAAAGGACCTGAATAGACACTTCTCCAAAAAGAACATAAAGATGGCCAATAAACATATGAAAAGATGCTCAGTGTTACTAGTCATCAGGAAAATGCAAATTAAAACTGTAATGAGATACCACCTCACACCTGTCAGAATGGCTATCATCAGTAAATCATCAAACAAGTGTTGGTGAGGATGTGGAGAAAAGGGAACCCTTGTGCACTCTTGGTGGGAATGCAGACTGGTACAGCCACTGTGGAAAGCAGTATGGAGTTACCTAAAAAAATTAAAAATGGAACTGCTTTATAACTCAGTGATTTCACTTCTGGGAATATATTCAAAGAAACCAGAAACACTAATGCAAAAGAATATATGCACCCTTATGTTCATTTCAGCATTATTTACAATAGCCAAGATTTGGAAGCAGCCCAAGTGCCCATCAGTAGATGAATGGATAAAAAAAGCTGTGGTACATTTATGCAACAGAATACTATGCAGCCATAAAAAATAAGGAAAATTTTACCCTATGCAGCAGTGTGGGTGGACCTGGAGAGCACTATGCTAAGTGAATGAAGCCAGTCAGAGAAAGACAAGTACCATATGGTCTCACTTGTATGTGGAATCTAGTGAGCAAAATAAACTAGCAGTCTGACCTGTGGTGGTGCAGTGGATAAAGCATCAACCTGGAATGCTGAGGTCGCCGGTTCAAAACCCTGGGCTTGCCTGGTCAAGGCACATATGGGAGTTGATGCTTCCTGCTCCTCCCTACCTTCTTTTCTCTAAAATGAGTAAAGTCTTTTAAGAAATAGCAAACAAAATAGAAACAAACTCATAGAGACTAGACTAACAGCTGTGGGACTGGGTGAAAAACTTAAAAGGATTAAGCAAACAAACTCAAAACAAATAAACCTCATAGACACAGACAACAGCACTGTGACTACCAGAGGGAGAGGGAGAGGGAGTAGGGGTGGTGATGGAGACTTGACTTAGGGAGGGGAACACACAATACAATATACAGATGGTGTACTATAGAACTGTACACCTGAAACCTACATACGTAATTTTATTAACCAATGTCACCACAATAAATTCAATAAAAAGGAAAAAATAAAATATAAAGCCAAGTTAAATAATGAGCTTTTGAAGTTTTAAAAAGATCAATGTTTTGCATCATTTCTAATCCTATTTCCCTTTTTTGGTATCATTTCAGGATATTTTTAAGATAAATGTCTTAAGCTCCAGTTGTTAAATATTCAGGAAAAAATGTAAATGAAAAGTTTCAAAATTTTGTAGCCTTCTTATGTTTATGTGAAATAGTATGTGTCATTGTAACATGAACTAAGAGACAGAAAATTGTGGCTTGGAATATTGCCTAAGACAGAGGCAGTATAAATTGGGACAGGATGTTTAATCCACTGAACCTCTCAATAATCAACCCACACCTCACTGTGTAACTGCAAAGATATAGTCAGCTGGAAAGGTATAAGAGACAGTATAAACTACAAAGTGTGATACACATATGGTATGCTCTTGTATTATTAAAATGGGTGGTCAATCTTTACCTTTCTCATTCAGTCTATAGCTTTTGCTTATCGATGTTTCACTTATTAGCTTCTTAAACCAGGACTGGAACAATGACATTAATCTACCACCACAGGTGATTAGTTTTTACTGTGTTTTCATAAAATTATTTTATAAATATCAGAAATTCAGTTAGACACAAGATTGTTATCTATCTCTATTCTAAGCTAAATAGTGCTTTTAGGATTGAGGAATATGTAAGAGTCCAACTGAGGGCAGTATATGTGGTCTTTTTTAAAATGACCTAAGCCCATGGCCTACTGTGGTAAACTAAAACAGAATTGATCTCTTTGTTAAGAGACATCCAGTTATTTAATACTCAGTCTGTACTTGGCCATTGAAAAGTCAGCATGACATAAAAAGCTTCTAAGAAAATAAGATTCCAAAGTTAGTTAGGCCTCAAGGCTTCTGATAACCCAGCTGGGTATGAAAAAAGAAAAGGTTTTTACAGCTGATTCCCCGTGTACCACATTTTTGGGTAATAGCAACATAATGATAAGAACCATAGGTTGGTAAACCAAACTAATAACAAACTAACTTTTGAAATATATATATAATATGGCCAGGATCATTCCATTAGTAGTGGATGTTGTATAAAAAGAAGGCGGGGAATCCTGTGAAGAACACATTTAATTGTAACATACTCATTCTTTAGTTGTGTTTTCTCTCGGGGTTTTTTTTTGTTGTTGTTGTATTTTCTGAAGTGAGAAGCGGGGAGGCAGAGACAGACTTGTGCATGCACCCAACCAGGACCCACCCAGCATGCCCAGTAGGGGGCAATGCTCTGCCCATCTACAGCATTGCGCCGTTGTAACTGGAGCAGTTCTAGCGCCTGAAGCGGAGGCCATGGAGCCGTTCTCAGTACCCCGGCCAAATTCGCTCCAATGGAGCCTTGACTGCGGGAGGAGAAGAGAGAGATAAAGAGAAAGGAGAGGCCCTGGCCGGTTGGCTCAGTGGTAGAGCGTCGGCCTGGCATGCAGGGGTCCCGGGTTCGATTCCCAGCCAGGGCACACAGGAGCAGCACCCATCTGCTTCTCCACCCCTCCCCCTCTCCTTCCTCTTTGTCTCTCTCTTCCCCTCCCACAGCGAGGCTCCATTGGAGCAAGGATGGCCAGGGTGCTGGGGATGGCTCCTTGGCCTCTGCCCCAGGCGCTGGAGTGGCTCTGGTCGCAACAGAGCATTGCCCCCTGGTGAGCGTGCCGGGTGGATCCTGGTCGGGCGCATGCGGGGAGTCTGACTGTCTCTCTCCGTTTCCAGCTTCAGAAAAATGCAAAAAAAAAAAAAAAAAGAGAGAGAGAGAGAGAGAAAGAAAGGAGAGGGGGGAGGGGGGAGGGTGAAGAAGTAGAAGGGTGCTTCTCCTGTGTGCCCTGGCCGGGAATCGAACCTGGGACTGCCACACACCGGGCCGACACTCTACCAATGAGCCAACCGGCCAGGGCCTCTCTCGGTTTTTAAATTAATGACTTAGGGTGTGGAAGCCTTGATTGTATAAAAGCTTATTTTTTACATTTCCTTCCCTGATTGGTTGCTTTCTGGTCACAAAACCAGAATTTCTTTAAAGCAGTATGATACAAAGTGTTGTAAACCATTTATTCCTGATTTTTTTGTGTAGTACACTAAAGTAATTTAGATAACTTACAAAATGTTGCATGTCAAATTGATATTGGCAAGAAGGAAACAGTTTTAATATGTTATGCAAAAAATGTTTTTAACAGAATGAGTTTACACTTCTAGGACCAGAGTTAATGCAAGAATCTTCAGTGTCTTATCATTAGTTTGCATGGGCTTAGTTGGGTCAAGGCTTTAGAGATGAAGTCTGTCACAGAGGACTATTGTTAGACACAAATTAGTTGTTACTGTGTTTAAAAGGTGCGACCAGATGCCTCTGGTCTTTATCAGGGAGTCAGATCCCTAAGATGAGTGTGACCTCTTTTGCCTTTCCCCTTCTGGAGCCAGAAAAGCATTCTGCTGGGACTTCAAGGCTGTGGCGAATTTGCAGTGTTCTGGGTCCACAGAAACTTCTCTCCTTAGTTTTTGACATCTATGGAAATATTAATAGAATACTTGGATTGTTTTATAGTTAACTCACTTTATTATGAAGTGATTCTTCCCAGCAGACAAATACTCACTTAAAAAATACTGTTGTATTTTGTTGGCTTTTCTGTTACCCAGTCATTGGTGTTGAACAGGTAGCCTGAATGAAAGTCGACACCTGTAGAGAAAATTGCTTTGTTTCCTTTTCTTCTTCCTTGTTGCACATTATGCGTTTTCTATACTCAGTTCAAAAGAACACCTAGGGAGAGGAATAGACCAATCAGTGGTCTCTCTTTCTCTTGATGTAGGCTCGCTGCCATATCACTTCTCAGAGTTCGAGGAAGTGTGCCTTAGTTGTCCGTGACTGTTACTCTGTGTCACCCTTAGGTCATTGCTGCTCTAAGTGTGGTTCAGGATCAGGTGTCAGTCTGCAGACTAGACTGGGACAAGTACAGACCATGATATTACATGTTTAGAAACGTCTTGCAGTTTGACATCGCCAAGACTTCGAAATGCATAGTTCTGTACTTTACACAGCTGTTGGCCCGAAGCAAATTGGAGAAAGTTACCATGGGCAGTTTGAAAAGTGCCAAGTTAGATGACTTTGACTTCTAACAGATCACAGGCAGGGGTGAAGGGGGAATATTTAAATGACTGTCCGGTTGATCTAGTCTAGTTGTAGTGGGTAAGGTGCTCAGTTGTAGCAAAGCCCAAATGAATTTGTTTCCCTGTCATAAAATCAAGGATTATCCTAAGTGTCAGTGATAATCATGATAATTAAGTGAATCAGCTGTTCATGTGTTTCCTGAATAATGTTTCGTTGTGTCTTACTTGCATTTGAAACACTATCTGCTGAAGTTATGTAGTCTGGCAACCTTAATACTTCCTACATTTTCCCTGGGAAGTTGTTGAATCATTTAAAAAACTTAAAGCTGTGTTCCTCTCATGTTAGTAAATTGCATTCACTACAAGATGTAGTGGCTATTAAATATGGCCAAAGTTTGATCTAACAAAATCATGACTAAAAGACAAAGGAGAGCCCTACTGACAGTACTCACATATGGTGAAACTTTACGATCTTAGATCTGGCATTTTATTTTTTGAATTTTTTTTTTTTTTTTTTTTTTTTTTTACAGAGTCAGAGATAGACAGGGACAGACAGACAGGAACAGAGAGAGATGAGAAGCATCAATCATCAGTTTCTCGTTGCGCATTGCGACTTCTGAGTTGTTCATTGATTGCTTTCTCACATGTGCCTTGACCATGGGCCTTCAGCAGACCGAGTAACCCCCTGCTGGAGCCAGCGACCTTGGGTCCAAGCTGGTGAGCTCTTTGCTCAAGCCAGATGAGCCCGCGCTCAAGCTGGCGACCTCGGGGTCTCGAACCTGGGTCCTTCCGCATCGCAGTCCGATGCTCTATCCACTGCGCCACCACCTGGTCAGGCTATTTTTTGATCATTGCTTTCTTTAAAAATTCAGTAGCAGTTGATGACATTATTATAAATGAACCACAAGTTTCCATTAGCTTTGAAAATTTCAGTTTCCAATTGACCATTATAATCTAAGACCTTTTAACCTTAATTAAAAAATTGTTCTAGCCTGACCTGTGGTGGCGCAGTGGATATAGTGTCGACCTGGAAATGCTGAGGTCACCGGTTCGAAACCCTGGGCTTGCCTGGTCAAGGCATATATGGGAGTTGATGCTTCCAGCTCCTCCCCCCCCCCCTGTCTCTCTCTCCTCTCTCTGTCTCTCTCTCTCTCCCTCTCTCTCCTCTCTAAAATGAATAAATTTAAAAAAATTGTTCTAGTATTTTGTATGAAACTACTTTTTAAAGAAAGCTACAGATCCTGGCCAGGTAGCTCAGTTGCTTAGAACATCAGTCTGATATGCTGAGGTTGCAGGTTCAATCCCCAGTGAGGGCACATTCAAAAACAAGCAGTGAATGCATAAATAAGTGGGACAGCTCTCACTTCCTCTCTCTCTCAAGTCAATAAATAAAACTATATAAATAAATAAAGCTACCACTGTTATTTTGGGGGAGGGAGTTCTGCTTGACGAACATATGAATATGAATTTTACCATGAATTTACCACAAACATCTTTCTTTGTGTTTATTATTACAGATAAGGGGAATTGGCAGGCTGGAAGCATGAGTTCAGATGCCAGCCAAGGTGTGATCACTACTCCTCCTCCTCCCAGCATGCCTCACAAAGAGCGGTATTTTGACCGCATCAATGAAAGTGACCCAGAGTACATCAGGGAGAGGAACATGTCCCCTGACCTACGACAAGACTTCAATATGATGGAACAGAGGAAACGAGTCACTCAGATTCTACAAAGTCCTGTGAGTTGAAATCATTAGAAGGCTATAGTTTTTCTTCTTCTTTGGAAACCTTGATATGAGGTAGGAAGTATTTTAACTCGCAGCTCAGAAGAGGGGTGGAGGAAGAGGGACCATGCCCCCCATCTTGCAGAGGAAAATGCACACCTAATTTACATATTAATTTGCAAAGCTTTAATAACAAACTAGTATTGTCTTGGGGGCGTAGATTTTCTTGGTATGATTTCTATATGTGACGCTTCCTAAAAGGAGAAAGATGCCCCTGAGCTCCAGGACACTGCGTGTCTGTGAAGAAATGTAAGGTCCGACGGAAGCTTTAGGACCGAGAAGGAGGATTCAGGTGCATCTCCTGCCCATGCTGCCTTCCTCTTTGAGTGCCTTGGCGCTCAGAGGAGCATAGGAAGACTTGAGGTTTTTGAAGTCTGTGATTTGGCAGCCTCATGTTACAGACACAAAATGCCGGCACACAGATATACATACATACAAACTAACTAGATTAGAAGCGGAGTATAATCTAAAGCTGAACATTCTGTCTGCACAGTAATGTCCAGACTATGAATCATATTCGAGTGATTTGTTAGTTTTCTTACCCTTGGTGGAATTGCAAAGATCACATATGAGTGATAGAAAATGAGAGAACAACTTAATTAAAGATGCAAAATTCATCATTTTATGCAATGAAGGTCATGGGTCTTTAAGGCAGAGAGAGTTGGGCACATACAAACACATGATGCCCAGGTTAGGGTTATATTAGGTTTCCAGCTTGGGCACTAAAATAAGCACCAAGGCACAGAAGTGCCTGGGGCGGTCTTGGTAAATAGTTTTGTTGCCCTTGTGAATTCAATCACAGAGGTTAAGTCCGAAGCCAAAGGGGAATTCCACTCTGAGTACTTCTCCTGTACCCGTGGCCTAGATAAAAGCCAGTGCACGTTAGGAAAGCAGTGCAAGCTTTGAGGAATTTAAGTGTAGTTTCAATTTAAAGCTACCATTTAAAGAAACCCTTTTCCAATGGAAAGGAGATTACCAGAGACTTCACCATCAGGGAGTAATGTTAAGTATCTTCTTTTATACAAACCTGAGTTTCTGTGTTTAGAAATACTTGACGGGCATGCTAATTTTTGGACCAAAATATTTCCTATTCTTAAGAAACCCCACTTTGAAGATCTAACTTATTAGCCAGATGATTATGTAACATATAGTATGAAGTAACTGAAAGAACGAGACCAAGTTCAGATTTTGTTCAGGATTGTTAAATATTGAGATTTCTTGGGGAAGTGCTCCAAAGAGGACCACTCAGTTCCAACTGTGAAGTTGAAAAGGGAAAAATACTAACCTACATTTCCATGCGAGGGTTTTTGTTTTATAATTTTCCCTACTAAACTAAAGACATCATAACTTTGAGTAGATTATCTAATTTTTTTAATACTTATGTATTCTCATTTGTAACTGGATTAAAAGTATCAAATTAAAAAAAAGTATCAAATTTACTTACGTCTTGGAAACCTGAATAAAATAATGGGAAAGGGCATATATATAGATTATTTCCATATTTATGTAGCAAGAGTGATGATCTTCGGGCCAGAGAGAACAAAGAAGGTTTAAAAGAATTTTGAATTGATCTTTTTTTCCCCTAGATCTGTGCTAGTGAATCTTGTTTGTGAAAGTGTAAAATTTTATCTCCCTGCTATGTTTAACACAAACTTTGCACCAAAGGAAATTATATATAGCGGCCTGTGTTAGTTACCTATTGCAAAATAACAAATTACCCCAAAACTTAGCAGCTTAAAACAACAGGCTATAATGATCTCATGTTCCTGTGAGTCAGGAATTTAGGAGCAGCATAGGTGAGTGGTTCTGGCTCAAGGTCTGTCATGAAGGTGCAGTCAAAACATCAGCCAGGGCTGCTGTCACCTTAAGGTGTGACTGGCCCAGAGATTTGTCCTTCAGATGAGTCACCCACACAGGTATTGGCAGAAGGCCACAGTCCTCGCCATGTGAACCTTTACCTGGGCCTGTTTGGATGTTCTCTTCCAGAGTCAGAATCTGAGAGCGAGCAAACAGGGGGCTGCAGTGCCTTTTATGACATTAAACCTATCAGCCCTACCCTATTTCTTAGAGGTGAGTTAATTAGTTCAGCTCCTACTCAAGAGGAGAGGAATTAAGCTCACTTCTTTCAGGGGAGCATTGTTCACTCTCTGGTCATGATCTATTTTATAAGCACTATAGTCTGCCATGGTTATTTACCTTCCTCTCACGTGCAGAATACACTCACCCTCCCCTAGTACCCTTGCGGAGTTCTCATTGAGCTCCCACATTAGCCTGAGTCCACAATCTCATCTAAATCTGGTCCAGGTGCAGACAGTACTCCTTGAGTATGACTCCTTAGGTACAGCTCCTCCTCTCAATCTATTGACCTAAAAACTAGAGACAAGTTACCTGTCCCCCACTGCACTCAGTGATGGGCCAAGGATAACTAGCTGCTTTAACATTCCTGTTAAAAGGGGGGGAAATTGGATTACAAAGCAGTAACTCGTCTACAGCAATTCTGCAATCCATCTGGGCAGATGTTTGGAAGTTTCCCTGATGAGAACTCAGTCCTTCTGCTTACTAGGGGGAGTCTCCTTAGCTTTTGGCTCAACCCTGCTGGGCTTTTGGTTCCATCCTCTGAATCATCATTCCTTTTCCTTGAAAGGTAGCTTGTGTTTGCAACTGTTTTTTCTCAACCTGCTTCTTTCTTGTAGAGGTTTTGGTGTTCAAAGACCTCTTTTATTTTTGTACCATCTTTGTTCCTGTAAGCCCAAACTTGCATTGTTTCTACCACTATAACTCTCTTAAAACCCATGGGTCTCCTATGAATATTGGGGTTTACTCTGTTAGACACAACTTGTAACCAAAAATGATAAAAGTCAAAGATATTTCTGATCAATATTTGTAAGAAACAGATCTGTAAGCCTTCTATTTAAAATGGTGAATTCATTTGGAAAGAAAGGAAATCAGGAGAGAAATTACCAGAAGCGAAAATGTAATACTTCTTTTTATTAAGCGCTTACTGTGTGCGAGATCCCTGTTATATATCAAACCCTATTGAATGTGATGAGTAAACTGGTGTAGCTAGAGATTTTGTAATTGCAGTAGAGAGAATCCACAGCTTTGCTTTGGCCAGTATACTCCTCGTTCATGTCTTTGGAGACCCTACATTGTCATTTAGTCCCTTGTCTCAAAATGAAGTGTTCATGGCAAACCACTGGAATTAAACGATGCCTCATCAAAGTTAGAAGCATGGAAGTTGAAAAATAACAGCACATTGTGCATAGTAGATATTTAATAAATTCTGAATATATGAGTGAATAGATATATGAATAGCTGGGTGAGCTTTGAGTCATTAAACACTTGACTGTATCCAACAAATAGGACTGTCATCCTAAAAAACTTGGCTGCTTAATATGTAAAACAATTGGTGGGCTTCAGAAAAAGAATGAAAGTTCTTAAGCCTTAGGCTGGCTGGCAGAAGTGTGTGATGTTAATCTGAAAGACAGCCCGACAGGAGTGTAGGTGGTGGGAGTTCAGGAACAATGCACACTAAACTTCTTAATAATAGGGCGATTTGAAATGCTACAAGCTTATTTTGAATATAAGAGAAACTTCCAAGATATATACATTTAGAGTATCACTATGATTAAGGCCTAAAATGTTGATGGCACCTTAATTAGAATAGTTGGTCAAAATCACCGTGATTTATCTGGGCACTTTAGAAATTTAAGATGCAAGTATTCTTTATTAACTGTTTGCATTTTTATTATATACCAACTTCAAGAAAAGATATAATTCTAACCTTCACCTTCATATTAAGACTTAGATACAGGAGAAAGACCATCCAGAAGAAAATTTGGTTTATTTGTTTTTTCTCCTTTCAACAGGACCAGTGGTAATCTATTTCCAAATGAATACATTTCTTAATGGAGAATTTCTAAGTAAGTTTGTTATGCTCCTAATCCCTCTTTAGGAGAGATCTAATAACATAATTTCAGGGTGCCTTGGGAGCAGCAAATCTGTAATCGTTTTTTCTTTTTGCTCCAATTTTTCTCTCTAGTAGTTATTATGAGATATAGAACATCCCCATGTGGATATTTTAAATCCATCTCTGATATTTATCAGTATTATTACCTAGTTTCAGTGAATTAGAGATCCCTTATATATCAGCTTATATGCTATTTTTTGCCTTAATTGAAAAAATTGCATCAAATCAGTTTCATTTATCAAAATGGTCCTCTTTTGTGATTTAAAAAAATCTTAACATCTGTTGCCACTTTCTCCTGAAAATTCTGACCTTCGATGCAAAAAGCCTTAAGATCTGATATTTCAAGTTAATTCTACTAGTATAAGTGAATATGTATTGTATGTACTTAAAAGCACACTCTTACCCTATATGAATCTCAAATCTCTGAATCTTTCATGATTTTTTATTTTTATCCATACCTTATGCATTCAAACTTGACAGGATCACTCCCTCAATATCGATACAGATGTATAAAATAAAAGGCACGAGATTCAGATAAGGCTTTTAAGGCACCTTCTCTCTAATGTAAACATTTTGTTTTCTCCTTGTAATTTTTTATCATACTTTTTAGACATGTGTTTGATAAGGGAGCTGTCCAAACTATAATACCTCTGGGGACAAACCAAGTTTTCAAGTATAATTTGTTTTGAGTTGAAGAATTAAATGACTTTTTAAAAATTTAGAAAATTCGGAGTCATTTCTTACTTGACAAAAGAAAAAGATGAATTTCTCCCATTAGATAATGGGCAGGCTTAATTGCACAGAAGGAGGAGTTTCTCATTCAAGTGATAGACCAATAAGACTCTTTTCTAGAGCTTCAAATTCTAGTACTGATAACCTGTGAAATGGATCTTTGCTATCTACCATTAACTCAGGATTGAGATCAGATTCTTTTTTATTTCCTTATATCAAGAAAAATAAGAAGAAAACTCTTACTATTTCACTAATTGAACACTAGACACTTGGGGAGACTAGGAATGTGAAAGCCAGCCCCCACCATCAATATTGTGGGAATGTAGAGTAAATCACATCTTATGGTAGATACACTAGGTTCGTGATGGTGAACCTTTTTATAAAAACCGCCCACTTTTGCAGTGCTGGTCAACCTGGTCCCTCCCGCCCACTAGTGGGCTTTCCAGCTTTCATGGTGGGCCAATCATGGCGCTGTTTGGTTGCTCTGCTACCGCCTACCATGAAAGCTGGAGCGCCCAGTTGACCAGCACTGCAAAAATGGTCAGTTTTTAAAAAAGGTTCGCCATCATGGCCCTAGGCAGATGTTAAAGAATTCAGAATGGGGTGGAAAGAGACAGAACATGAAGATCCTAACTGGGGTGATCAAAGGAGAAACTTCAAGAAGAGGTGGCATTTAAGATGAATATTGAATAAAGGGTAATTCATTAGTAGAGGAACGATGGCAGCCAGCATTTTCATTTGATGGAATATAGTGAGCAAGGGTGGAAAAGTACAAGTTGTGATCAGTTAATGCTTGGTGAACCTTCCAGGCTAGACGAGAGCACAAGGTAGTAATGGTAGATACAGACAAAAAATTACATAACAGCTTGCAGAGGTCCTGGAGTAATTCCAGCCTCTTTTGGTCCAGGTTAGGGGTCAGCCCATTTTTCTCATCATTTCCAGTTTTAATCTGTTTATACAATTTTTCATTCATACATATATGCATGTAGTGGTTGTTTTAGTCCTGGGTATGTGACATTGAGAAACTCACTTAACTTGATCTTCAGTTTCCTCGTTGGTGAAATGAATCTCATCCAGTTGTTGTGACAAATAACAGAAAAGGGTGTGGTACAATACCTCACATATAATAGGTGAATATTTTGGTGAAACTTGTATACGTCAAGTTGTATACAATATTGTTAATTGAAAACATTTCATGCTTTTGTGGCAGCACTTTGCAGATTATAATCATAATTCTTCAACTGCATTTGGGGTTTTGAAGTATCAAAGAATCTTGTCACACTGATGGCACCCTGGTGTGTTCACACACATTCGTACACTCATGTATTCAAGGCGTAACAACCCCGTCTTCCTCCCTGCTCTTCTGTATCTGAGGTGGCAGCCACAGTTCATGCTGCGGTATTGTATATGTGTTGTTGGATCTTTTAACCTGACTTCTCTACTGGAGACGGCCGGGAATGGTTGGCTTTCCCGACTTCAGAAGCCCAGGTGTGACCCGCTGCACTGCTCTAAGTTAGCTCCTTCCACTGTGAGGGGGAGAACTGGCTGTAACAGGCCATGTGCTCCAGGCTCATCCTCATCTGCTGCTGGATAATATTTTTGCTCTGTCATTTCAGCCTAATGCTCTAACCTTGCCTAAGAGCAGCCTTATTAGTTGTATGCAGTTTCATTGATACACTCATCTCTGATAAAAGTAGAAAAAGATCACGTGCCCAACTAAGAATCCAGACTGCAATTTTTGTTTCATTATGTATTAGCCGTGCAACCTTGAGCAAACCATTGTCTCAGGACTAGGCAATTCAGATGAATCAACTACAAAGGACTATTTGTTAACATTGGATTTTAGTAGAAATATGACTAATTATCCATCATAAAGATAAGGAAAACCTTTATTTTTTAATATTTTAATGAAAGTGTAATAAGTTTATTGATATGTTTTGAAAACCAGCTGAGGTAGTTTTATATTGGTAGTAATTTTTACACTAACTTTTATGACTTGGGCAATTATTTGAATAATATTTCAAAAATATTTGAAACATTAAAATGAGTTATGAATGTCATGACAAGAATATTAAATCATTTGGTATAGAAGAAATTTTATCTGTTGAAGCACTGTCACCTATATAAAAAGGCTGGGAAATCTCACTGACTTTGAAATTTTCCTTCTATTACATGTTACAGAAGCTATTTACTAGCCTTGAAGGAGGAAGTCATATTTTTCTCCTAATTGATTACAGAAGGGTTTATACATTTCCCCGTGTGAGACCATGGATCACCCCAGAGTTTTAGGATGGTACTCACCATAGTGTGGGATATATAGTGAAAAAAAACATTTTCCCTAATGAAAAATGCATTTGACCTGAGTCCTTACCTCTGACACTTGACAGCAATGTGACCTGGGACAAACTTTTCAACCTTTTTTATTTAGCTTTCTCATCTCGGCCAGCAGAAACTTCTCATCAGTTTCACAATAGTTGTGATTCTCTTGAGCAACTGGTTTATTTTAATTTTAAAGCCACTATAAATCAGTACACTGAGCAGACTGTTTTGATCCATATTGACTGCTAGCAAATTTAACTAAAATTTGACCCATCTCCAACAAATGTATACAATTTTATAGCATGCACTTTGTATCTTAACTGCTTTCCTGGCTCTGTCTAAACTCCTTATACTTCTATTTAGCTTGACTTTTCTAACCTATATTTAATTTAATTTAGCATTTTAATCTATAATATCTGCCTTCGGTTAACAACATTCAATAAAATAAATAATGCCTACTTTTCAGAGCTATTGTAATGTGAATAAGGAGTGATATAATAGGTATCCTTAATTTGTTTTGGGGTGGGGTTTTTTTGTTTTTTTTTTTACTGAATCAAAGAATATTGGTTATAGCCTCTTTGAACTGAGGAATATTTAAATAGAGTCTGGTTTTAAAGAGATGGTCAAGTTTCAGAAGAGCAGATTGGCCCATTGTCAGGTGTCTAGAAGTTTTCGGTAGTTTGTGTAAAGAAATGAGTATGTCTGGAAGATTCTTTTCTTTTTAGCCTTAAACATGGTAGAATACTCATGTTACTCATCATGAAGGCACCTGTCCATCTTATATATATACTGCTCACAACTGCTTTATGTTCACAAGGTCTTAGATATGTTTTGTGGGAGTTTTCTGGTAAGGGAAAAGTCCTTTGTAGGTGAGATTTTATAGGATAGTTTCTCTGGTTTAAATCATGTGTTTAAATGAGCTAGATACAGACAATGAAATGAAATGTTTAGAATTTTTATAATTGCGTTAAAGATTTTCATCTAACAAGCCTTGAAGCTGGAAAAGAAAAACCATATTTAACCGGTGTCAACTGCTCCATGAACTCAGAATTCAACTATGGTCACAGCTAGTATATTTTAAATGAATCACACAAATGTCCACCTACTATAGAAGTGGAAAATACAGTATCCTCCTCTTGGACTTTCTGTTTTCCCCTAAATTGTCCTGGGGACTGCAGTGGCTTCCACAGTCCAAAAGGGTTCATCAGTGGCTTCCCTATCCAAGATGTGGTGTGCACATCTGTCCGCATAGGTGGAAAAAGAGTGGCACCAACATCTGCAGCCCACCTTCCTGCCATATTGTGGTGGTGGTGAGAACGACCTCCCCTGTTTACCAGGTGATGCAGGTCCACCTGTGCAGCCCACCGTGGTGCATGGAGAAAGGATGGCCTCCCTGTCCTGTCCGGCGCTCAGCTCGCGTAGGGTGTTCCAAAATGTGCTGTGATTGGGTTCCCCGGATCACAGCTCTCAGCACTCAGCTCTCTCCGTTCATATCACAGATGCCTCTCAGCTGTGCTTCAAAAAGCAGCGCAAGCAGCGTCAGTTCTGGTCCTGCCACCGCATAGCCTCGGAACCACATTTCCCTTCCCACCACGAGCCCTATGCCAGTATTTAAAAAAGAAAAAAAAGTTCTTCTTTCTGGAAACCTTTAAGTTATTCAGCCTACTCTTAAGCAGGCACCCCAGGGGATCTGATTCCCAGCTCCAAGAGAAAGGCCACTCCCAGTGACTCAAGATGCTGCCTTCTGAGGAATATTTCCCCGTGATTTCCAGGGCTTCGTGGCTTCTCCTCTTGGAGGCAGTGATTCCAAAGCAATTGTCTACCTTCTCCTCTTAGGAGAAGGGGGGGGTGGGTAGAAGCTTCCAGCAGGGGTATTCTCTACGTGTAACCAATCTCAAATGGAAGAGCATGCTTTAGATGATTTATATTGCAAGAGCTATTTTTTAAAATGAATGACAATAGACATGAGCAAGAGAACAAATGTTGAATTTAATAAAATAAGTGTTGGTTGGGTGTGATGGTAAAACCAGCGATTTCAACTAACGTGAAAAAGATTGGGGGAGGTTTCTAATGATCGATCACTCAAGGGACGCCAGAATAGAGATTTTTCTCTTACTGTTCAGGATTTTTACCTATATAAACACTTCCTGCCCTCCCCACACACCCCCAAAAAGGAAAAAGATGCCGCAGAACCCCCGAACAGGAGCATGCAGCATCGACGCTGGGGACATGTTCTTCCTTAGCACGGCGTTGCAGAAAGGGGGAGTCATCTGTTCCCAGCTCCCTGTGATCTTGTCAGTGTGCTTTCCGAGCCCGTGGTGGAGGCGCTGCCCTGACTTCCTGTGACTGAGTGAAGCTTGCTGGGAGGCACTCTGTGACAAGTCACACCCGTGCAAATAGAGACTGTTCAGCCTGCCGGACAAGGCATGGGTCCCTCCTAGTTACCAGCCCACATCTGGTGCTCTCATTGCAAATCATTAAAAGAGTTGCTTTTACTCCACCTCTGCTTGTCTATTGTAGATCTTATCTAGCTCATTTCCTTTGAGATTAAGAATGTCTCAGAATTTTTTTCTCCCTTGAAAGCAAGCTTCTTGCTGATTCTTCCCATGCTTTAATTTTGTTATTTTGTGTTTTCTATTGGTATTAAAATACAGTAGATGAAATCTATTCAAAGGCGGGATGGGTGAAAGATTGATCATATCAGAGCGAGTTGTGTTGGGTTGTTCTGCTCCAAGGGCGATGTCTGCTCAGTGGCTGTTTCTGTGTGTTGCAGGCCTTTCGGGAAGACCTGGAGTGCCTTATTCAAGAGCAGATGAAGAAAGGCCACAACCCAACCGGATTACTAGCGTTACAGCAGATTGCAGATTACATCATGACCAATTCCTTTTCGGGCTTTACTTCACCTCCCCTCAGTATGTCAGTTTTAGAAAGTTTATAAAATTATAATTTTATCTCTACTTTGAACACTGTATATCTCTTACAGCATATTGTGCTCTGGTTCAGTCCTTAAGCTTAACCATTTAACACTAGAGTAACACAGTATTAGAATCTCTTACTTTTTTATATCAACAAGGCATTTAGTAGACTTTGTGAGGATTACAAAATAGTTATCAGATGTGGTCTCTGCCCTAGATAAATGTTATTTTAGTTGTAGACACATACCATAAATGCACAAAAGGTTAAAACTGCAAGGTAACTACAGAGGAGAAATTACAAAACAGTTCACACGCAGTTGTCAAATGACCCTGGACAAGTCGTCATGCCACAAACTCAGAATTGGAATTGCTTTTTGGCTGAAGTGGACTGAGAAAACTTGAGGGAAGAAGAGAGACCTAAACTAACCACGTCTAAAGGACGGAGTAGTTAGAACTTGATGTCAAAGAGGCGTTAGGATGTTATATTTATTAACAGCTCTTAGAGCACCAGGTTGGTGGGCTGGAGACGGTAAGGGTGTGAGTGCGTTGTGCTCGAGCCGTTGACACCTCAGCGGGCTGTGTGAAGCCACTGCGGAACCACTGCAGGCGCGGAGTGCCAGAGGCCTGTCCGCGGAGCCCCATCCCAGCTGCTGGGGGCGTTCATGTCAGAGTCTGGGGAGTCTCTTTTCCTTTTTTAAAACTTTCCGTCTCTTTCTTTCTTTGTTTTTTCTTTGTTTTTTCTTTTTGTTTAAGGGTTTATGAGTAGGAGTTGAGTGATTTGGGGTACTTTGCAACAGAGCAGTGGCGCAGAGAGACAGTGGTGGAAAGGTGCAGAGTGCAGGTGTACCCGTAGAGCTGGACGGGGACGAGCGTGCTGGCGCGCGTCTGGTCAGAGGATCTTTGGGAGCCCCAGAGGGAGGCGTGGTGCTTGGAGTGGGGCAGTGGCTGTGGGTACAGGAAGGAAGGGATCGATAAGAAAGGCATCACAAGGCAGACTAGAGAAGACTCGGCTACAGGTTTGATGTGGTGGGACGGGGGTCAGGGAAGACAGTGATTCTAAAATCACCCAGTCTTCCAGCTTGGGAGGAGCATTCCATCAGAAGAAACGGAAACAGTGAGGTTGGGCCAGTTTGGCTCGTTCTTTCTGGATACTGACTATCTATTATATGTCAAGCAGCCTGTTAGGGGTAGGGGACACACTGGTAAACAAGACAGACAAGATTCCTGCACTTGTGGAGACAGAAAATAGACTGAGAAATAAAATGGTCAGAGAACATGCAGAGTATTAACACATAGTGATTTGATAGGAGTAACGAGGTGACTGTGTTAGATTGGTGATCAAAGGGGCCCTCGCTGAGGTGACATTTAAACTGAAATCTGAATTGCGAGAAGGAGCAGTCCATACCATGGTGGCAAGAAAGCATTCTATTAATAGGTAGAAGGAACAAGAAGTACAAGTGTCAGGTGAGAATGAATTTGGCCATCTCTTCAGGAATCAAAAACAGGGTGTGGTGTAGAGTTTCGTTTTTTGAGGGGACAAGCAGAACAAAGTGAGGTCAGAAACAGAGGCAGAGGCTAAATCATACTGGGCTTCCCAGCCAGGGTGAAGTATGGATTTCATTCTGACTTTGGAAAGACCATTGTAGATTCTGGGTGAAGAGTGAGCTGAGACATTTCACAGTATTATTGGACAAAAACAGGAATGTCCAAAGTTGAGGACCCAGTTTGGCTTGGGGCAAGGACGAGGCCCAACTTCAGGTGTGCCAGAGTTGCCGAGAGAGAGTTGAAAGATTGATCATATCAGAGCGAGTTGTTTGCTCATTGGCTGTTTCTGTGTGTTGGTAGCAGTTGGAAGTGCAGTCCCAGAGCTGCAGAGAGGAGTGTGGCTGGTGGACAGAGGGAAGTGTTACTCCAAGCTGGGGGTGTCAGTTAAATAGTGACACAGGAGGGTAGAGGCAGAGGAGAGTCTGTAAAGAGAATTCCAACAGCTGGAAGAGGAGGACTCGTCAGGGAAGACAACTAGGAGGGGCTGTCCTGGGATAGTCCTAGGCACCTCGGCAGGAAAGGGTGCTGGCTGGGATGCACAAAGACGTGGCTACAGGAAGGCCACGGCCCAGTGTTCAGAGGTCAGGGAGCAGAAGTCAGCCAGTGTGGCTGGAATGTGTATGTCGTGCTGTGAAAAGTGGAAGTTAGCCCTGGCTGATTGGCTCAGCAAGAGCATCAGCCTGGCATGTGGAAGTCCCAGGTTTGATTCCTGGTCAGGGCACACAGGAAGGGTGCCCATCTGCTTCTCCACCCTTCCCCCTCTCCTTCCTCTCTGTCTCTCTCTTCCCCTCCCACAGCCAAGGCTCCATTGGAGCAAAGTTGGCCTGGGTACTGAGGATGACTCCATGGCCTCTGCCTCAGGCACTAGAATGGCTCTAGTTGCAACAGAGCAACACCCCAGATGGGCAGAGCATCGCCTTCTGGTGGGCATGCCAGGTGGATCCCAGTCAGGCGCATGCAGGAGTCTGTCTGACTGCCTCCCCTCTTCTAACTTTGGAGAAATACAAAAAAAAAAAAAAAAAAAGTGGAAGTTAGAGTGGGAAGGGCAGGAGAGTAGGAGATAGGTCAATGGCTGACTTTGAAATTTTGCCAGAAATTATACAATTTTGTATGGCTTACATGTTAAAACTATTTCTTTGAATTAGTTGGCAACATTTCAGAATTGGAAGATCTCACATTCGAGTGTTAACATGGGGCTTCTCTTGAAATGTCCTGATAGCCCTGGACTCAGACTCTCACATGATGACACCCACTGGCAAGCTGTAGCTCCTTCAAACCAGGCGTTGCTCTCTAGTGGCCGACAGGCTGCGCCAGGCCTGCAGGATGCTTTATACTCCTCTGGCCCCTGAAAGCCTTCATGGGGCTCCTGCAAAACCTTGAGCAGGGAAATAGTGAGGTTAAAGGTAGTGCTTTAGGAAATTCATTATGATAGCTTTGTGCAGGATGGGTTTACACAGAGAGGAGTTACAGTGAAGAAAGAGGAAGCCATTGTAAGGGTTACATGTAAGGTAAGACCTGAACTTAAATATGGAAATGAGGGGCATGTGAATAAGAGTGATGGAATATGATCAGTTACATACAGTGGCCCAGGACAGGGGAGGAGGTGAAAGGTACTTAGTGTTGGAGCCGGCAGGAAGTGTAACACCATCATATCAGATGAAGGGTAAGATAAAAATCAGAGGCACTAAAATCACTTTTAGACTCTTAATTTTCATATTATTATGCAGGCAGCTAGAAACAGTAGACTGACAAAAGGACAGGAGGGTCTCATCACAGGTAAAAACCACAGGGTCACCTACACAGAAACAAGAGTGTGGAAGCTTGGAAGAAAATAATGTTAAGTAAAATGAGAAAGGAACATAACGGAGGACTGAGCTTTGGGGGGCAGGGGATGCAGGAAGAAGGGGATGAGAAATTGTTGAAGGAGAATGAGAAGCAGGTGGAAAGGGAACAAGAGACCCAGGACGGTATCCAGCAGGCCTGGGGAGGACTTCCAGGGAGAGGCGGTACATGCGTCCCAGGGAACAGACACCGAAAAGCTGAGCTGAGCTGAGCTGAGCTGAGCGACGAGTCATTAGAGACCAAGACGTGATTTTGTTTGGTGGTGGTAGAAGCCAGACCCTGTTTAAATGTATTCTTTTCCATCTAAATATACTTTGGTTAAATAAAAGTGAAAGGAAATATTTTTAAAATAGCTTTCCATTGTGATCTTTCCATCATAAAATGAGCAATAACATCAGTATTGATGACACTTTGCCTGCTGGATCATGAGACCGTTTCTCCAGTGGTGCGAGCCTCACTCCCTGATCAGTGCTAGTTTCCTCAGTGGGGCGAGCCTCACTCCCTGGCCAGTGCTAGTTTCCTCAGTGGGGCGAGCCTCACTCCCTGGCCAGTGCTAGTTTCCTCAGTGGGGCGAGCCTCACTCCCTGGCCAGTGCTAGTTTCCTCAGTGGGGCGAGCCTCACTCCCTGATCAGTGCTAGTTTCCTCAGTGGGGCGAGCCTCACTCCCTGATCAGTGCTAGTTTCCTCAGTGGGGCGAGCCTCACTCCCTGATCAGTGCTAGTTTCCTCAGTGGGGCGAGCCTCACTCCCTGATCAGTGTTAGTTTCCTCAGTGGGGCGAGCCTCACTCCCTGATCAGTGCTAGTTTCCTCAGTGGGGCGAGCCTCACTCCCTGGCCAGTGCTAGTTTCCTCAGTGGGGCGAGCCTCACTCCCTGATCAGTGCTAGTTTCCTCAGTGGGGCGAGCCTCACTCCCTGGCCAGTGCTAGTTTCCTCAGTGGGGCGAGCCTCACTCCCTGGCCAGTGCTAGTTTCCTCAGTGGGGCGAGCCTCACTCCCTGGCCAGTGCTAGTTTCCTCAGTGGGGCGAGCCTCACTCCCTGGCCAGTGCTAGATGAAACAGCAAAGAAAGCAGCGGATATGCGTTTTGCTCTCAGGCATTTCTCTGCAGGAAGGTAAGCCAATGAAACATTGTGTGGGCAAAGTTTCAGGTCATTCTTCATAAGGCCAGACACTCTCAGACTCAGGCTGCTTCCTGGCAACTAATTTTCAGGTAAGGGATTCCTAGACCTGAAACTCGCTCCACAGTTGTTCCTCTCTTAGGTCTTGGCATGGTCACACCGATTAATGACCTTCCTGGGGCGGACACATCCTCCTACGTGAAGGGAGAGAAACTCACTCGTTGTAAACTTGCCAGCCTGTACAGACTTGCCGACTTGTTTGGATGGACACACCTGTCGAATACATACATCTCAGTGAGTTCTTTGGCTTTCTATTCCCTTTTTTTTTTTTAATCCTAACTAGAAGGCAACTTTACTTTTCTCACCTCTACTCAGCATTCCAGTTTTCATATTTGATTCTCTAAACCAGGGTTAGGCATGGTCATAGCCTAATCCTGATTTAAACCTTATCTCTAAGGGAGAAGCTGCCATTACCCCAACTTCTCCATTTACTATCTAAGGGGGACCTTTTAATGCAGCCCAGCTGCAGAACCTATACAGGAAGGAGTCCTACTCGCACAATCTTCCCTCTGTGTTAACTCTGTCTGAGCGTCAGTGACACTAGAAGGGTACTTGGGGCAGGGAGAATAGAGGGGTCAGGGACGTGTCCTCCCTGATCTTCTTAAATGTATCTTCCCATTCGTGATCAGCTTGTTTTCATGTTGCCACACTTGATAGCAAGACAATATTTGGAAGCAAAAGAATATTGGTATGAAGATACTGAGTGATGGCACCAGCCCCGATGCTGTGGGGCAGCTCTGCCCAGCCGGGCCGTTCCCAGGTCCACCTTCATTCCTTCCTAGGAAGAGCCATGCTCTTTGCGCTGCCTCTGTACCTTCATTTCCATGTTGTCAATGATGAATGTAGTCATTTCGACATTCAGTTGAATAATACTGGTATTTGTTTTTGCGTGAATGTAGCAGACCCTAAGCAACCTTAGAACCCCCAAAATAGCTCTTAGGCAAGTCCAATAAATGAGAAACTTGTATCAGAATTTTTAGCAAGACCTTGAGGTTTGAGGGACGAAAACCTTTTGGGGAAGTTTCATGTTGCACTTCTTTAATGTCTGCTTTTTCTTTCTCCTCCAGATCTCTTACATTTATTCCTAGTCATGTTTATACTGCAAAACACGAGCACCTCACAGTAATTCCCTATTTTTGTTTCTTTCTAACAGGTAAGAATAAGTAAGGAGCAAGACCACATTATAATAATTCCCAGAGGCCTGTCTTTTTCTGAAGCCACAGCCTCCAATTTGGTATAACCTTTGTTCCTGTGTCACTGTTTCTGTGCTTCCTTTTCTTTCTGACAGTTATTTAGCTTTTAATACAGGATGGAACAGTAAAAGGTATGGATGGAAAAACATTTCCTAGCGAACAGGGAAAAGTTTGGGAAGTAATGCTGGTTTGTAAGAAAAGCTTTAGTGTTCAAAATAAACGGTAGTTGAAGAGACTTAGAATGAGTTGGTCTTATCAGTTAACCTATCCATGTTTTAAAGAGAATCTTTTCCTTCTGTTTTCCATTCTGTGCATTCGAGAATTTTTTTTTAAACACGCACACACACATGGTCAATCAGTATTTCATAGATAGTTTAAAGAAAGTTCAGCTGGTCTGAGTACAGGGTCTGACCTAGCGTTTTTTTTTTTATTTTTCCATGACTGTGCTCCTAGCCCCTGTTGTCAGCCTAGAACAACAGGAACCACGTTGGTTATGGATTCTGCAGTGTTAGCAGATGGAAATTTTGCAGCCAGTTCAGTAAATGCCAGACTTGTCCAGACCTTTGGTGAAGAGCTTAAGTTATTCAGTATCTTAGGAACTGTGCTTCTTGCTAAATACTAAGTTTTGTTGTAGACGACCTGTTTTCATAAAGTTTCATAGGAAGAAAGCCACACCAGTGTTTTGTAGTTGTCTGTGGCTGCTTTTGTACTACGGTGGCAGAGTGGAGGAGTTACAACAGAGGCTCACACAGTCTAAAATATTTACTATCTCACCTTTGACAAAATAGTTTGCCACCCCCCCACCCCCCCAGTTAACTTGTGGGACACAGGCATATACTCGTATACCAATTCAGTGTCTTTCTGGTTTTTCCAGGTGAAAGTCAATATAATAGGAGAAGTGGTTGATCAGGGAAGTACTAATTTGAAAATTGACCACGCAGGATTCAGTCCCCATGCGGCCATCTATGCCACCCGCCCTGATGTGAAGTGTGTGATCCACGTCCATACCCTTGCCACAGCAGCTGTAAGTCACCGAGGGGCCAACACCAGCGATGACTCTAGAAAGTGTGTTATTTTCACAGCTTTCCTTACGTGACTGTTACGTACATTCTTTCAGACCCCGCCATTTACAGTTACAATTGAAAGATTAATCCTCTGCATACCCAAAAAGCGAAAGGCCCTTTGGACCAAATGCAACCATTCTGGGAAACAACTGGAGAGATAGCATTGACATTTTAAAACTAATCAGTTTAATAATTGGGTCATTGAGTTCTTTGGAGCAAAGCTTTTTGCATAATATTTGGCACGTTGTTTAAATTGTGTTGTACCCCCTAAGTCCTTTTATTTTCTGAGAGGAACCAAGAACTGAAGTGGGAGGTGGGTTGGAATGGTGACCACGGCGAACAGGCCAGTGATTCCTGAGCGGACTGAAGAGTCACATTCCCATGAGAGTGTAATGAGTAACC
This sequence comes from Saccopteryx bilineata, assembly GCF_036850765.1. Taxonomy (NCBI): domain Eukaryota; kingdom Metazoa; phylum Chordata; class Mammalia; order Chiroptera; family Emballonuridae; genus Saccopteryx; species Saccopteryx bilineata. Next base: position 96,932,210 of record NC_089496.1, read on the forward strand.
GAATGTGATATGTTGGCATGGACCCAACCATACAGGTATCCTCCATGAAGTGCGGAATCCTTCCAATTTCTCAAGAGTCCCTGATCCTGGGAGATGTCGCCTATTATGACTACCAAGGGTCACTTGATGAGCAGGAGGAGAGAATTCAACTGCAGAAAGTTCTGGGGCCAAGTTGTAAGGTATGTCGTAGAGTTTCTGTCTAAGGCAGCGGTTCTCAACCTGTGGGTCGCGACCCTGGCTTTAGGCGACCCCTGTGTTTTGGTCGTTCGACCCCCGCCGGGGTCGCGACCCACAGGTTGAGAACCGCTGGTCTAAGGAGCTATTTTTGTTGCTCTTGCTGTTGAGAAAGCAGTGTGAGCTATGCCAGTTATTTAAAGTGATTGCTTTGGAATTCTATTTTAGGTGCTGGTGCTCAGAAACCATGGTGTGCTTGCACTTGGAGAAACGGTGGAGGAGGCTTTTCATTATATTTTTACTGTGCAGATAGCCTGTGAGATTCAGGTAGGAGAAACTCTTCAACCCCCGTCCCCTTTATTTCTTTGCTTTGTTAATTTGCTTGTTGAGTTGTGTTTCGTGTTTACTTATTTTCAAACCTTACTGGTTGGTGACTATTGTTTGATTTTTTCTTTTAAGAAAAAATCTGCTTAAGTAAAAAAAGGCAACTCAGTTGTCACTTGAATTAAAAATAGGAGGGGATAAAATTAAAATTCACATGCAGACGCGCGCACACACCCACACACATTTAAGTGCCTCACAATGATTATTTCTCCCATAATCGTTTTTAAGATAGTATAATCACACATTTCTCTGTTTCTCTGCTCAGTGTGTGCTAATTGAGACCCAAAGGCCCGCCAGTCATCAGAGATCAGCTGTGTTGTGGCTGATTCCATAGCAAGTGTCAGAGCAGAGCAAAAGCTTTAAGAATTCAGGCCGTTTCCAACTATTCCACAGTCTCGGCCTCATTATAATAATATTAGGTTGAATATTTACTAATCAGTTTTTTTCCTCAGAGAACCTGAATGTATTTTCTTCTTCAAGAAAATCCAGCAGTTTCTCTTGTGGTAATTAATTTATTGGAAGGGCCACAAAAGGGTGGGGGGACTTTTTCTATCAACTTTAACTTGTCTTTTTTTAACCAGTTCATTTTTTTTTTGTCTTTTTACTTTAATGGTCCCTCCTCTTTTTTTTTTTTAACAGAGACAGGGAGAGAGAGTCAGAGAGAGGGATAGACAGGGAGAGACAGACAGGAATGGAGATATGAGAAGCATCAATCATTAGGTTTTCGTTGTGCATTACAACACCTTACTTGTTCATTGATTGCTTTCTCATATGTGCCTTGACCCGCAGGCCTTCAGCAGACTGAGTAACCCCTTGCTGGAGCCAGTGACCTTGGGTCCAAGCTGGTGAGCTTTTGCTCAAACCAGATCCCGCACTCAAGCTGGCGATCTCGAGGTCTCGAACCTGGGTCCTTGGCATCCCAGTCCAATGCTCTGCGCCACCGCCTGGTCAGGCAGTCCCTCCTCTTCTTAAATGACACTGTGGCAAGCTTAAATAAATTAAGATAATGAGCTGACTTCTTCCTAAGTATCCTTAAATTCAAAGTATAGTGTCCATATTCCTTTAAAATGATAACTTTCAGCAAAAGTATTAACTGGATTATCATGGGAAAACTGCAAGAAAAGAACTTTAAAATTTGGCAAGAGAATTCCATTTCTTGAAATGTGTTAAGCACTGCATTTTCCATCAGGGAAGATCAGAGCCCTGGAAGGTGTCTTGTTCAGATAGATGGAAAAAGATACTTTAGCTGCCTGCTTTCATAAGTGTATTGCCTGTGTTTGATGTTAATAGCCTGAACAGGGTATTAGGTATTTGCTGGATTGACAGTGTGCCCTTTTTTTTTTTTTTTGACAGAGACAGAGTCAGAAAGGGACAGACAGACAGAAAGGGAGAGAGACGAGAAGCATCAATTCTTTGTTGCAGCACATTAGTTGTTTCTCATATGTGCCCTGACTGGGGGCTACAGCAGAGTGAGTGACCCCTTGCTCAAACCAGCAACCTTGGGCTCAAGCCCGTGTCCTTGGGCTTCAAGCCAGCGACCTTTGGGCTCAAGCTAGCAACCATAGGATCATGTCTATGATCCCATGCTCAAGCTGGTGAGCCCACGCTCAAGCCAGACAACCTCGGGGTCTTGAACCTAGGTCCTTTGTGTCCCCGTCCAACGCTCTATTCACTGCACCACCACTGAGTCAGGTGACAGTGTGCCTTTTTAAAAGTAGAGCACTCCTGCCTGACCAGGCAGTGGCGCAGTGAATAGAGCGTCGGACTGGGAGCGTCGGACAGGTTCAGGACCCCCAGGTCACCAGCTTGAGCGCGGGTTCATCCGGTTTGAGCAAAAGCTCACCAGCTTGGACCCAAGGTCGCTGGCTTGAGCAAGGGGTTACTCAGTCTGCTGAAGGCCTACGGTCAAGGCACACATGAGAAAGCAATCAATGAACAACTAAGGTGTCGCAACAAAAAACTAATAATTGATGCTTCTCATCTCTCTCCGTTCCTGTCTGTCCCTGTCTATCCCTCTCTCTGACACTCTGTCTCTGTAAAATTAAAAAATAAATAAATAAAAATAATAAAAGTAGAGCACTCCTTATAGTCTTCACAGTCTTGTGGCTCTGTGCATTTGGCATTGGTTACAGGTGCAGGCGATAGCAGGGGCGGGCGGAGTAGACAACCTGCTCATACTGGACCTGCAGAAGTACAAAGCTTCCACCCACAACGTCGCAGCATCCGGAGGAGGCGGTGTGAACATGGGTGTGCAGCAGAAATGGAAGGTTGGCGAGATTGAGTTTGAAGGGCTGATGAGGACTCTGGACAATTTGGTAGGTGAAAAAATTGAACATAAACTTGAATTTTATAACTTCAGATTCAAGAGCAGATGCTTCCAATGTCCCTTTGGTTTTAAAACATGCTCCTTCCTCTCCCAGGAGCTGAGTTTGACCCTAGGATGGCATTTAAGTGTAATCTTACCGCATTTTTAAGAATTAAACCACGAAAACTGCAACTGCCATCTTAACCTTAGATGTTACCCTCTTCCACTAAGGGTCAGAGGCACACTGCCTTCAGACCCAGGAACAAAGACTTCAGTGAACACTGTAATTTGGCCTCCAGAAAACCAGTTTGTATTTAGGAAAAATGTTACTGGTCAAGCAGTTTTGAAATTACCTTTGTCAGGAAATCTCACTGTCGGCTGGAATCAGTTTTGACCAGGTCTTGACATTTACTTAATATCAACGTTAGTGTAATGTGGGGTTCAGAAGGTTGTTTCCCCCTCTATTTGTTTTTCAACAAAGGAGTCTTTTTTGAATCATTTGTTTAAAGAATTGGAGTCCAGGTGCTGTTTGGTACAGGTTGGACTGCTTCAGACGTGACTTTCCCTCCCTTAGGGGTACAGAACAGGCTACGCATATAGGCACCCTCTCGTCCGAGAGAAACCCAGGCACAAGAGCGACGTGGAAATCCCAGCAACTGTGACTGCGTTTTCCTTTGAAGACGATACAGTGCCCCTCTCTCCTCTCAAGTACATGGCACAGAAGCAGCAGCGTGAGAAGACCAGATGGCTGAACTCGCCCAACACTTACATGAAAGTGAACGTGCCGGAGGAGTCTCGGAACGGGGAGACCAGCCCCAGGACCAAAATCACGGTATGCCCGTTTTACACGGTTGGCCTTGACCGAAGGTTTTGCCTAGTTACTCAGGAATTGAATGTTTTATGTAGAAAATATTGGGAAAGCAGGATATAATATATTCACAGTTAATTTTATCACTATCATTTTTCAGGTATTAACTTTGTGCAAGGCAACTTTGTTCTGAGTGCGTTATGTGATTTATCTCATTTAACTCTCCTACTATAGAGAAATGCAGTTTTTCTTTCCTGTTTTATAGATGAGAAAACTGAAATGGGGGATAACTAATCATTTGTTAAGGGTGAAGTCATGATCTGAATGCAGACAATCTGAGCCTAGTTCATACCCACTACATGAGGCCTCTGTGTAATGTATTTTGTAAAAGAGTCAAAACTAAAGAAGTTACCAAAGTGCCAAGTCTCAGGGGTTACTACCCAAACCTCCCTTATACAACATCTCAGAGAAATGGGTTCTCTCAGTTATTTTGCCTCACATTTGGTTTAGTTCAGAGTGCTTATTACCAACTCTTCCCTAGGTACTCAAAACTAGTTCATCCTACCATATACATCAGTGACATTTAATATGGAAATGCCTACACATCAGAGTTTTTTTCCTAATCTGTAAGCTTTATCTCCTAGTTAAAGAACATAACTAAACTCATATGTTTCTCAGAATTACTGTTATTGTTGACAGAGCCTGATGGCCAGCCATCATTCATCTTGATGAATATTAGCCTTTTAAAGGGATGTAAAGTGGAATAAAGGAGATTTCTATAAGGCTTTTCAATCCCCGTGGTTTCTGTTATACTGTAGATTACTAAATTATCCCCTTTGTAAAATCCTGTTCGGTGCCTTGGCATTTTCTGTCAGCCAAAAATACAAAATGAAGTCTGGAAAACTAAATCTTCAGAGATTCTTGCATCCTTTCTGATGACTTCTTAGCCATCATCCATTGAAAAATCAATGCACGTGACAGCTCTGAATGTGAGTTAGTGTGAGATTGAGCTCTTTGTCTGTGCTTGACATAATTTTAGCATCATATTTAAAATGCCAAAAAGGAAAAAATTTATGTAGCAGCACAATTGACAGTTTAGGTGGATATTAACAATATTTGTTTCTTTAAGTGAATGCTGATTGTGAGCCTTTTTCTAACTAGTATATACACTAATTAACCACTAAATACTGCTTAGTGAAACTCCTTAAAATATGCGCTCTCTCCTTGAGTCAATGAACAGAATCGACCATATTTCCTTAACACAAAGCTTCATGCTAGAACATTTTTGATTCTCTAGTGGATGAAAACAGAGGACTCTTCTAAAGTTAGCAGTGGAACACCTATCAAAATTGAAGACCCAAATCAGTTTGTCCCCTTAAACACAAACCCGAATGAGGTACTAGAAAAGAGAAATAAGGTAAGATGTGGTCTTCTGTGACGGGGGAGGGACCTTTATGCTGTTTTAGTTTAAATCATTAGTGATTGGATCTGATTAATACCAAGCTCAGGAGTTTGAATTCAGAAGTTGAACTTGAACTCAGTATGATTTTAGCTTGTATTTTAATACTTCCAGCTCTGTGCTAGTCACTGGAGCAGGCTACATGGGGAAGAAGCATTATACATGTTTCTGCTGTTAAGAGCTGTGGTATTAGTACAAGATGTAGTTCTCTAACGATATAAGAGTAGGATATCACATGTCAAGAAGGGTGGAGGGAGTCATGTGAATTGTTAAGGGGGTAAAGGAGGCTTATGGAGGTCGGAATTACAGAGGCCTTTACTCTTGTACGGTCAAGTAGTCAAGATCATCTGCACGGTTGCACTCAAGAAAATGTTATTGTTTTCCAATTCAGATTCGAGAACAAAACCGGTATGACCTGAAAACAGCGGGACCACAGTCTCAGTTGCTTGCTGGAATCGTTGTGGACAAGCCTCCCTCTGTAAGTCCATGCAGCCACAGGAACTTCGTCTTTCTTCTACCACACTAGTGTCGTTGCTTTTACGTATAATTATTTATTTTTACTGAAGTCAATATAAGCACAAGTTAAAGAGTCAAGTAATCCACAAGAGCCCTGGCTGGATAGCTTGGTTGATTAGAGCTTCGACTCAATATGCAAAGGTTGAGAGTTCAGTCCCTGGTCAGGGCACACACAGCAACAGATGGATGTTTCTGTCTCACTCTCTACCTCTCTATCTAAAATCAATAAATAAAAATTTAAATAATAGTAATTCATAAGACTTAAAATGTCACCTTTAATTTGCAATTTCCAGGGGCAAGGACTTTCTTTGAAAATTTACTACCTTTATGTTTCTTTTTTTGGTCAGAAAGAGAGGGACAGACAGGAAGGGAGAGAGATGAGAAGCATCAAGTCTTTGTTGAGACACCTTAGTTGTTCATTGATTGCTTTCTCATATGTGCCTTGACGGGGGGGGGGGGTTACAGCAGAGCGAGTGACCCCTTGCTCAAGTCAGCAACCTTGGGCTTCAAGCCAAAGACCTTTGGGATTCAAGCCAGCGTCCATGGGTTCATGTCTGTGATCCCACATTCAAGCCAGCAACCCAGTGCTCAAACCAGACGAGCCTGGGCTCAAGCCGGCGACCTCGAGGTTTCAAACCTGGGTCCTCCATGTCCCAGTCCAATGCTCTCTTCACTGTGCCACCACCTGGTCAGGCCCTTTATGTTTCTTAAAGAACAACTTTATTTTGCTTTTTCTTAATTTGTCAATTTTAGACCTCACCTGTGTTTCACCAAATCTATGTCATCAACTGTAGGAAGTACCATTATTTTATGCATACAATCTAGAGAAACAATCCTAATGAGTATTACAGTAGGAAGCCATCAATTATAAGTTGGGTCCCAATGTCAGAGATGGGGAAATGTGCATCTTAGAATCAGTGAAAGATGTCCGACCTGCGGTGGCGCAGTGAATAAAGCGTCCACCTGGAAGGCTGAGGTCTCTGGTTTAAAACCCAGGGCTTGCCCGGTCAAGGCACATATGGAAGTTGATGCTACCTGCCCCTCCCCTTTTCTCTCTCTCTCTCTTTCTCTCTCTCTCCTCTTTCTAAAAATGAATAGATAAAAAAATTTTTTAAATCTGTGGAAAAAACAATAGCAATTTCTTTTATGGCAGATGAGGATTTAGCTTGTTTCCGCCACACTTCCCTTCTCCTTCTCCCACTGAGGTTATAGCACCCTTTTTGTTGTTGTTAAATCCACTTTTATTGTTTATACTATCAAAGTTTACTGCTGATTCAGATAGTATCCTGTGATTACATTTCCTTTCTCAGACAACTTTCCTCCCTTGGAGTTAATAATTACCTTCTTTATTCACTGCCTTAATATTTTGAGTACATTGGCTTAGCTCCTCCCAGACTTTTCCACAGGATTAGAGTTGCTTGTTACATTATTGTCCATGGGGTCAGAGGTCACAGGAGATCTCTCAGTTCTAGCCCCCTGTTGTTCCTGTCCTGCTCAGGACGGACTCTCAGGCCAGCTGCATGGGCTCATCTTGGGGATTGCTGGGTTTGTCATCCACGTGGCATCCTGCCTCCTGCTTCGCGTGCCTTCCACGTTTTGATTTACTTTTTCATCATGAGCGCATCCTGTCATAGCTTTCTGAGAAAGGAAACATAGGAGGTCACCATCTGAAATCCTGTATTCTACCTTCAATGTGCATGTCATGGATATAGAATTTTAGTTTAGAGGTAATTTCCCCCAGAGATGCAAGTGTCGCTGTGTTGTTCCCTAACTCCATGTTCCCGCTGAGAAGTGAGAGTGTTGTGGCCCGTGTGCCTTGGATGGGTCACTGCTGTTTCCCTGTGGACCTTCTTCGCGCCCCTGCTTTTCTGAGTTCTATGATGGTATGCTTTGAGGTGTAGTACATGTCATTTGAAGTCTTTGTTTTTTAGTGTTTAGGAACCCTTTTCAGTCTGCAGAGTCATATCCTTCAGTTCTGGGACTTTTTTAAAGTATTTATATTTCTCCAATAGTTTTTCCCCTCCTATTTCTTTGTTTTTCTGTCCAGATAGACTACTGATTGGACCTCTCTGACTGAGCCTCTGATTTTTTTCTTTCCGACCTGCCTTCTCTTTATCTTTATACCCAACTTTCTAAGTGATTTGTTTGTCTTTTATTTTTCCAGTCCTTCTATTTAATTTTTTATTTTTGGTGTCTTTTTTTAATTTTTAAGACTTCTTATTCCCCAAATGTTTCCTTTTTAAAAAACATTTTTTAACATCCTTGTCTTTTACGGTTGCAGGATTTTCTCTTATTGCTCTACCAGGGGTCCCCAAACTTTTTACACAGGGGGCCAGTTCACTGTCCCTCAGACCATTGGAGGGCCGCCACATACAGTGCTCCTCTCACTGACCACCAATGAAAGAGGTGCCCCTTCTGGAAGTGCGGAGGGTGGATAAATGGCCTCAGGGGGCCGCAGTTTGGGGACCCCTGCTAGGCAGCTGAAGAAAATTTTAAATGTTCTCAGCTGCCTTTATTCTCCCTGTTTCTTCTGAGTTCTCTATTCTGGTGTATCTCTCTCTCTCTCTCTCTCTCTCTCTCTCTCTCTCTCTCGTCATGGGTGCGCATCAGGCTGTTTTTCTGGGGAGTTCCCAAATGTGAGGATCTGTAGTTCTTTTATTGGGGGCCATTAATGTACCTGGAGTTTCCCGCCAGTCTCCCACCAGCGTTCGGGGAGCCCTCCCCTGTGCTCTGAGACCCCGAGTCGGTTGTTCTGAAGAAGCAGCGTCTGACCATCTGCGGAGATGGGGGAGAGAAAAATGCTTGGCTTTTGGAATAGGAAAAGAGACCTGAGACTCTATTCCTTATTCAGACTCTAACGTGTCCCCCTTTCAGCTTTTCTTTGCCACCCCCCCCCCCCCCCGTGGTGCCTGGTTCCTCAGGTGGCCAGGCCTGTCTGCGGGCCCCGCCCCCGTCTGCGAGGGCACCGCCTCCGTCTATGTAGGCACCACCCCCGCATATGCGGGCACCGCCTCCGTCTGTGCGGGCACCTGCTTGCATTCCGGCTCTACTGCCCACCCTGCTAGCTGCTTTCTCTCTGTTTCCTGAAACCAGTTAGCGCTTCTCAGCCTCTGCTGTCGCCTCCCCCATTCTTTTGTCCTTAAAAGAATTTGTTGTTTTTGTTCCATTCGTTGTTGTTCCTTTACTATCCTTTTAGTGGGGTTTGAGGAAGGACTTTTAAAAATTGCATGGGTTCATTCTGTAGCTACAACTCTGATTAATTTCTTTCCTAGAGCAAATACAAGTTTATTTTCATAGCAAATTTGAAGGGCTTCGTTTGGTACCATTTCATTTCTCTAGTCCTTTTCCACAAAGGCTTTTTGAAATTGCTGCATTTGCCTGACCAGGCGGTGGCGCAGTGGATAGAGCGTCAGACTGGGATGCGGAAGACCCAGGTTCGAGACCCCGAGGTCGCCAGCTTGAGTGAGGGCTCATCTGGTTTGAGCAAAAATTCACCAGCTTGGACCCAAGGTCCTTGGCTCAAGCAAGGGGTTACTCGGTCCACTGAAGGCCCATGGTCAAGGCACATATGAGAAAGCAATCAATGAACAACTAAGGTGTCGCAATGCGCAACGAAAAACTAATGATTGATGCTTCTCATCTCTCTGTTCCTGTCTGTTTGTCCCTGTCTATCCCTCACTGACTCTCTCTCTGTCTCTGTAAAAAAATAAAAAAATAAAAAGAAATTGCTGCATTTTAAGATATGCCTTAGTTGTGTGAAGGTCATTAGTCATTAGAACTTGGCTTAGTTTTACTTTTTTAAGAAAGGGTTATTAAAATTGACCTGTATAGGCTTATTGCGGGAACATCACTGATGCTATAGTCCATTGGATCAGTAGTCTGGAAGCATTCATCTGATGCGAGTATTTTAAACAAAGCATATTAGCTCTGTCATTGCCTAGGATTGTCATAAGGTGTCACAGACATCATATACATATGTATACCTGTGTGCACAGTTGTACATATGTAAATATACTATATAAGCAGACATAGAGATACAGGTGAAAGTAAAGCTCTTGGTGACAAGTCGATGTTTCTCTTGGCAAGACCATGCATTTTGAAGACGACGCTCTGGCCCCCGCGGCCCCTCCCAACCCCTTCAGCCACCTCACCGAAGGAGAGCTGGAGGAGTACAAGAAGACGGTCGAGCGCAAGCAGCAGGGCCTGGAAGGTCAGTCCGCGTCTGGGCTAAGCCTGGGCTAACCGTACCGTGAGCCCCAGAGCACCTTGAGTGGGACCACTGCAGCAGTCACTGGGCTTCTGAAATGTGTCCTTACGATCGATTGTTCGGGGTCTGGCCGAGTCCCCTCAGTACAGGCGAGGCTGGACTTCACAGAGTGGTCACGGAACTTGAAGGGTACCATGTCATGAGAACTCCTCTCCTCAGAAAGCAGTCTGATTGGTAGCAAAAAGCCTTCTGAAGTGAAACCCCAGATGAATCAAGACTTCCTCACTAAAGTAAATGTAGATATGTTAATAGATGTAAGCATTTTAGAGGTTGTGACTTTTAAAAAACTTTATTTTGATGTAATTATAGATTCACAAATATGTGATTTTAGTGCCTTATAAAAGCTCTTGTTCCTTGGCCTGACCTGTGGTGGCGCAGTAGATAAAGCGTCAACCTGGGAATGCTGAGGTCGCTGGTTCGAAACCCTGAGCTTGCCTGGTCAAGGCACATATGGGAGTTGATGCTTCCAGCTCCTCCCCCCCTTCTCTCTCTCTGTCTCTCCTCTCTCTCTCTCCCTCTCCTCTCTAAAATGAATTTAAAAAAAAAAAAAGATTTTAGCCTGACCTGTGGTGGCGCAGTGAATAAAGCGTTGACCTGGAAATGCTGAGGTCGCTGGTTCGAAACCCTGGGCTTGCCTGGCCAAGGCACATATGGGAGTTGATGCTTCCAGCTCCTCCCCCCCTTCTCTCTCTCTGTCTCTCCTCTCTCTCTCTCCCTCTCCTCTCTAAAATGAATTAAAAAAAAAAAAAAGATTTTAGCCTGACCTGTGGTGGCGCAGTGAATAAAGCGTTGACCTGGAAATGCTGAGGTCGCTGGTTCGAAACCCTGGGCTTGCCTAGTCAAGGCACATATGGGAGTTGATGCTTCCAGCTCCTCCCCCCCTTCTCTCTCTCTGTCTCTCCTCTCCTCTCCTCTCTCTCTCTCTCTCCCTCTCCTCTCTAAAAATAAATTTAAAAAATAAAAAATAAATAAAAAGCCTGACCTGTGGTGGCGCAGTGGATAAAGCGTTGATCTGGAAATGCTGAGGTCGCCGGTTCGAAACCCTGGGCTTGCCTGGTCAAGGCACATATGGGAGTTGATGCTTCCAGCTCCTCCCCCTTCTCTCTCTCTGTTTCTCTCTCTCCCTCTCTCTCTCTCCTCTCTAAAAATGAATAAATAAAATTAAAAAATATTAATAATAAAAGTTCTTGTTCCTCCTGGGTGTCTGGAGGTGCCAAATTGTCATTTCAAATATAAAGCAGACTGCTAGAATTCTGATGTGACTTTCCTGAGGCACATGGGCACTCTGAGGTTGAGTTCTCCGACGTCAGAACCCTAAGTAAGGATAGTGGAGGACTGTTAATGAAAACACCAGCGAGAATACGAGGTCCCACTTACTTAAGAAAAGAGATTCTTTAAAGCAGGGGTTCTCAATTTTGGGTCTTTGAATAAACTTCAGACAGTCCACGAGCCATCTTAAAAATGTATGCTAAATTGTGTATGATATTTAGGGAAGGGAGGTTCAAGGTGGGGGACAAGAAGTCATGACCCCCAAATGGGGGATGAGCCTCTGCTTTAGAGCATCCACAAACTACAATTGAAATTTTTACCCAAAGCAAAACATAACCAGTAATTTGAGAATTTTTGTCCATGTTAGAGGTGAAGTGGGAAGAACCAGTCAGTGACTTTTGGGTCACCCGGGGGACAGGTTTTATCAGTGTGTTAGTGTCTTTGGCACAAAAGGGAGCCATCCTGAGTCGTTAATGTAATTCTACTAAATGCTCTTGTGGTATTATTGACTTTGTTTATTCTAACATAAGGATGCAAACTTTCTCTGTATTTTGTAAAACGTCCCTCTTTAATCTCTTATTTTTCGAAAGCCTAAAGATGCCAGGTAACATATACTGCACTCCAGACCCACCACCTTTTATATATAAGTTTATAAATAATTTCTTCCACATTCATTATGACCTCCTGAATTAGCTCACTAATACTACTTTGACAGGGATCAATCACTAATTGGGTATTGTTCAAAGACTCAGAGAAGCATTCTGCCTCGTTAATGTGGCGTCATTGGTGATGCCTCATTACTCTTTTCATCTGGCTTCTCAGTGTATTTTAGTTTTCTAACCCTCTAGCAAAAGCTCAATGCCACATACTGTTTGCCTGGGCTGCCATTGCCCTGCTTCCTTAATAAGCATGTATATGAAATGACTGTTAGCAGCCAGAAAGTCTAACACATTCACTTCCTCCAAGGCACAGTTATTGGTACATGGGGTAACCATCAGCATGCTCAGCCCATTGCTGGAGTTTCTCATCTCTGTGTGCACTAACCTCCCTGAAACCTCACGCTTGTTGGTTTGCATGGCTTTTAACTAAACTCTTATCCAACAGATGCTGAGCAGGAATTACTGTCAGATGACGCTTCATCTGTTTCACAAATTCAGTCTCAAACTCAGTCACCGCAAAATATCCCCGAAAAATTAGAAGGTATTCAATGTGATTTCCTGTAGCGTTCGCCGGGTTCATCTTTAGAATCTGTCTCTCTGTCACCTGTGTTCATTGTAAGGCAGTTGAACACCTGATCGCAGGTGGATTTTATGAAGGCTCCCAGTTAATTTATATTTTTTATGAAGTGGGGTGCCTCTTTTGTTCAGCATTTATATTGATTTACTTTAATCTGGATTTGGTAACTCATAGTTGTTAAGAATTTGTGAAATTTAAATTGGTATGTCATATGTCTTCCAGTCAGAAGCATGAAATCTTTTCAATTTTGATTCCCAAATGACTCTCAAAATGTAAAAGATATATATCTTTGTCTTTCTCATTTATATTGACTTGATTTACAGTGGAACTGTCAAGTCATCAAACACGACTTTTCTAGCCTTTATTTTTTGCTCTAACAACTTTGTTCCCTCCGCTTTTTACTATTTAAGAAAATTTGCTCATGCTAATAGATCTAGGGTCCATTAAAGTATTGATCTCCCTTTGTTGTAATTAAGTAATGCCTTAATTGCTAAGACACTTCATTTTGTGAGGTAAAGCAGACATTATATTTACTAAAACACTTCATTTTGTAAAGTAAAGCAAAGACGTTATATATAAAATAACCAAAACCCCTCCCCTTTCATAGAAAACCATGAGCTGTTTTCCAAGAGCTTCATCTCCATGGAGGTGCCGGTCATGGTCGTGAACGGCAAGGATGATGTGCACGATGTTGAAGATGAGCTTGCTAAGCGAGTGAGTAGGTTAACTACAAGCACCACCATAGACAACATCGAGATTACCATTAAGTCTCCAGAAAAAATCGAAGAAGTTCTGTCACCGGAAGGCTCGCCTTCAAAATCACCATCCAAGAAAAAGAAGAAATTCCGCACTCCTTCTTTTCTGAAAAAGAACAAGAAAAAGGAGAAAGTCGAAGCCTAAATAAAGTCCTTTTATAATTTCTGTTCCAATGTGACGTTGCACATCTACATACCACATTTAAGTTGATCATTAATATGCAGTGGCAGGTCGGATTGGGGTGTATAGCAAACTGGACTCCCGAGAACTGGAAAGAGGTTTTACTGAAAGGAAAACATGGGGGAAAAGCTTTTAAATTCATCTCTCCTTTTATATGTCAAAAAAAGGCTTTGAATTTTTAAACAATTGCTGGTTTTGATTAGCTCTGCCCTCATGAAGTGTTACATTGCAGCACGAATAGGTGTCTGTCTGAATTACTTCAGGCCTTTTCTAGAATGTCTGTTAGAGAGAAATTACCAGTGAACAACGGAGAGAATTTTTATTTCTCCACACCTGCTTCACTTGGTAATTAGATTATAATGTTTTTATCATTGATTATTGACTGACCTTTCAGTTCCCATTGTTTCAATGGGCATTAACAGAATGCTTTAAAAAGCTTCTAAGATAAGAATCTATAGCATTAGTATACACTGGCATATAATTTTTTTACAAAAAATATAAGAAAAGATTCATTTGGAATTTTATTCATAGTATAAGATTTCCTCTCCTGAAGTAACATTGTTTGCCAAAAAAGGTCATTTTAGTAAAATATAATTTTTGAAAACCTCCTTTTTTTATTAGTTTAGAAAGCCCCTTATTTTTCAACAAAGGGGATTTTGTACACATAACATGGGTTATTTAGTTTAACTCTGGCAAAAGTGGTTTTTGTACATTGAGATGTTTGTATACCATTCAGTATAAAAATGTCATAAGCATGTTAGCCAATCATTTAACAGTAGAGCACATTTGAGACTGCTTGGTACTAAGTATACTCAAATGTAACTCAAGAATCCAGGGACTTGGTATCAGAGGGGGTTAGAGAATTTAAAGGTATAACTAGATTCATATTTGAACCTTACAATGTATTTTTCTCAGTCTTGCTAATGAATGAAGAAGCGCCAACAGTAACCAAATGAAAAGGAAGAGAATGAGGAAGTGCAAAATGAAGGGAACAAAAGAGGTGTCACAAATAGAATTCTAGTTTGATAACAACTCATAGTCACAATAGGATTTGAAGTGGAATTTATTTGAAACATGTCCCAAATTTCTAAAATTCTGCTTCTCTACCAAAATCATTATATTTCTTGGTTGACAGTTCAGTTGTAAAGGGTCAAATTCTTTGAACTGACGTATCTTTAGAAGGCAGCACTAGAAGAAATCAGTAGGTCTAACCCCCAGCCCCCCAGTGAGAAAACTAAACTACCACGTCTTGTTTTTACAAATTGTTCTTTTCAGTTACCTTTCTTTCTAATGTAAATACAAATTCAAACCTAGGCTTAATATAGTTTTGTTCACCCAAGTGATGTCACAAATTAATGTAAAATCAATGATCCAAAACGGTCAGTGGGTAAAAATAACCCAGTGTGTCTGGAAGGTGAGTGGGCATGTAAAGCGTTCAGTGGATCACCGCGCGTTCTAGGCTGGTTCTGTTTGGCTGATCGTGTATGATGCAAAGTGGAAACAGAGCCGGAAATGTCATGCTAGGTCTCACTAACTACTGGAATCAGTGCTTTAATCTCTTAGTGGAGACTTGCAGTTTAATTCTGTATTTGAGGAATTTTTTTTTATGTTCTACATCATTTATGTTGTATTACAATGTATGTAGAAACAGTAACCTGTGAACTATGCTTTTCCATAACTTTTTAAAAATATATATATCTTAAATGAATGCAGTGTGCATTAATATTTTTTAAACTACAACAGTGAACTATTTGCACCTTTCGCTGATGCCTCTATTTACTTGCTTTGGCATAAAGAATGAGCCATCTTCTGTGTCCTGTGGAAAATGTATAATGTTATCTGATACTGCTCTTAGATGTAATGCTAATTAATGTTAAATCACAAATAAACAGTATTTTAAATAGATGGGTTTGCTGTCATGAGCTTTCAATACAGGGTGGTTACTTAGCCTGAATTACTTTGTGCACTGTTTTATACTGCAGTGAGATTCTGAATAAGATCAATGCTTCTCAATGAGGGATGTCCTGATACATTTATTTTCAAATTAGTTTATAATTAACTATATAAAACCCTTCTTGTTTTAGCTTATATTGAAAGAAATATACTCCAAGTGACCTGTTGTTTGTCTTGACAGGATACAGTGACCTTAATTCTATGTCTGAGATCTAAAGATCATTGAAAGATTTAGGATTCTCAGTCTCAATCCTACTCTTCAATTCTGTGGATGTGGAATAGAAAATGTTACAGCATATGTGCTGAGTTTATAGACATTGCCCTTCTCTTGCATTTTTATGTAACAATGTAGCAAAGAAAATAGCAGAAAGAATACAAAAGTTACAATTCTTCCGCATTACATTTTTTTTAAAATTTTAGTCCATTCTAGCTCTTGTTCAGTTAATAAATATTCCCTATAAAGTGGTTATCATGGTGGGAATGTAATTATATTCTTGATTTTCTTTTTTCTTTGAAAGAGGCAGGGAGAGAAGGACAGGAACTTGGAACTGCTCCTGTCTGTGCTCTGACTGGAGAATCAAACCGGCAACCTCCGCTCCGGGACAACGCTCCAACCAACCAAGCTATCCGGCCAGGGCTCAATTTTTTTTTTAATTGATTTTTAGAGACACAAAGAGAGGAATGGGGCTACGGGCGAGAGCATTCATTTGTTGTTCCACTCAGTCGTATCTGCAACCTTGGCGTTTCAGGGCAACACTCTTAACTGACTGAGCTAAACGTGCCAGGGCCATCTTCTTTGTTAACAGCATACATAATTCAGCCTAGAAGATTTTCAAACTAAATTCCTCACATGAATGATTTCTTGTGATTTTTTCCCCCACTTTGTCTTAAAAATAGAGTGCAAGAGGGGAAATCACGTTAATTGAGGGTTCTGGTTAATTGAAGATTTTACTATAATTAACCATTATAAAAATGAAGGGTTTGGGCGGAAAAGAATAGATCCATACATAGTCTTGGGTATATTTAATTATTACCTTGACTTATAAATAACCCTATGGTAAAAAAAAAATTGCTGTTTTAGAAAAATGCTCATTTCAAAAGTCTTCCATAAAGCAACACAGACGGTTATCTTCAGTACTCACTTGAGTCTAGAGCAGGGGTCCCCAAACTTTTTACACAGGGGGCCAGTTCACTGTCCCTCAGACCGTTGGAGGGCCGGACTATAAAAAAAACTATGAACAAATCCCTGTGCACACTGCACATATTTTAAAGTAAGAAAACAAAACAGGAACAAATACAATATTTAAAATAACAAGTAAATTTAAATCAACAAACTGACCAGTATTTCAATGGGAACTATGCTCCTCTCACTGACCACCAATGAAAGAGGTGCCCCTTCCGGAAGTGCGGTGGGGGCCGGATAAATGGCTTCAGGGGCCATATGCGGCCAACGGGCCGTAGTTTGGGGACCCCTGGTGTATAGCATGAAAGTTCATGTTGCTTGTACTTTTTCCTCTATTGATTATTTTCATTCAGTAGAGAATAAAGAGAGGCAAGGGGATCAAATTGTGACCGCATTGGTTTCTCTTAACAGTAGCTCTTTTTTGACACAAAACATAAAGGCAAGCTGATTATTTGAAACAACAGCAACAACTGAAGGGCGATACACTCATTGGAGTTGCAATCATAGCTAAAGCAGGTTTTTAAAGAGAAATTTTTGTGACCACTAGAGGGTGCAATAGGCCTGGCAATCCAGGATCTTTGTAGTCATTGCCCTTAACTTCCCTTTTCTTAGTCTGAAGACACTACCATGTTTGTTGTGAAATACCCAGACCTTGCAATAGAAGACATTTCCTTTGTTGCTTTTCATTCTCCTCACTCGACTGTTGTCAACTTTCTTGCCCCATTTCACCAATACAAATACCACCAGCAGGAACTCTGATGTGTATAGAGAACACATTGAAAAATTTTGAGATGTTGTCTCAGAAAGAAACAATGATAGAAAACGAGTCCTTGGGGGTGTTCTCATGCCCTTTAGTGGCAATGTAATACCTCTTTTAAAAAATAATTGGTGTTTTTTGACTAAGGAGATCATTGATAATATTTGTCATTTGATGCCTCATGCTAAGTGCTTTTCATGTATTATCTCATTAGCCTCCCCAACATCTCAGCAAAGTAGATGATATCCCCATTTTGTAGATCGTGAGACCAGGGCTCGTAGAAAACAGAAAAGAGGTGCAAGCCATTCGCCCGAAGAGATTCAGATTTCTAAATTACTGTGCCGCCGTCCATGTGCCAGACCCTGTGTGTCCCCAGTGTGCACTTCCGTGGAGCTTGTTTAGGAAGAGGAAGTCTCCCTAGTTAGGATTGTAAGACCAGCCATGGTGACATCATTTTTTGACCTAAGGTGGGATAGAGACTGGAGGTGAAACGTTCACTTTTGATTTGGAAGACCTCTATTTTTTTTTTCAACAAATTGCCCCAAGAATGAAGAAATTGCCGATTACTGGGAGAGCGGGAATGGCCTGTGGTGATATCACTTAGGATGAGAACCAGCTCCTGAATCTTCAGCATGATGCCTTGAGGATGAGGTATCTGTACTTGGTGTAAGATGCAAAAGAACTTGGGTAGAAGCCTTTTATCTTCTACGTTTTGTTTTTGTTTTGTTTGATTTCCGATGTTGGGCCAGGGGGAGCCATTCTAAGGAAAGTATTACTTTAAAAACCTGAAAAGACTATGTAGTTAAAAGAAAGATTCAAAGATGAGCAATATACTATTATCTTCTTCCAGCTTTATTTAAACGGATATACTTGGAGATGCTCTTTCTTGGAGACAAACCTAGTGTACATGGTAGAGATGAAAATAAGGATAAATAAGCCTTTGAGAACCTTTCTTAGGAAAAACAACAATCTGCAAACTCAATTGTTTTCAAAGAGATTTTATGCCTGAGGTGACCATTAGAGGGCAACCCTGGGTCTAAATTTAGTTTTAGTTAATTGAGGGAACTTCCTTCAAAATGACTGAGCTTGGATTGAGAACTTCATTCTGATTCTGCATTGATAGACGCAGTGTAAGGTTGAGGCAAGTTTATAGATGCCTGAGTACCTTGTTCCTTACAGCCTAGTTATCTTGCTCTGACTTAGGAAGAATCTGTCCTCCGGAGAAGATATGAGCCAGCTGCAAGTAAAGGCCTCAGGTCGGCACCCCCTGCTTTTCTATGGTAGCACTGTCTCCTTTGGGAGCCCATTGGATCATAGCCTACAAACAGGGTCGATAAATAGACAAATACACCTTTCCAAAGTTCTCCACAAATTAATGTCTAGAACTTTATTATGGGAATAATTAAGAGAAACATTGCAGGACCAAGACTGATTTTTTTTTTTTTTTTTTTTTTTTTTTTTTACAGAGACAGAGTCAGAGAGAGGGATAAACAGACAGGAACGGAGAGATGAGAAGCATCAATCATTAGTTTTTCGTTGTACGTTGTGACATCATTAGTTTTTCGTTGTGCGTTGCGACACCTTAGTTGTTCATTGATTGCTCTCTCATATGTGCCTTGACCGCAGGCCTTCAGCAGACCAAGTAGCCCCTTGCTCGAGCCAGCGACCTTGGGTCCAAGCTGGTGAACTTTTGCTCAAATCAGATGAGGCCACACTCAAGCTGGCGACCTTGGAGTCTCGAACCTGGGTCCTCTGCATCCCAGTTTGTTTGTTTTTTAATTTCAAGTCTGTTAGATGTTCTGTGAAAGTCTTTTGTGGAATTTCTCAAGTTAATTATGATGCTGAGTTCTTTACTGCTGCAACCTATAATATTTTAAAGGTTGTTTATACCTTAAATGACATACTGGGACCTTTTGATATTATTTCCAAAGCCAAAAAAAAAAGTAGTATGTTTTATGTAGCAGAAAAATAGATGGATATGTCCACATTTATTTTTAAGGTCTATCTAATTTCTGGTTGGGTGAGTGTTGACCGAAGCAATGGTAAACGTTATTGATTTTGCTAGCTTTTGTTTTATTCCTACATAAAACTAGATTTTGTCCTTCCCCAGGGCCAGCCTTGACCTAACTTAAATTGTTTTGTTAATCCCATATTTTCCATCCAGGTAACTCCTGTCACTAGACAAAGTAATAATTCCTTGCTAAACTCCATACCTTAAAGTCAGTAGCATTGATTTTATTAATCCAGTTTGGATATGCACAGAAGAACATAAGTTTCTAAGAAATTCTAAAAATTGTAAATACGCTTTTGAAATGACAAACAAGTAGTATTTGTCAACAAGATTTTCCCTCCTTGTTTGTCGACTTATATTAAATATTAGACTGCCCTTCAGAAAACCAGTGGAAATGTGAGCCCTGTGGAAAGACCAATCTGGAGTGTTAATTAATTGGACTTCTTAGACCACACAGTGTCCTAGCTGGTTGACATTTAGACTTGAGATTCTTCAAGAAAAAACTTGGATTTCCCAAAGCTGTAGCATCCTAATAGAGGGAAGGGAAATGAGGATGTGGTGTGGTTATAAATGTAGCAGCTAAGAGGTAGACCGTTCTGTGGCTCTCCCACTGGGACTCTTGACTTAAATGATCTTTTCTGGGTTTAAAAAAAGGTTGGTTGCAACACTCCCAGCTGGGACGTGGAGCTGCATTGTTGCGGGACTCTTCAATGGTTTTCCAGAGTAATGTCTGTCCTTACTTAACATGGGGCATTTTCTTTCATAAGGAAGACTTAAATGAATTGTTTTCTTTTTCCAAAAGCAATAACTTCTGATGATTCGAATCGAGCAGGCGCTATGGAGGAAGTCGTTGTTGCACTCTATAACTCACCGCTTTCCTGTTGAGTAATGCTCTGGGAGCAGGATTTCAGTGGTGGCTGGTTTGATAGACTTTGACTTCAGAATGGATGACCTCCTGACAGTTTTATGAGGGAACATGAGATACAGCCAATTTGCTGGCAGACACAGGCATACTTTTCCAGAGGTGTTTACTGGGCTAACAAGTTGAGGTTAAACATTACTCCCTACCTGATTTCTATTTTGGATATGTTGGCTTCAATTGTTTCAACTGAAATAAAGGTCATTTGAGGCTATTAAGACAACCGAAAGTGCAATATTCTGAATATTATCTCCTCGTCCATAGAGGGAGAGGGCGGGGAGAGGCTCCCACAGCAATCGGATGTTTGGGTGTGTTAAGCCTTTTTAAATATGTATGTTGTGTGGTAATTGTCAGATGTTTCATTTCTAAAATATCTTTTCAATAGTTTCATATTTTAGAACCATGTATGTGAAACGATTTTGTACAGGTATGGTCTTGTGTCTCCATGTCGACCTTTAGGTTAATACTGAGATACTGAGCAAGAAGAGTCCATGCACCTGCACTGGCTCAAGTCAGACTGAGCCTGGCTCAGTTCACGGCCGCCGGCCGCCCAGGAGCAGGGCGGACTGGGTGGGGCCGGCTCGGGAATGCTATCCACTCACCCAGCAGAGCCCGGCGCTGGGGGGACAGCTTGAGCTAAAGCTTGAAGCTGAAGTGAGTAGGAAGTCCAGCCCAGCAGGTGAACCATGGAGTCTGGAAGACGTGGCAATCAACCAAAAACCCAATCTGGTAAAGGAGTCTGCATCGGGGAAGTGGAAGTCGTGATCAGAGAGCGTGTGCCGGAGCCCCGCCTCCACTTCCTGTGCGGCAATGGCCAGACGGAGGCAGGACCTCGGGCTTCTGGGGCCTGAGCACAGTTCTTCAGGACAGGAAGGCGGATGGAAGGACAGATGGGGATCCTGCTGTCAGAGCTGGGGTGTGTGATGCTGCTCAGAATCCCAGGCGCAAGTCAGTGCTCAGGACCAAGTAAGGCTGCGTGCTGAGTGGGCTCCAGAGCCTGGAGCTAGAGCCGCCTTCGTCTTTCCTGCCTCCTCAGGAAGGTGAAGGGGTCAGGTGACCCCAGCCATTGGGGAGAGGAATACTAGAGCTCCGAAGGGACCTGACTTGACCTCCACAATAAGAGCAGCCCCACGTGACAATGGACACAGCCACATCGGAGTGCCACAGGGCAGCAGGAGTGGGTTACTAAGATTTCACACCGGAAGCTGCCTGGGAGGACCATCACGACTAAGGAGCACGAGCCAAGTGCTCCCCAGACGCTAGCTATGATGATGGCCATATGTTTCTTGCTGCATACCAGTTTCCCCTAGGTGAGGGCACACTTTCACCATGGGAAAATGAGCTCTCGTGATGGTGCTGGGACCCCTCCTGGGAGTCACTGGAAGACGTTCCTCCAGACTACTGATTGGACAGAAGAGAACCAAACGGAGTGGTCTGTGCGCCTTCCTCTTCCTGGAATAAATGAGCCTATGATTTGAGACGAGAAGAACAGCTTCCATTGCATGGTACGTCCTCCATAACCCTCTGGTTGTAACTGTCTTTGTCCCCTGAGTCAGAAGGCCTGCAGGCTCTGTGGCCCCAACGGTCTCATCTCGGCACTCTAAGAAAGTCCTTCATGAACAAGCTTAAATGATGCTTCACAATTTCTGTCTTCCATCTTGGGGGTGCTCTGGTCACCGGTTACTCCGAGCTCTTCTCACAGCAGCCTGGAGAAGACACAGAAAAGGCAAGTTCATATCAACCCTGGGTGGAATGAGCATCATTAAGAAAATAAATACAATTTAAAAAAAAATGTGTTGTGTTGCCTGACCAGGCAGTGGCGCAGTGGGTAGAGCGTCGGACTGGGATGTGGAGGACCCAGGTTCGAGACCCCGAGGTCGCCAGCTTGAGCGCGGGCTCATCTGGTTTGAGCAAGGCTCACCAGCTTGGACCCAAGGTTGCTGGCTTGAGCAAGGGGTTACTCAGTCTGCTGTAGGCCCACGGTCAAGGCACATATGAGAAAGCAATCAATGAACAACTAAGGTGTTGCAACAAAAAACTAATGATGGATGCTTCTCATCTCTCTCCGTTCCTGTCTGGTTGTCCCTATCTATCACTCTCTCTGTCTCTCAATCTGTCTCTGTAAAAAAAAAAAAAAGAAAAAAAATTATTGTGTTAACATGGATACAAGTATCCCACTGAATATAACACCCTCCCCACAGGGGACTGTGTCTCTATTTACACTTCTTTTGCCCCCTCCCCCTAACTCCCAACTCCCAACTCCCTTTCCTCTGGGATTTACTGTCCTGTCATCTGTATCTCTGTGTTATGTATATGTAATTTCACTAATCCCTTCACCTTCTCTGATCTTATCCCCTCATCCCCCTTTCCTCTGACAGCTGTCCCTCTGCTCCCTGTGACCCCACCTCTACCTCTATTTTGTTCCTCACTTCACTTTGTTCCTTAGATTCCACACATAAGTGAGATCATGATATTTGTCTTTCTCTGCCTGGCTTATTTCACTTAGCATAATAGTCTCCAGGTCCAGCCATGCCGTCTCAAAGGTAAGATTTCCTTCTTTTTCACAGCCATGTAGTATTCCATTGTATATATAAATACACTTCTTAAGAAAACCCTGCAGCCTGACCAGGCGGTGGCGCAGTGGATAGAGCGTCGGACTGGGATATGGAGGACCCAGATTCGAGACCCTGAGGTCACCAGCTTGAGCACAGGCTCATCTGATTTGAGCAAGGCTCACCAGCTTGAGCCCAAGGTCGCTGGCTCAAGCAAGGGTTCACTCGGTCTGCTGTAGTCCCCCCCCCCATCAAGGCACATATGCGAAAGCAATCAATGAACAACTAAGGAGCCGCAACAAAGAGTTGATGTTTCTCATCTCCCTTCATGTCTCTCTATCCCATTCTGTCCCTCTATCTGTCTCTGCCACACAAAAAAAAGAAAGAAAAAAAAACCCCTGCATATACTCACAATATGATGATTAGTAAAGGGAGAGAGGGAAGAGGAAAGGATGTATATAAAAGTAAATGGAGGGACCCAGAGTATAAACTTTCTGTAATGTGAAAAAGTAAACATATTACATACTCAGAGCACCTGCTGGACCAGCTGGTCGCCCGTTCAGGGCTTGGAGCCAAGGACATGGAGGTGTGTTTGCCTCCCTTCCTCCCCTCGGCCCTTAAAGCACTTTCTCATCTGGTGTCTTAATAGTGCAGTGATGGGCAATCTTTTGAGCTTGGTGTGTCAAAATTCGCCAAAAAACCAAGCATGACTCCGGTGGTGTGTCACTTCGAGAAAAAAAAAACATAATTTCGCGATATTTATAGTTTAAATAACAAAAATGTATAATTGTAATATATAACTGTATTTAATAAACCAAAAACTAATTATTTAACTTACCTGCTTAGTGACTTCTTTGTTCATCTGTCGGTTTCTTTTGTTGGTCTTGATATTATTTAACTTGTGTGGGGTGCTGTGAACTAAGATAAGTGAGGGGGAGGGGGAATTCTTTAACCTGCCTATTAGTGACTTTTTTGTTGCTGAATTTCATTGGCTAAATCTTCAATTGAAGTTTGGTATTTTGTACACTTCAAGCCCAAGCAAGCGCTACTAACTTCATCTGTCAATCTGTTTCTTTTGTTGGTTTTGATATTATTTAACGCTGAGAATAAGGTCTCACAAAAGTACGTGGAGGAAAAAATTGTGAGTTAAGCCATTGCTATATTTTCCAGGGTGCTAAAAGTGTCTGGTAATCGGTTCCAGGCACTCCAGATTTCCTGTTCGTAGTGGCACTCCTCTTGATTCTCCAAGCGGCACCTTTCCAGATTCTCAAGCTTTGACCTCAAGTCGACAAACACCTGAGCCCAGATGCTGTCTTGAAATTCTGCAAGTTGCATCTTATGTAAATTAAGATGGCTGCCGCTATTTCTAATGGTGGGAAACGGCACCCACAGCACAGGCCCTCGCCTCTCCCAGCCTCCCCCTCACTTATCTCAGTAATGATGGTCAATTAGAAATCCACGACACCCCAGAACAGTAGATTGGATAATGGTTGCTATGGTTATGTGGTTGCTGGTAATGGCGATCACAGGGCCCCCAGAGATGCGTCCCCCCCATTCTGCTGCTCCCTGCTCTGCCGGCCGGAAGTGAGGTCAAAGATCCCCTAACGCCTAACCGGAAGTCCCAGAACTAGACGCTCTGTGCCAGAGTTCTTTTGTTTTGGCCTACAGCCCTCCAGCACAGAGTGTCTACACTACAGCAAATGTTTTATCCTCGGCTACTGCACCTGACCATGCAGGAGCTGAGGATGAAACATCCTTCTCGGCATGTGGCCCCATGCAGCTGTGTGTCATCAAAAATAGCTACGTGTGTCAGTGCTGACATGCATGTCATAGGTTCGCCATCATGGATGTAGAAAGTTTTAAAACTACACTTTGCGTCGGCCTAGCGTGCGGAGGACCCAGGTTCGATTCCCGGCCAGGGCACATAGGAGAAGCGCCCATTTGCTTCTCCACCCCTCCGCCGCACCTTCCTCTCTGTCTCTCTCTTCCCCTCCCGCAGCCAAGGCTCCATTGGAGCAAAGATGGCCCGGGCGCTGGGGATGGCTCTGTGGCCTCTGCCCCAGGCGCTAGAGTGGCTCTGGTCGCAACATGGCGACACCCAGGAGGGTCGCAACATGGCGACGCCCAGGATGGGCAGAGCATCGCCCCCTGGTGGGCAGAGCGTCGCCCCCTGGTGGGCGTGCCGGGTGGATCCCGGTTGGGCGCATGCGGGAGTCTGTCTGACTGTCTCTCCCTGTTTCCAGCTTCAGAAAAATGCAAAAAAACAAAAAAAAAAAAAAAAAAAAAACTACACTTTGTATCATTTTTCCTAATTTATAATGCCTGGAATTCCTGAAAACTGTCGGGAAGTGCATCATTATATGTGGTCTATGTTCCCCATTTGAAACATGCTCAGCCTGATCTCGGTAGAATGTCTGCAAGATCCCAAGGTCCCATTCAGCACACTGTGTGATGCTGTTTATCTAAAGGCCAACATGACAAATGGATATCTTTATTCAGAGCCCCCCACAAAAAAGTTTTAATATGACCCATCAAATTTCCATTTTGCCTTGACTTCCTAAAAGCCTAAAGCTATGTTTTATCTTCAACCAGGTTTGCTAGTTGAAGGAAACAGCCATACTCTTCCCTATACCCAACCTGTTTAACTATTTCACTCTCATCTTTCAAATCTCGTTCTAATCGCTTTCCATTTAGTTATAGCTGTGCCATTACCTATGTGTAGTTTCAAAACCTTTCTAGAAGGAATGGACATGTATTAGTTATTTGTTGTTATATAACAAGCCACTTTAAAATGTAGAGACTTGGCCCTGGCTAGTGGCTCAGTGGATAGTGTCAGCCTAGCATATGGATATCCCAGGTTCGATCCCTGATCAGGGTACACAGGAGAAGTAAGCATCTGCTTCTCTCTTCCTCCTTCTCCCTCTTTCCTCCCTCTTCCCCTCACACAGCCAGTGGCTTGATTGGTCTGAGCATTGGCCCCAAGTGCTGAAGATAGCTTGGTTGGTCCAAGCACATCAGCCTCAGGTGCTTAAAATAGCTCAGTTGATTTGAGCATTGGCCCCAGATGGGGTTGCTGGGGTGGACCCTGGTCAGAGTGCATGCAGGAGTCTGCCTCACCATCTCCCTTCCTCTCACCTAAAATAATGATAATAATAATAATAATAATAAATAATGGAGAGCCTTGAAACAACAGCATACATTTATTGTAGTTCACAGTCCTTTGGGTCAGAAATTCAAAAACATTCTGGCACAGGGTCTTTTTTTTTTTTAATGTACTGTAACAATTTTTTTTTTTTTTTTTTTTACAGAGACAGAGAGAGAGTCAGAGAGGGATAGACAGGGACAGACAGCAACGGAGAGATGAGAAGCATCAATCATTAGTTTTTCATTGCGACACCTTAGTTGTTCATTGATTGCTTTCTTATATGTGCCTTGACCATGGGGCTATAGCAGATCAAGTAACCCCTTGCTTGAGCCAGCGACCTTGGGTCCAAGCTGGCTTTGCTCAAACCAGATGAGCCCACACTCAAGCTGGCGACCTCGGGGTCTCGAACCCGGGTCCTCCGCATCCCAATTCGACGCTCTATCCACTGTGCAACCACCTGGTCAGGCCTGGCACAGGGTCTTTCAAGAGGTTGCAGCTAAGATGTCAGCCAGAGCTGCTGTTATCTGAGGGCCTGACTGGGGCTGGAGACTGCTGCCAGAAGGCTGGCAAATTGGTGTCAGCTGCTGGTGGGAGACTACTGATCCTACCTACATGGGCCTCTCCATAGGCTGTTTCCCTGTCCTCATGACAGGGTGGCCCACAGAGCAGACAATCGAAGAGAGAACGAGGTGGAAACCACCTTGCCTTTTGTGACCTTGCCCTAGAAGTCACACGCCTTCACTTCTGCCCTACCGTCTTCATTAGAAGTGAGTCACTGTCTAGCCACTCTTTGAAGGGAGGGCTATTGGTTTCCACCTTTTTTTTCCTGAAATGAGAAGCAGGAGGGGGGGGTGGACAACACACGAGACTCCCACATGCACCTGACTGGGATCCCCTGGCATGCCCACCAGGGGCAATGCTCTGCCCATCTAGGGCATTGCTCCACTGCAACTGGAGCCATTCTAGCACCTCAGGCAGAGGTCATGGAGCCGTCCTTGGCATTCGGGCCAACTTTGCTCCATTGGAGCTTTGGCTGCAGGAGAGGAAGAGAGAGATAGAGAGAGAGAGAGGTAAGAGAGGGGGAAGGGTGGAGAAGCAGATGGGTGCTTCTCCTATATGCCCTGGCCGGGAATCGAACCTGGAACTTCCATATGCTGGGCTGACGTTCTACCGCTGAGCCAACCAGCCAGGGCCAGTTTCCACTTTTTGAAGAGAGGAGTATCAAAGAATGTATACCATTTAAAAACCACCACAGGGTGTAATAATCAGAATTAGTCAATATCAAAGTTGTCAAGTGAGGAGATAAGGACAAAGAGAAAGGAAAGGAAGGTCATTTTTAGGAGGGAACACCTGTGGAGCCCCTGCTATATCCCAAGCTCTGTACTTCACATTCGGTATTATTGTGTTTAATTTCAACAAAACTTATTCTCAGTTTTACAGATGAGGAAAGGAGACTGAGAGGATGTATAACTAACTTGTCCAAGTTCACATAGCTAGTTAGTGCCAGAGGCGCATGGCAAATACACAGGTGTGCCGTCTCCCTACCTGTGTGAGAAGAGGGAACATGCCCAATCATCAGCTACCCGGACCTGTCCAAGCCATGGCCATGCTGCTGTCAGGGAGAAATGGGATTAATAGTACAAGTTGAATGAATTCTAATAGAGCCGTTTAACTCCTTTCTAAATCCCCTGGAAGCAAACAGGTGACATATCTTTTTCAGAAACATGTCCCCTGCCTTCTGCCATTGCTGGTATTTGCCCAGTTCAGGCAGTGCCATGCCTCTCCTCACCCCTGACTTTGAAAGCCAGCCAATTTCTCTCCCATTGTGGCTGGCTGTGACCCAGAGGCCAGTGGGGTCAATGGAGCAGGGTGACACCTGAGCACAGGGGTGTGTGGGGACAAGGCCCTCCCTCTTATGGGGACTGAGCCAAGCCCAATCGGGTGGAGATGAGACAGCCCATCTGCCCTGGTGCCATGCTGGACTGCGGGGGCCTGATAAGCTCAGGGACCACCCACCTAACGCTGCGTCCTCTTCCAAATATAGATTTCTCCCAGCCATTGATTGTCACTGGGGCTACTTGCCTCCCACAGTGGCTGGCGGCCTATGTGCCTAGGTGAGATGGCCCTGATCCAGGGCGGGACGAGCTCCCGGGGGTGCCAGGCTCACCCGCCAGACTGGAGAGAACGCACTGTGATTCCTGCCTCGCCAACCCCACCACTCAGCACTGGCCACTCCCTTCCTCTTCGGAGCCAGACTTCTCTGATGGCTTCTCTGGTCTGCACGGTTCTGTCTTCTGAGAGCTCCTGCCTGGAGGCTCACTGGCATCTCAGCCCGTCAGTCAGGCACACGTCCTCACGCAGAGGATGTCCTTGGGTAGGAAGTTGGTGGGACCAGCGCTGTTGTCAGAGGCAGAGCTGGAGGAAAGTCAGCCGGGCTGCTGGCCAGGGCTCCGGTCTAGATGGGCGCTGAAAGCCATTCTTAATGATGATTAAAAAGGTGAGCGCCAGCTTACCAGAATTCCCCTTAGGAAGGATCTTCCAACTGACTGGATGGAAGAACACCATGAGGAACCGCGGTAAGGTGAGGGAAGGCATGGAGACCTCTTGCAACAAGTAATTGCCAAAGATGAACTCTGGCTAATAGCAGGGTCTTCTTTTCTGGGTGTGGCCTGTGTGTCTGAAGCCATTGCTGCCCCCACCCCACCCCACTTGGCCCTCCACCCCTCTCTTTCTGCTCAGCCTCCTCAAAGTGAAAGAGTGACAAACAGCGAGGGGTTATTGGCTGGGAATCACCAGCAAGCTGTTAGCTCAGGTAGAAGAACCAGGGTTCCCATCTGGTCGGAGCGTTCTGTTATGGAATTGGGGCAAGCTACCCTCTGAACAGGGATTCCTGGGGTGGATCAGAGCTGGCATTCCCTGGGGTACAGGAGACTCTGGGAAGGACCAAACCCAGAAACACAGCTGGCTGTCCGCCTTACCCTTGGGACCTCCTCCTGGCTTTGTGATCAGTGATTAGGGGTGAGTTTCCTTTTCCTCCTAGCTGGGGATGTTCCCTCATTTGTGAGCCCCAAGACAGTGACACTGATGAACAAAGCAGTGTGAGCACACAGCCCTGCCTGTCCGTGTTATGTGCAGGTGAGCACAAGTCCCCCCTGGTGGCCTGCTGCCCCCACTGTTAGCCATGTGACCTGAGACTGCAGGAGGGTGCAGTCTGGGCCCTGGGAGGAGCCGGCTGGAGGGTGGGAAGTACAGGAATGGCAAAGCCCCATCTAAGGCAGTGGGCGCTTCACATGGACAATCACGTTCCTGACGATGTGCCCCCCCCCCCCCCCCGCAGGCTCCAGTGATGCTTACCCTGTCTCCTGAGAGAGGACCCACAGTGGCTAACACACTTGCCCAAGATCCACTTGGTGAGGATCAGGAGGCATATCTGCTCCTAACCCCTTTGAAGCACAATGTCCCTCCTGAGAGAGATCGTTTCTTCAGTAGTGGGACACCCCCCCCCCCGCACCCCCTTGCCTCGCCTTTGTGTCTCGCTCTGCGCCACCCTCCTCTGAGGACGGAGGCTGGGCCTCTGGCCTTGAGAGACTGTTAGGGCTGCTCATGTGATCCCTGCGGTGATACGATCTTGTCGAGAACAGATCTGGGGCCTGAAACGGAGCCATGTGTGTCCCTTTAGAGGGCCGAGCCCAGCCTGGTGAGGCGCAGCGGGTGGGTGCGCGGGCCTGTGGCCACGGCTGACACTGACTCTCTTCCAGAGCGAGGGAGTGTGGCGAGACACGCGTGGCTGAGAAGGAAGCACACGACCCCTGGAGCGGGCACTCTAGAGAGGACTAGGTGTGGCCTTGGGCACGTGTCTTCCCTTACAGCTCGGGTTTCTGAGCTGTAGGGTGGTGCTGAGCCCGGCTACCTCCCGGGATGGACACTGGGATGAAACACTGCTGAGTCAGGGCCTGGGCCCGCAGCAGCCACTCCAGCGTCCAGGCCCCTCCGGGGACCTCCCTCTGGCCCCGCCCAACTGCACCCCATCTATCCCTGTCTCTGTCCTCATCTGTCTTCATGACTGAGGCTTCTGAGTGGCCAGGAAGATGGGACTGAGTGTCCAGCGACACTCAGGAAGGCATCACTGGACACACCTGTGGGTGGCCTAGGACACTTCCAACAGGAAAGGTCACCTGAGCCTGGCCCAGAGTCAATCAGGGAACAAGTGACCCATGACAGCCACACCCCGTACCTCTGACCTAGGCAGCCACCCCGCGCACACAGGTGCCTCAGCGCATCGCTCTGTGCCACTGACCTCTAGCCCGGGAGTTCCGGTTATCGTCTGGGAGAAACAGGTGACGGCAGAGACCACGGCCATGGTCACTAAGAGCTGGAGGGGCAGCGGACTGACTTTCTCCCCGCCCACTCCCATGCCCCTTCCCCAGCGCAGAGGAAGAACAGGCGGGCTGGCTTCCTGCATGCGGGCCTCACTGACGGTGACCACAGATAAAGACAGAGCAGAGGGGAAGGGGGCGGATGGGGAGAGGCAGGCTGGGGAACTGGGGGGCGGTGGGAGGGTCTCGGGAGAAGACCAGATGGCCCCCTGCCATGTTCCCATCTGGGCTTCCACTGCCTTTAAGCTGAGTGATCAGGACCCAGTGGACAAAGGCTGATGCACGTGAAGGAGGGGTGGGGAATAAGGCCTGGAGGAAAGAGGAAGCGGGGGTTTTCCCTTCCGTGTGAGGCCTGGCAGCTGGGGACTCCCCCCCCCCCCCGGTGTTCCCTCCTCCGCGCCCGACTCAGTGTGGGGGTCTTGCCCCATATCCACACTGCCCCTTGGCTCACCCGCTCCTGTGAGGTAGGCCAGGGAGTGGATCTCCCAGGCAGGCCTGGGACAGCTCCACGTGGTGTGTGCATGTCTCCTGCAGGGGCTGGAGTCCTGCAACCCTGCTGACAGCTGCTGTTGGGAAGAGCCCAGCCTCAGCCACCAGCCCCGCCATACCCCCAGCATGGCCCCAAACCCAGCGGACCTAGGCTTCTAGCACTGGGCAGGGCTTGGAATGAGGAGCACAGAGCTGCTGGGTTTCCACCTGAGCCCGGGCTCACTGAAAACGTGCGTGAGCTAGGTCATGGCCTCCCTTCCCCCAGTTTGGTCCACCTGAGCTCTGACACGCCAGTCAAGCCACCTCTCACTGAGGACAATTGTCCCCCCTCCCCCCGCTTTCCCTTCCTTACCAGTTTATCCCAGGCTTTACTGTCCTGACACATGCTACAACACAGGTGAACCTTGAAAGCATTATGCTAAGTGAAAGAAGCCAATTTATTGTATAATTCTATTTATATGAGGTGTCAGGAATAAAAACAGTACAGAGTAGAGGTTTCCAGGGACTGGGGGGACAGTGACTGCTGATGGCTATGAGGTTCCTTTTAGGGGTGCTGAAAATGTTCTAAAATTAGTGGTGATGGTTGCAAAACTCTGTAAGTACACTAGAACCACTGAATTGTATATTCCAAAAGGGTTAATTTTATGGTATGTGAGTTACATTTCAAGAAAGCCGTTATTTTATAAAATAAAAAATAAAAAAATTGGGCTACAACCTAAATGCCCAATGATAAGAGGCTGGTTGAGAAAGTTGTGATACAACTGTTAGATTATTCTGCAGTGATTTTCAGTGATACGAATGTTGTTATGAAAACATGTTAAGATTATTGTGCAGCCTGACCAGGCGGTGATGCAGTGCATAGAGCAGGGGTCCCCAAATAATAGCCCCCAGGCTGCATACAGCCCCTGAGGCCATTTATCCAGCCCCTGCCACACTTCCAGAAGGGACATCT
This sequence comes from Saccopteryx bilineata, assembly GCF_036850765.1. Lineage (NCBI taxonomy): Eukaryota > Metazoa > Chordata > Mammalia > Chiroptera > Emballonuridae > Saccopteryx > Saccopteryx bilineata. The sequence continues at coordinate 96,963,901 of NC_089496.1, forward strand.
CTTTCATTGATGGTCAGTGAGAGGAGCACAGGATGCGCAAAGCGCTGCGTCGCTCACTACAGCACTACTTCCGGTGACGCAGGACGCATGCCTCACGACTCCGGAAGCGCGTTGTATCACTTGTTACGGCTAGCAGTGACAAATATGGAACCGGACATTGACCATCTCAGCCAAAAGCAGGCCCATAGTTCCCATTGAAATACTGGTCAGTTTGCTGATTTAAATTTACTTATTCTTTATTTTAAATATTGTATTTGTTCCCGTTTTGTTTTTTTACTTTAAAATAAGATATGTGCAGTGTGCATAGGGATTTGTTCATAGTTGTGTTTTTTTTTATAGTCCGGCCCTCCAAGTGAACTGGCCCCCTGTGTAAAAAGTTTGGGGACCCCTGGGATAGAGTGTCAGACTGGGATGAGGAGGACCCAGGTTCGAGACCCCAAGGTCGCCAGCTTGGGCGCAGGCCCATCTGGTTTGAGCAAAGATCACCAGCTTGTACCCAAGGTCACTGGCTCGAGCAAGGGGTTACTCGGTCTGCTGAAGGCCCGCGGTCAAGGCACATATGAGAGAGAGCAATCAATGAACAACTAAGGTGTCACAACGAAAAACTGATTGATGCTTCTCATCTCTCTCCATTCCTGTCTGTCTGTCCCTATCTATCCCTCTCTCTGATTCTGTTTCTTAAAAAAAAAAAAAAATTATTGCACAGACACAAACGACATTACAGAACACAAAACAGAGCTTTTGATCCCAGTCTCTTAAGTCAGTGTGTGTGTGTGTGTGTGTGTGGGGGGGGGTCTCTGTGTGTGTGTGCACCCAGGAGAATGGAAAGATCTCTAAAATGTCAGAGTCCCATCTGGGACATCATGGATAAACTTTATCCTCTTTTGGGGAGGGGGAGACTGATTTTTCTGATATTTCCACACAGTCAACATGCATTAGTTGTGTGATCTCTAAAAAGAGTGATGAAGAGGTCATCCATGCTCCCACCACTCCCCACCGAGGACTCACAATCTGGGAAGACAAATACAAATGTTATGGAGACTAACAGATTGGGAGAGGCAGCGCTATCTTACCGGCACTCCAGGGAGCTCTCCTGGAAGGGACAGAATTTGAAATTATGGCTGGAAGAAGGCATTTTGGGAGCAGAACCAGAAAACTGGTTTTCCAGGGGACAAATGTGCATTTCTCATCAACTGTCTCCAAAGGTCTGTGTCCCGTGACCCTGTCCTCCACCCACCCCCACATTCCCAATGCTGGGTGAAAATGTTCAGACAGCAATTTTGCCTTCCATACCTCCACAACCACTGGTAGGAGAGTGGGTGCATTTTTAACAAATGCACCCACTGATTTGCTGTGTGGTTTGCACACACACCAGTAACCAAGCATTCGTCCAGGTTGGTCCTGGCAATGTTTGAACAGGTGTTGGGCCAGAGGTCCCCAGGGCAGCCACCCTGGTGAGTGGGAGGCACCCCGCCTTCCCAGCAAAGTGGGTAAGGAGAGGCAGGACACTGGCCCTCAGTACCCTGCTGTTTCCCACCTTCCACTTTTCTTGGTCTTTCTTTTTCAAATGTCGTTTCCTCTCAAGCTGGGGAAGTGCCCCATGGGCTTTGAACAGTAGTCAGAAGCTGTGAAATAAAACTACCTTCAAGATCAACAGGAAGCAGAGAGATAAATCACAAGGAGACTGACTTGGGGAGGGCGTGTGTTGGGTTTGGTCTTTATTTTTAGTGGTCATGGTGGTGATGGTAGTGGGGAATTGAGGCCAGATGCAGGAAGCCAGGTTTCCCAGCCTCAGCTTTTGATGGTTTCCGGGCCCCGGCTTGGGCTTGCGAAGAAGGGACCCACCTCTGTGATAAACCAGCCCTTTTAAGTTGCCTTTCTTTTTGAGAGGTGTTAATATGTTCTGTGAAACTGCTGCTCCGATGAGGGGTCCCTCAAACCGTAAGCAGAGCATGTTAAGAAAGGTCAGGGCGCCTGACCTGTGGTGGCGCAGTGGATAAAGCGTCGACCTGGAATGCTGTGGTCGCCGGTTCGAAACCATGCACTTGTCTGGTCAAGGCACATATGGGAGTTGTTGTTTCCTGCTCCTCCCCCCTTTCTCTCTCTCTCTCTCTCTCACTCCCTCTCTACTCTAAAATGAATAAATAAAATATACATAAATAAAGAAGGGTCAGGGCATTGCCCTGCAATCATAGCTTTGTGAGGGAGCCTCCACACATACGCTCACGCACGATGTTCACTCGAGACATAGGGAAGACAGCTTTCATCAGGATCTTTAGGGGACCCCCATCGGCCCCAAATGGAGAGTCGCTATGATAGGACAGAAAGCAATGGGCTGGGTGTCAAACACGAAGTTTGAATCTCAGCCTTGAGACTGATTTGCTGTGTGACTTGAGACAAGTTATTTAATGTCTCTGAGCCTTGATTTCCTCATCGGGAAATGATATCTACTCCCGATGCTTGGGTGCTGAGGAATTATCCGCTGTATCCGAGTCTCTCTGGAGAGGGTGAGAGGGTTGGAGTGAGCAAGGTTCAATCCAGTAGGAAGGAACTGGATTGGTTGTTGGGCTTATAAACTGTGCAAAGGCACTGTCACAAAGAATCACTTCTTTTTCCTCTGTCTGTCCCCTCCTGCCCTCTCCCTGCCAGTATCTCACCCAGGATCCCTGCATACACCTGCTCACCAAGCACCTTGCACTTCTCTGTTGGCCTTTCTAGCCACCACATGTCTGATTTGTGTCTGAACTCTCCACAACACTGTGAGTGCATCCAGGGTAGAGGAATGACCTGGGAGGGAAACAGCAGAATGGGGTTGAGCAGCCCTGCTTGCACCTCCCAAGTGGTGAGACTTCGGCCCACTCAGTCCTGGGGACCTTCAGTTTTTTCACCTACAAAAAGGAAGTAATTAAAGTACCTTCCTCATAGGATCTGGCTTTGAAGATTAAAAGAGGTGTTATATGTCAACACCTAGACAAAGTAAGGTCTCAATGAGTCTTAGTTGTTATTTTTCTTCTTTCCTGGACACGTAGAGTCCAGCACTGGGCAGAGCCTCAGCTTCCAAAACTCAGCCAGGTCTCTTTTCTGCCCTTCCCACAAACTTGCCTTTCTCAGAGGTCCTCCAGGGACTGGCTTGTTCTGAATGTGAGCACCATATTCCCACCAGCAATGAATGAGCATTCCCATTGCTCCACGCCTGCGCCAGCATTTGGTGGTGTCGGTGTTCCAGATTCTTGCCATTCTAACGGGTCTGTGATGGTGTCGTTGCTGTTGTGTCACTTTTTATTTTCATTAAGCAGGGCTGCTGTAGACACTGGGACACAGCTGTGAGGGAGACCCACTAAATCCCAGCCATGTGGAGATCCTATTTTTGTGGAGGGAGATAAAGAGGCAAGTGACACAGCTAGTTGGCTTCTCTCAAAGAACAAGACCAAAGACCTACTCCTAACCAGCGATTTCATAAACAAGACATGTCTCCAGAATGGAGGTAGAACCGGGAAGTAAGAGCAGGTCAGTGCTGCCCTGACCCACCCCTGTAACACTTACCAAGAACGCATGTCAGAGTCATAACACGTAAGGAGCCGGTGGGTCCCCGCATCCTGATTTTACAAAGGTGGGGAAAGGTTTGAGTTAGGCAGGTGCCCTAACCTAAGGTCACATAGCTGGTGTAAGACAGGGCAGAACTACACCCCATGTTTCCTGGGTCCACCCCTAGGACTTTATCCTATACACACTCTCCCAGGTGTGCGCAACTTAGACACACGATGACCCACTGCAGCGGCATTGCCAATAGAAAGCACTGGAGGTAATCCATGTTCATCGAGTTAAGTACACTATGATGCATTCATGTATGGCCATAGTGTACACAGCAGTAAAAAAAAAAAAAAAGAGTAAGGGAGCTCTTAGTGTGCTAACAGGGAAGAATTTCCAAAGTCCACCATTAAGTGAAAAAGTAAAATACAGACCCTGTGTGAAGTGTGTTAGTTTCTGTTTAACATTGAACTTGGGGGTGGGAATGTAATATAGATATCTTTTTTTTGTAGATGCACAGATACTGGGAACTGGTGCTATTGGTTGAGTCCAGGGAGGAACTGGGTAGTTTGACAACTGAGGTAGGAAAGAAATTTATTTTTTGGAAGAGAAAAAAATTGTATTGTACATCCCTGGGTTTCTTTTGTATCCAGAGAAATAAATGACGTGGTCAAAAAAAAATTACTTAAAGAAAGCAGCAGGGCTGTTCAGCGAATCTGAACAGGACTCCTCAGCCAAGGTTGACCTGAACCACAACAGTAGCCGGGAGTGGGGGGAGTGGATGGCTACTTTGTAGGCATAATTGCCGCCTGAGTTACTTAACCCCTACTCCTCGGGTGGAAGGGAGGGAAGGACCAGCCCCCATCCCTTCTTGCCTCCAGGGAGGTGGAGGTGTCCCAGGTTCTTCAGGCTGAGATTTGGACTCCTGTGACACTGAGCACCAGTCCCTGATGGCAGCTAAGGGTAGCGGTGTTTACTCAGCGGTGCTTCCACTTGGGAAAGTGTCCTCTCAGGAGCCATGGGACTGCCTAGGGGTCCCCCATTGGATTGAGGGTCAGGAGGCAGGAGGTCGGACGAGTAGGGGATGCGTCTGTTTCACCAGTGCTCCCATAATACCCGCCTCCCTGGTCTCACAGGGACAGGCTGAGGATCACAAGGATGTGAAGCAGCCAGGCCCTGGTTTCTGAAGAATACCAGCTCTTCCAAGAGGGAGTAAGTGGCTCTGTGGTCAGAAAACAGTCTGGGAAAGACTGGGTCGACAGTGAATTAGCCCTTCACTGCAGACCTTCTCAGAGCCGTGAACATGCTCAGAGCATCTGGACGTCAGGTGTGGCGACCGGACATATCATTTCCCAACCTTTTCTGACCTCAGAACCACTTTGGAGTAAAACATCCACGCAAATCTCCCAGAATAAAGGTATCCCACTGACCATGTTTGAGAAATGCTGATTAGATGCAAGTAGGGTAAACACAAAACACTATTCAAAGGCACAGGGGTAGGGATAACGACTGTAGTATAAATTCCGAGCATTAACACCTCCCAGTCAGTCTCCCTGCTCCTGATGCTAGGCGTTTTTAAACTGTGGATCATAAACCATTAGTGGGGAGTGAAATCAATTTAGCGACTCACAGCCAGCTTTAAAACAAATGAATTTGGACAGAATAGAAAATAACAGTGCACTGCATGTGACACGGGTGAGTATGTTTTCCTGAGACCCCTACACAGGCATGTACGAGCTGGATTGTAACAACAAATGTATTTCTTAGTGTGGCTTGTCGCCGGAAAGTTTGAAAAACTCTGCTCCTCTTCCCAATAGAGGGGAAGCCACTGTGAGTGGGTCACCCCCACCTCCCGCCTGAACCTGGGTGACTGTCTGGGGAGGGCTTTGGGGACAGGGGCCTCTCCCTGGCTGTGCGATAACAGGATAGATTTTAGGATTAGCAGTGTCACCTTGCCGGACCCAGAGAATGACAGAGGCCCCCTTTGTTAGTCACTGTGCTCCAGAAATGCAACTGATCTTTCCTTCTTTTTTCAAACGCAGCTTAGCGCCCCAACCAGAAAGCACCTTTCCCCCTGGGAAAACAGGCTTGCAGAGGCTTCAGCTTCTTGGTTTGACTTTAGACCTTCGAGTGCAACTTCAGCTCTAAGGACTCATTTTAACTCTGTCTTTAGCTGTGGAGGGTTTTTTTTTATTTTCCTATTGTGCCTTGAACGAAGTCATTTTTTCGTTCTGATTCTAATTCTCTGTGACAGGTGAGTAGTGTTTAAAACTTTGGAGAGTTTCACCCTGGCCAATTAGAGTGAAAATGCTGGGAATCTTTATTCCTCAATTAAGGTGCGTTTGGTCAGTGTCCTGGCTCACCACTGATAAGCTGTGCGGCTTCAGGCCGGTGATCTGCTCTCTCTGTGCTCTGCCTTCTCACCTGTCCACTGGGGGCAGTAAAACCCGCCTGGCGGGAGGTCCAGGGGACTAAGTGAGACAGTCTCCATTGGACATGTGTCGCCGGCCTACCGCACGGGAAGAGTTCAGTGAAGAGCTAAGTCACCCCTCCTCCGGCTTCTTGTGGTATAAGTCATCTGTTTACCGGAAACTTGAGGTGATCTGGGCCAGGCCTCTTTCAAGGGACCTTCCAAGGTTTGTAAAGGAGCCCGGAGGATTTAGAAGTAGGTTCCCAACCCTCCAAGCTCTCCAGCTTTCCTTCAGTCCCTCCCTGGGGAGAGAGAGAGCCTAATCTGTCATGGAAGCTTCAGGTGGCCCTTCTGTACCTGGGGGAGCCCTTGGGAGCCTCCGAAAGTGACCCCCGCCTGCCTTCCATGTAGGGTCTGCCCGGGGTTTTCACTGTGAGTCCTGCATCCGGGGCACCCCCTCCATCCCGGGCTAACTGGGTAGGTTAGCCACCCCACTCCGTGTTCCCCTCTGGTCACCTCCGTGCCCTCCGCCAGCGTTCACCACGGCCTCCGCCTTGCCAGCCCTGCAGTCCTGCCTGCTGGGCCGGGCTCCCCACAGAGCCTGGTTCAAATGCCCCAGGTTCACTGACATTTCTCACTTAACTCGTCCACCTTTTCAACTAGACTGTGGGTCCCTTGAGGCCAGGAACTGTGTCTTGTTCTATCACAGTCAGTCTTGGGACCCTCAGCAGCCCTCGTAGCTCAGAGCAGACTCCTCAGGAGGCTCAATAAAGGCCAGCGAGAGTGGCAGGTGAGGGAGGAAGGACGGTGGCGGGTTGAATCTGGGAGGAGGATCAGGGACCACCTTCTCCCTTCCTCCCACTCAACCACAGACTCAGGAGCTCCCACCCGCCCGCCCCTCTGGGGCTCTGCACCTGTGCTACTCCCCAAGTCAGAGCAGAGTTAACCGAGAGTCCTCCTCTTGACTACAGCTGCCAGTAGGGAGACTCTGACCTTGGTCGATTCTTGGTCAATGGGCCAGCTCATCAGGGACACTTGAGGCTTTTATTTAAAACACCTCAGCCTGACCAGGCGGTGGCGCAGTGGATAGAGCGTCATACTGGGATGCCGAGGACCCAGGTTCGAGACCCCGAGGTCGCCAGCTTGAGCAAAGAAAGCTCACCAGCTTGGACCCAAGGTCGCTGGCTCAAGCAAGGGGTTACTCGGTCTGCGAAGGCCCGCGATCAAGGCACATATGAGAAAGCAATCAATGAACAACTAAGATGTTGCAACAAAAAACTAATGATTGATGCTTCTCATCTCTCTCCGTTCCTGTCTGTCTGTCCCTGTCTATCCCTCTCTCTGATTCTCTCTCTGTCCCTGTAAAATAAATAAATAAAACACCTCAGACTTGTTAGAATCCTTGAGGGTGAGGCCCAGGAATCCGCTTTTGACCAGGTGACTCTGATGTAGACTAAACTTGAAGACCCCTGTGATCTAGTGGTAAACTCCCTTCACCCGACCCACTGCCGGGGACCTTCCTGGATGTGACACCAGTTTGTACCCTACCAGAAAGGCAAAGGGAGACCCAGTCATTTTGGGGCATGAGAGCAGGAGGGAGACGGAGCTGCCTAGCAGTGTGTGGTCTTTTTGCAAATGACCAGGAAGGTGTGGCCAGAACTGACCTTCTCCCCGACCTTGGGGTGGACCCCAGAGTCTGGGCTTGGGGAAGGGGAAACAATAGCTTCAGAGCAGCCTGGCCCAATGCCCCAGGCCAACGCTTTGCTCTTCCATGGTCTTCCTGGAAGGGTGAAACCAAATGTTTGTTTTCAGTCTTTTTTTTTTAAGTAACCCTTAGGTATCACTAATCTAGAACTGGTCCCCACAAGTGGATCTCAGGAGAGCCCCAAATGCACTGAAATTGAGCACACAGTCGTGTTTGTATGTGGTGGGGGGCGCTTCTCTGGAGTAAGGCAGTGCAGGAGATACATTGGAGATATTGCAGATTTGAGGCCAGACCACCACATTTAGTTCAAGTCTCACAGTAGGATATCATAATCTTGTTGCTGGTGGAGGATCTTGCCTTCAATTTGTAAAAAATAAAAATAATCCATGAAGCATGACTGGGTGCAATAGAACAAGGTCGGCCTATACAGAAGGATGGTAATGGTGTAGACTTTGGAGTCAAACTCGCTGAGTTTGACGTGTGGCTATATGAGTTTACCATTGTTGACGCAAGTGACTCAAAGTCTCTGAGGCTTTGTTTTCTCATTGGTTAAGTTGGGAATAATGATAACACCCTTTAGGGTTGTTACTAGGATTAAACGAGTCAGTACAAGTAAGGCACCTAAAACAGTACCCGACACCTGGCCAATATTACTAATCAGTAGCTGTTAGCAGAAAATAATAGCCATTGATACAAGTTCAGAAATCAATGATCCAAAAGGAGGTTAAGATCCACAGACTTCTCTGGAGGCCTGAGAGGCCACATAGTGTGGTGGTTAGAAGTGTGGTATCCCCATCAGTGAGATCTGAAGGCTGTACCAGGTTATGCGGGGCTAGGGACAGGTCACCTCACCTCTCTGAGCCTATTAACTCATCTGTAAAATGGGAGCCACTGTGGTACTTATCATGCGAATATCATGAGGATTAACTGAGGAGCTGCATGTAGGGTGCTCAGCACAGCATCCTGCACAAAGCAAGCACTTAGAAGGGCTCAGCAAGCCCTCCCATCATCTTGGTACAAGGACATAGGACTTCTCTGCAATATTTCCCAAAAAGCCATCCTTCAATCCACCAAAGCAGTGGAGAAAATGGTCCGTGGAAACCTCCCTCCCAACATCCCTGCTCTCCAATAAGGGAGAACGCCTTCTCTGCAGGCAGGCTGCATGCAGCCAGGACGGTTGTGGAGAGCACCAGGGAATGCCCTCAGAACAGGAAATGAAAGGCTCTCTCCCTCTGGCCTCCTCCCCTCCCTCTCAGCTCTCCCCAGACTCCCAGGGCCCCTCCCAGTCCCGCTCCAAGTATCTCTGGGGCATCAGGGAGGCTCTGAAGACAGTTCAGGTGCCCTGGAGCCGTCAGAAGGTGCCAGAAAGTCTGACACATTGGTTCAGGGAGGAGCTACCTAAAAAGACAATGACAAAATCTTATGCCACACAAATTGGGAGCCCTGAGAAGTCAACTGGTCTAGCTTCCTCTCAGTGCAGGGTACCGTAACACGAGACTTCCAAGTCTTGCTTAGCACAGACTCTGGGGCCCGCCCCAGAGATTCACTGCTGTTCTGGGGGTGAGGCCTGGGGAACTGGGCGTTGAAGAGCATCTCAGGTGATTCCTACGATCAGGCAAGTTACCACATCTCTTACCTCTGGGAAGGGGAAACATACCATTCCCTCCAGAGGGTGGAGGAGAGGATAGACTTAATGGACTTTGAAACCACGTGTGGGTAGGGAACATCAGCTTTTCCAGCTGCTAACTCAGCCACATCTAACCAGTTAACTTCACAGAGCTTAATTTCCCATCTGTGATGTTAGGGACACTAATTAACTACAGGCATCTACTTCCCAGGTGGTCAGGAGGTTTACTTAAACCAGTGTAGATAAAAGGACTTATCATAATGCTCCACACTGAACTCAGTAAATGGCAGCTGTGAGACTAATAATAATGAGAGAAAGTGCCTGACCTGTGGTGGCGCAGTGGATAAAGCGTCGACCTGGAATGCTGAGGTCGCCAGTTCGAAACCCTGGGCTTGCCTGGTTAAGGCACATATGGGAGTTGATGCTTCCAGCTCCTCCCCCCCTTCTCTCTCTCTCTCTCTCCTCTCTAAAATGAATAAATAAAAAAATAATAAAAAAAAATAATGAGAGAAAGTATGTAGTTCCTTGGTCTTCCTTACGTTAGGCTGACATCTGTTTCCTAGGTTGTATACCCACCACTCTCTCTACACCCTAAAGCCCCTCTTGCCAATCTCTTTTTTTGCGACAGCCCTTCAGGTAGATACCACACTCCACATTCCCTCCTCCCCCAGCTTTACTGAGGTATCACTGGCAAATATTATATAAATTGTATACACTTAAGGTATAAGCCCCATGTTTTGATAGACATGTACCTTGGGAAAGGATTACCACAGCCAAGCTAATCAACAGATCCATCAGCTCACAGTTATCTTTGTGTGTGTGTGATGAGAATGATTAGGATTTACTCTCAGCAAATTTCAAGTATACATACAATCCAGTATTTTTACCTATAATCACCACGCTGTGCATTAAGGCTCCAGAAGTTATCCATCACGTAACTGAAAGTTTGTACCCTTTGACCAAGATCTCCACCTCCCCCACCACACAGACCCTGAAAATCACCTTTACTCTCTGTCACTCCGAGTTTGACTTTTTTTAGATTTCACATAGAAGTGAGATCAGGCAGTGTCTTTCTGTGTCTGGCTTATACAATTAGCATAATGTCCTCTAGGTTCATCCATGTTGTCTCCATGGCAGGATTTCCTTTTTTTTAAGGCTGAAAAATATTCCATTGTGTGTAATGGATACACGCATGCGGGTACACACGCGCGCGCAGAGATCCTCGGGTTACGACAGTCTTGACATACAACATTTTGAGTTTACAATGCTCACTCCCATAAAAACTTAAAAAAATTGCCTGACCTGTGGTGGCGCAGTGGATAAAGCGTCGACCTGGAAATGCTGAGGTCGCCGGTTCGAAACCCTGGGCTTGCCTGGTCAAGGCACATATGGGAGTTGATGCTTCCAGCTCCTCCCCCCTTCTCTCTCTCTGTCTCTCTCCTCTCTAAAAAAAAAAAAAAAAAAAAAAAAAAAAAAAACTTAAAAAAATTGAGACGTGTTTTGGCTGATGCCGTTAGCGTCGTACGTGTGGTACGTGTCTACGTGTGGTACGTGTCTACGCGTGGTACGTGTCTACGCGTGGTACGCGTCTACACGTCATACGCAACTACGCGTTGTACGTGTCGTACTTAGGGACTACGTAGGCTGACTAAGTGGGCGAACTGGTTTGGATGCATGCACACAGCGCAGAATATGCAATAACGCCACGTGTGAGTGCGGAAGTTGGCGTCCCCCAGTCTGCTTACCTACGCCATTTTGGACTGTTAAAAGCACAAGTGTTCCATTTGTGTTGCTTTGTTTGGCGGCTTCTTGGCTCTTATCATGACTCCTGTAAAGACAGTGGCCATCGCGTGGCCATGCAGGTCCACATTGGATTCGGGTAGATGGTAAAGGAACTGTGGAGCTGGAAAACGGCGGGCCATTCTGTTTATTAGAGTCTCGCAATGGCGAATGAGCAAGCAGGCAGGGAAAACTGTTTCGCTTTCTCTCGGGGCTCCCAAGCCCGGACCCTCTCTCTCCCGACTTCCCCAGACTCTCTCTTGACTCACCAGACTCACAGGTCCCCACAAGCAAAACTGTCCAGAAGGAAAATACCCCTTCTCCAGCAAACAGTAGCAAACAATCGCCCCTCCCCATGGAGGCAGGCAATCCGCAATTTGCAATCTGCTGCCCTGAGGGCAAGCACCGCAGCCTTCCATAGACTATACACACACAGCGCTGTCCCATGCTAATGCACCAATTAGGTAAAATACAAGCGAGCAAACCTAACTCACCGGTTTCACACTTAAAACACATTGGTTTGCCTAACAGCTCCTAAATGAAAGTCAGGGACTTCAGATGGTAGAATGCTTTGAAAAAGAGGAAAGCCATCACAATGGATGTCACAGTTACTGGCATCACATGGAGAGAAGCTGTCTGCTGAGGACCTCATTCAGCTGGAGAAGCAGCTTACTGATGAGGAAAAGATAGAAACCCCAGAACCCAAGAAATTTACTATTAAGGGTTTGGAAGAAGGTTTTTCTATGGTAGAGGATGGGTTGGCAAAAATTTCAGGCTGAGGACCCCAGCGATGACAGACTCAGTCAGGTCTACAGAGCTGTTATGGATGCCTTGCAATGCTATAGGTAGATTTTGGAAAAGGAGAAGTCATCAACCTTCCAGACTAGCCTGGAACAATTCTTTAAGAAGGTAGAGAGGCCTGCCACAGATCCTGTACCCTCTACATTAGCTGCTTCTTGAGGTGAAACACCTGTAGTACAGGTAGAATCATCTCCAGCGTCTCCTGCATGTTCCTAGGCAATCCTGATTCCCCTGACCCGGTATCTCCAGCACCTTCTGCAGGTTCTCCTGCCTCCCCAGCTTCCTCCTCCTAATAGGTCCCTCTCTCCTACTTTGCAATGCCTCTTCCAGTGTGCAAGCCAAGCACAGTAATAAAGGTAAGAAATATTTTTACATTCATTTTTTCTGTTAATACAGTACAGTATACAGTACAGTATATTTATGTCCTTTTCCCTTTTTTGTGGCTTAGTTGTGTTTTTATTTTCTAGATTATGATTTTACAACTGTTAGGATAGTATTGGGCAAATAAGTTTGTAACATTTGTGTTTTTGGTTTTGCTCACTCTTATTAAAAATGGCGCTGCCCACCTGGGGCAGCTGATTACCTCGTGCTTGGAAAGGGGCTTGGTTATGTTAATGTGTGCTGGAGGGGGGGGGGAGTTGTCTCGCTGAAAAGGTTTTAAAAGGAGGAGCTAGGAGGCCATTTTGGGAGAAGACCACATTGTTGCAGGGGGGAGGGAGAGGCCACATGGTTGGAGGGAAGGAGGCAGACAAAATGGAGGCATGCAGAGGGGACTGAGTGAGGCTGGTGAGGCCTTTGGTTCTAGGACAAAAACGGGGAAAGTCTGGCTTTGGGAGCCCTGAATGGAAAGGGAAGTGTTTTCCTGCTGTGTGTATTTTCTCACCCGCCAGTTGCGAGCAGGAATCAAGGTAATGGCCCACCAGTTATTGGCTGTGTTGTTTCATTACTGTCTGAGTCTAATGTGAACCTGCATGGGCCAGGCAGCTGTAACGGTGGCTGTGGCTACTGGCCATACAGATAGGTAAGTGACTTAGGCTAGGGTGTGTTTTGGCTTACACCAAAATTTGGGTTACATCATTGTCATAGAAATGGAACTGTGTTGTAACCCAAGGACCCCCAGTATATATAATTGTTGGGCAAATAAAATATATTATGCTCACTTTGTTAAAGATGGCGCTGCCCACGTGGAAGCCCGTAGCCTAGGTGATTGCTTGGGATGGCCGTGATTATGTTAATATGTGTTGGGGGAGGGCTTTCGCGCCAAAAGGTTTTAAAAGGAAGAGAGATCGTGTTGTTCCAGAAGAAGAGGAATTACATTTTAGGCGGAGAGGAGAGCAGATAAAGGCCACGTGGAGGGGAGGAGAGGCAGCCAAGATGGCGGAGTGCTGAGGGAGAAGCCAGTTTGTACAGAGTTTATGCAGAGAGGAGGAGATGGGGAACAGAGGTGAATAAGCCTAGTGAGCTAGAAACCTTTGATTCTAGGAAACTCGGATAAGTCAGCTTTGTGAGCACTGAATGAGTGGGTTTTGGAGCCCAGTGTGTGTTTTTACTTGCCCGCCGAATGCAAGCTAGGATTAAAGGTAATGGCCCACCAGTTCTTGGCTGTGTTGTTTCATTACTGTCTGTCTGAATCTAATATGAACCTGCATGGGCCAGGCAGCTGTGATGGTGGCCATGGCAACTGGCTTTACAATAATATTATATATTAACTAAATTAAATAAAAATTAAAATACATAATATACATAAAATATATAATAGTATTGTACATCACATATAATATATATACACACATAATATGCACATATATGCATCATAATATATTTATATATGTAACGTATACACAATACACCACATTTTCTTGATCCATTCATCTATGACATTTAAGTTGTTTGCACATCTTGGCCACACCCCACTTAACTCCCCCACCCTCCCCAAAGTTACTTTAATTCCCCCCCCCCCCAAATGTCAGGCCTCTCAAGGCTGGGCGACAACCTACCAGGCACAATTTAAGGAAGAGGTAGAGATATTCCCTCAGACCTCCCCTGGTGACACAAACCCCCAACACCTCCCATCTTTACTTCTAGAAGGGCCCTGTAAAAATGTTTGTGACCCAGAGGAGGGAACAGGTGACTCAGTGGCAGCCAGGAGGTTATGAGAACAACTTAGCTTTAGAAGGTGTTGGAGGAGGAGAGCAATGTGCTGAGGAAGAGGGCCCCGGGGCCCAGGCTCTGCCTGGGAGCAGCACCCAAGGGCCTGCAGCAGCTGGCAAGCCAAGGTGCCTGGACCCCAAGTGACCTCCTGGCACTGAGCCTGCTCCTTCCCCAATCCCCACTCTCCCTCCCCTCCCACTTCCCCTCCCACTGGAGTTAACTTGTGCCCCATGATCTCTCAAATAACTGCTTCCTCTTTACCCAGGAGGGAGAGGGGCCCCTGAAAACTTCCCACTGACTAGTCATCGTTGGATGGAGGCCACTGTGGATTTTTTGCAACTTTGAGAGAACCCAGAATCTTCCCCTGGGTGGCTGGTTGAGAACCCGGGCTCTGGAGCCAGACTCCTTGGTACTACCGTAATCTCGCCTCCACCACTAACCTCTCTGAGTCTCCATTTGCTCATTTGCACAAAAAGGGATAACTAGTATCCACTTCACCTGGTTACTTTGAGAAATCAGTAAGATAACCCACTTAAAAGTCTCCAGCAACACTTTGCCACTGTTATTAATAGTAGAAGCTAAATCTACTCTTGAGCTGTCTAGAGAATGGTTCACATGCGAGGTGTCTTTGCTTTGCTCCCCAGGGTTTGATCAGCCACCTGTTTGAGCAGTCTGCCTGTTTCCACAGCTGGGAAATAGTTGATCTAACATGTAGGTGTCAAAGCACCACACGGGGTCCTGCAGGCTGGCTGGGGCGACCGGAGCTGCTGTGTGTCCATGGGATAGAGACAAATAATTCTGGAACAAGGGTTAGGGCTTTGCCACCGAGGTCCCCAACCCTGAGCAGCTGCTAGTGGGAGGCAGTTGAATTGATGTCACTTGGGGCTGTTCCTGGAGCACCTTTGTGACCAGGGGTTTTGTTCACTGCTGCTACCCCTGGAAAGGGCTGAGCAGTCTGCATGTCCTTCCTCTGAGCTTGTAGCAGTAGACTTTGGGGGGCCCTGTGCAGGCTTGTTGCTGAGGCCAGCAGGAATGGGTGTGGCTTTGCAGCAGAAGAGGTTTTCTGGTGACCTGGGAGGTTGGGGGAAGGGGAGAGAAGGAATCTTTTCTCTTCCTAATAGCCGTGAGCCAGGACTGGTTTTCCTTCGTGTGTGTTTGAGCTATGGGAGGGGAGGCCTGACGTGGGGTCCTGCCAGACTTCCCAGAGAGGGTCCCACCTTGCTGCCTTCCTTCCAGCCCATTGACTGTGTGGCTGCTGGGCCACCAGTGGCCAAAGATATTGTTTTAAACTTCTAACAAAGACTTCCTCTATCCCACACAGCGCTGAGGATCAGTAAACTTTCTAACCGAGATGGGAGATCAGGAGTCAAAATATGAACCAGGAAAAAAAAAATTCTCATCCTGTTTCCCTGGTGGGTTTGCTGCAACCTGTTGAAATCTTCCTGGCTTTGGAGTGGCCATGCTTACTTTCTGCCCAGGTCTGGGAGCCATAGCTCTAAAGCCTAGAGGCCGGGTGGGAGTGGGCAGTGGGGTGGGAGGAGGTGATGGTGCCATCTTGTCTCATGACAACCTCTCTTTGGAAGGAAAGGATCCCTCTTGAAGAGCAGAATCTCTGTTTTCTTTCAGGTCCATTGATTCCCCACTTGAGGTCTTGGTAGGCTCCTTAAGGCTCTAAGCTGGGTGGATCTAGGCGTCACACAGAGAGCCCAACCTTTCTTCCTTAGATGAGAAACCTGAAGGGAAATGACTCACTCAAGGTGACAGCCCAATGAGTCCTGGGGGGAAATCGCACCTCCTGTTTCAGAATCGGACAGAGCTGCATCCAAACCACCACTGTATGATGCTGGAATACAACCTGTCTCTCTGAGAGATACACATTCATCCATAAAAAATAACACCTCCTTTTGCAGGGTTGTTGTGAGGATGAAATTACTGTTTACCATACCTGGCCCTTAATAGGTCATCATCTAATCATCTGACCAGCCCCGCCCTCTCCTATCCCCACACAGAGTTTTAGTCACTCCCTTCTCTGCCCTGGTTCCCACAATGCTTGTATTACTCTCTCAGGGCAGTTTTCATTATTTTATAGTAATCATTTCTCTCTTTTTTTTTGTGGGAGAGACAGAGAGAGTCAGAAAGAGGAACAGACAGGGACAGACAGACAGGAAGGGAGAGAGATGAGAAGCATCAATTCTTTGTTGTTGTTCATTGATTTCTCATATGTGCTTTGACTGGAGGACCTTCAGCGACCGAGTAACCCCTTGCTCAAGCTGGCGACCCTGGGCTCAAGCTGGTGAGCTTTGTTCAAACCAGATGAGCTTGTGCTCTAGCTGGCGACCTCGGGGTCTCGAACCTGGGTCCTCCACATCCCAGTCCGACGCTCTATCCAATGCACACACTATCACCTGATCAGGCTGTAATCATTTCTTTCTTTTTTTTTTTTTTTTAAATTTATTTTATTTATTCACTTTAGAGAGGAGAGAGAGAGGGAGAGAGAGAGACAGAAGAGAGAGACAGGGGGTGAGGAGCTGGAAGCATCAACTCCCATATGTGCCTTGACCAGGCAAGCCCAGGGTTTCGAACCGGCGACCTCAGCATTTCCAGGTCGACGCTTTATCCACTGTGCCACCACAGGTCTGTAATCATTTCTTTCAATCTGTCTCTTTCTCTCTGTGGGGACCTTGAGTGAGTGAGAGGATCAGAGAGGCACCTACAGTCCCCATTCCATTCTTGTGCCTGTCCCAGCCTGAGCCCCCAAACTCACACACCAATCTGTGCACTCACACCCCAATCCATTCATAACGAGAGGGAAGATGTCATATACCGTTGACCCACAGTGGCAGAGATGGCATCAGTAAACTTGGGCGTCAAGTCCTTAGCTTTCTGGCCTTGGCCTCTCTGTTGGGGGAGAGGGACCTGCCCCGTTTTCCTCAGCTTCCTGTGCCCTCTTCTCCTCCTCCTCTTCCTCCTCCTCCTCCTGTTGCTCAATTACAAAGTGAAGATGACCTGTACACCTTCGAGGAGACAGACAGGATGGTAAGGACTGGGTTAGGATTTGCACTTTTAAATAAACGCAAGTCTTTTTAGCTCAATGCTTCTCGAAGTATAGTAATAGGACCACATGCGTCACATACATCAAGCATCCCCTGGAAGGCTTGTTGACCAGTTGTTCACTTTCTGAATCAGCATCCAGTGCTGGGGCCCTGGAATCTGCATACTTAACATGTTCGAAGCACATCTCAGGCTGAAGTTTGAGAACAAACAGGTAGAATCTCAGGCTCTGCATTTTGGGACACTAACTTCTGGCTAGGGAAGAAATGCCGAGGGGATCCATGCACTGGCTTCCCTCAAACCCCAGGAAACATCCCACATTAAATATCCTGATGATAAAACTTGGCTTCTCCGAAGGTTGGATACACAGCTCACCTTCTCTTTGCTCATCTTTGTTCTTTCTCATCATTGTACAGTGCTGTTTATATTAAAACACAAGACAGAGAAGAAAAGTGAATGCAGACCGAGGACCAGCCTCGCACGTGCTGGATGAGCAGTCAAGTTACTGGTGTGATTTGAAGGGCACCAGAAAGACTGCTACCAGTTTGGAACTAACCCCCCACCCCACAGGCCGGCCCTGTGTCTGGAATTCCATCAGAGCTACTGCTGCGTGTTCTCTGCATGTGGCTAAATGTCCCAGGGAGGGCCAGCTCAGCAGTGATATGTCATGAAGCCACTCGAAGTCCAACTCTTTTTGTGTGTGTGTGTGGCAGAGCTAGAGAGTCAGAGAGAGGGACAGATGGGGACAGACAGACAGGAAGGGAGAGAGATGAGAAGCATCAATTCTTCGTTGTGGCTCCTTAGTTGTTCATTGATTGCTTTCTCATAGGTGCCTTGACTTGGGGGCTACAGCAGAACAAGTAACCCCTTGCTCAAGCCAGCGAACTTGGGCTCAAGCTGCTGAGCCTTGCTCAAACCAGATGAGCCCGCGTTCAAGCTGGCGACCTAGGGGTCTCGAACCTGGGTCCTCTGTGTCCCAGTCCAATGCTCAATCTACTGCGCCACCACCTGGTCAGGCTCGAAGTCTAACTCTTGAATAATCACAACTTTCCCCAATCCCCCCGCTGCTGCGCACTTATTTTCTTCTCATGCACCAGTGGTGTTTTGCTCAGTGTTCTGAAAACCAGACAGCATGTATCTCTCTTGCTACTTTCTTTTTTTTTTTTTTTACTGCACATTAAAACTCACATGCCCCCCCAAATTACAACCATGCTGTCACCTTCAAACAACAGTTATGTTTATTTTGTGATGGCTTCCTAGTCATTATCGCTGTTCAAAAAAAAAAATATATATATATATATATATTTTAAACAGGTGTAACAAAGGCTTGGAAACTGTTGTGCCTTCTTCACTCACCCGATATTATTTCCTACACGTTGTCCATAGATCTACTCAAACTTCATTAGTATCCTATTGGCGAAGTGATATTTTCTCAATTTGATCAAACAAAATTTGCTTAACTAAACCCCCTTTGTGGGGGCATTTAGGCAATTTCCAGATATTCATCCCTCCGAATCATGCTGCCGCTATAAATGCCTTTATACAAATAGTTCTTTAACTTTTGACCAGTTTCCTGGAGATGGCTTCCCCAGAAGGGCACTTCCCAGGACCAGTTTGGGTTTTGAGTGCCTGGAAGGTAGGAATGGTACTTGACTGTTTTGCTGGCATTTTGCATCCTCCATGCCCACCTCACCCCCCTCACCCAGGACAGAAATCTGCCCACCAGGAGGGCTCTGTGCAGGTGCTGACTGACATGGCACGGGGGAAGCCCTGGCTTTCCTGCTGGTAGGGAGTTTAGGACCTTTATTTAGGAAACACCCTAATCCTCGACAGATTCAGCTGCTGGGACACACTGTCCAGTGGTGGCTGGGAGGACCCTCCCAGCAATTGCAGGAGGAAGGACCCTCAGTGCAGTAGGGTGGCTCCCCATGTGTCAGCCACAGAGTTTGACTGGGATCATTCTTGAGAACTCTTTTGGGTCCTTTTATTTCCTGGCCATGAGTGATGAGAACAAGGGAAGATTTTTCACCTCAACAGAAAGGCTCTTGAATTCAAAAAGCCCAAGACCTCGGTGCTGGGCCTCAGTGAGGTCTGAGTTATGTTCCGAGATCGGGAACATTTCTTCTTAAGATACATGCATTCAGGAAACAAAAGCAGAGGTCAGTGTCCCCTTAGTGGGATTCCTCATGGGCAAGGGCCCTCGGTGCTGTAACAACTGATATATTGGGGACAGCGTGAGCCCTAGGATACCAGTCCTGACACTTACCGGCTGTGTATTAAGCAGCAAAACTCTGACTTCAACAGTTTCTTTGAAGGCTGTACAACGGGGGCCATGCTGATCCTCAAGGGCTCCACAAAGTCGTTGTGAAACTCAACAATGTACAGTACATGTGAACGTGCCTCATGCCTTGCAAACACTAAGCAAATGCCATGGATGTCTGTTGTCACTGGGATTGGGAGTATCATTGGCAGAGTGGAGAACACTTCCTTTGTGCTTTTGAATGGAACTATGACCTGTGCCTTCTCAGTTTAGAGCATCAGGTAGCTAAGCTTAACAGCTCAACCTTGTCCAGAAAAATGCAATTTCAATGACCAATTATTAAGTGTTATTTTATATGTAAGACACTGAGCTTCCTGTGGAAAGAGGAGAGTCTGGGTGTGACTCTTCCCTAGCCATTCCTTTATTCAGTTCCCACTGCAACCTTGTATGATGTTATTTGCATATAAGGGAACAGAATTAAAGGCACTGTACATATCATATTTGAACTCTGGGATTTAAACTCTGTCTGTGTGACTCCAGGGACTATGTTCTTGCCTTGATACCTTACTATCTCTCTGTCCCTGGAGACTCTAGTATAGATGGGCAATGAGTCAGTACATGTAGATAGTGAGTACTACAGGAGAGAGAACGCATTAATAGTTTACTATATGCCAGTTAGTTATTGCTACATAACAAATCACCCTTAACATTTAGTGGCTCAAAATTGGCCCTGGCCAGTTGGCTCAGTGGTAGAGCATCAGCCTGGCATGCAGGAGTCCCAGGTTTGATTTCCGGCCAGGGTACACAGGAGAAGCGCCCATCTGCTTTTCCACCCCCTCCCCCTCTCCTTCCTCTCTGTCTCTCTCTTCCCTTCCTGCAGCCAAGGCTCCATTGGAGCAAAGTTGGCCCGGGCGCTGGGGATGGCTCTATGGCCTCTGCCTCAGGCACTAGAATGGCTCTGGTTGCAACAGAGCAACGCCCGGATGGGCAGAGCATCGCTCCCTGGTGGGCATGCTGGGTGGATCCCGGTCGGGCGCATGCAGGAATCTGTCTGACTGCCTCCCTGTTTCCAACTTCAGAAAAATAAAATAATAATAATAAAAAGAAGCATGTATTTAGCTCTGGAGTCTGTGGGTCAGGTAGGTGGTTCTCCTGGTCTAGGATGGCCTCACTCATACTCCTGTGGTCAGTTGTGGGTTGCCTGTGGGTTGGTTCATTGATTATTGTTGGACTTTCTTACGTGTCTGGGGCCTCTGCTGGGACAATAGGCTGACTCATCTCTGCCTCACTTAGTCTGTTATCATCCGGCAGGCTAGCCTGGGCTTGTTCTCATAGCAGAGCCAGGGTTCCAACAGAAGAGAAGTGAATAAGACCTCTTAGGACCTAGGCTAAGATCTGGCCCACTGTCACTTCTGCTGGCCAAAGGGACAAGCTGAACCGGATTCAAGGAGTGGAGAAATAGACTCTTATTGCTGACAGGGGTTCCTGCAAAGCCACATTGTAAATGGCTACATGGAGGAAGGACATTAATTGAAGCCATCAGGGCAACAAATCTATAGCACAATAGTTCTGTTCTACATGCTTTATCTACATTATGGCATTTAATCCTCATAACATCTTTTTGAGATAGAAACTGCTGGTAGCCCCATTTTACAGATGGGAACATTGATTAAGCAAATCTGCCCAAACTAGTACAGCAGCATGTGACAGGGGCATGATTAGAACTCAAGCCCATTCTCAGCCACATATGCCTCACAGTGAAGTGTGTTTACAGCACGCTGCTCCCCTGGGGAGAGGCAGAAAACAAGGTCATCGGAGGTCACACAGCACTGAACACCAGACTTGCAGCTCTGGCTGGTGATCAAGTCAACCAACTGATGTGACCTCCTTCTCCTGAGATGGTGCTGGGGGAAGACAAGTCATGGGTGCCAGAGGACAACATCCTCCAGCCTGAACCATCACTGAAAATACTTGTTTTGTTGCATTTAATTTTTTAGAAAGGTCCCCTGGCTGGGACTTCCTGTGTCTGGCTTAGTCTACAAACTATTTATGTGGGGAGAGCTGGGAAGCCCTTGGACCTCAGAGGCTGGACAGCTCAGCATTGTCACAAAAATAGCCCTTCTGGGGGAAGGCAGGTACTTCCTGTGGCTGTGTTTCCCTCAGTCCCGCCTGGCCCTCAGAAGAAAGGAGACAAGAACCAACTGCCCGCAGAATTAGGACTTGGCTGGTGAGAGGGCTTTTTGGGGACTCACCAGGAACAAAGGGAGGAAATGAATATGCAGAATTAGTAATTATACTGTACATGTCTTAATTTGTATTTCAATATGTCATTTCCATAATAAAACTGCCAAAGCAAGAAACTAATGACATAAGTCAAGTCAGGGAGGTGGGGGGAGATAGGGGCAACACAGGAGCTTTTTCCCCCTTAATAAGAAAATTGCCTTCAGTGAGAAACTTGCACGGCCGACTGGCTGCTGACAAGGCAGACATATTCCAGTAGGTAAGGGGGCAGCTCCAACCTTCTACAGAAAAGGAGCCCAGGTTGAAGGGCCAATGGCTGGAGGCGGTCCAATTCCACAGCTAAGCAGAGCTGGGTTCCAGGATGGGGATGCAGCATGCAGGACCCCAGACTAGCTCAGAACAAGGTGAGATGGGCTTTGGGCTTCAGAAAGTCAGCGAGATAGAAGGGAGCTGGCGACAGCCTTATGAATTTGGCGGTCCTATCCCAGGCTCGGGAACCTGTAACATTGCTGCAAACTTCCATACCTTGATGTTGTTTCTTCCACTTGGAGTAGTGTCCTCTTCTCCCCCTTTTTTCGATTAAAGCAGGGGTCGGGAACCTTTTTGGCTGAGAGAGCCATGAACGCCACATATTTTAAAAAGTAATTCCGTGAGAGCCATACAACAACCTGTGTACGTTAAGCATTATCCAATAAAAATTTGGTGTTGTCCTGGAGGACAGCTGTGATTGGCTCCAGCCACCCGCAACTATGAACATGAGAGATAGGAAACGAATGGATTGTAATACATGAGAATGTTTTATATTTTTAACATTATTTTTTTAATTAAAGATTTGTCTGTGAGCCAGATGCAGTCATCAAAAGAGCCACATCTGGCTCGTGAGCCACAGGTTCCTGACCCTTGGATTAAAGGCTTGTTAGTTTTTTTACTCAGCATTTGTTTACCTCCCTAGAAGCCAGCCCTGACTACCAGTCTCCAGGGACAGATTTGCTATTCAGGAAGAATCTGCTCTCCGCAGATTCAGGTGACCTCTTCCACACTTAGCACAACTTGTGGTAATTGGTATTTCACTTGTCCCATCTCCCACTGGACTGTAAGCACCTGAGGGCAGAGTCCTGCAGGTGACTGCAGAGCTGTGATGGGAGCTGGGGCTTCTGAGGAAGGGGAAGGGGAGCAACGGTCTCAACCTCTCCCTCTTCCCCCCTCCCCCTTATTGTGCTCCCTCTCCTGGTCCCTTCCCCCTCCTCCCCCTCCTCCTCCCTTCCCCCTCCTCCCTTCCCCTCTCCCCCTCCTCCCACCTCCTCCTCCTTCTCCTCCTCCTCCATTAGCCAGTGGAGACTCACCTGGCTTGGCCCAAAGTTCATTTCGCCACTTACAGATGGACTAGAGCAGGGGTCCCCAAACTACCACCCACCGGCCACATGCGGCCTCTGAGGCCATTTATCCTGCTCCCGCCCCACGTCCGAAGGGGCATCTCTTCGGTGATCAGTGAGAGGAGCACAGGATGCATCCATATTCTGTGCTCCTGGACAGCGCAGCAAAGCGCGACGTCGCTCACGTACAGCACTACTTCCGGTGACGCAGGACGCACACGTACACGTACCGGCTCCGGAAGCGCGTCATATGACGTACATCCGGTCTGCAGCTGCGGCACCCCACGGTTTTTTTTTTTATAGTGGGGGCCCTCCAACGGTCTGAGGGATAGTGAACTGGCCCCCTGTGTAAAAAGTTTGGGGACCCCTGGACTAGGGTGTGATCTTCAGGAAAAATAACCAAATAAGTGTCAGGGCATGAAAAAAATTATAATGGTGCCCCATAATTGTATGGTGCTTTACCAATTACAGAGCTCTTTGTGCACCATTTCAACAGATTCTCTTGTAATAACACTGTGAAGTAACCAGGCAGGGATTATAATTATTGTAGTTGCACAGAGAGGAAGTCAAAGCTATAAGAATATGTGACCTGCCTGACCTGTGGTGGTGCAGTGGATAAAGCGTCAACCTAGAAATGCTGAGGTCGCCGGTTCAAAACCCTGGGCTTGCCTGGTCAAGGCACATATGGGAGTTGATGCTTCCAGCTCCTCCCCCCTTCTCTCTCTCTGTCTCTCTCTCTCCCCTCTAAAAAAAATGAATAAATAAAATAAAAATTAAGAATATGTGACCTATCCAAGGTCACATACATGTGTGTAGAGCTGAGACTTGAACCCGGATCTTCAGTTATGACCCCAGAGCTCTTCCCACCGATCTGGAATATGTCTGAGGTGGTTTCATAGTGTAAACTGGTCATCAGGCAGGCTCTGATGTTACAATAGCACTGGGACTAGAGGGTTCGCGCTGCCTTAGCTCAAAATTTTTGAAGATGCCAATACCAAAGGCTTAAAATAATACATGCAGGAAGCATTTGCCTTTGCTGAAGCTGACATTGGATAAATGTTCTTTAGAAATACCCTCTAGTGGATGTTTATTTTAGCACCAGAAGTTTTGGGCAGAATAAAAGAAAAGAGGTTCTCTAGCTGATAGATGCCCTTAAACATGAGTTTTTCAACTTAAAAAAATTATATATATATATTTATTTAAATTTTTTTATTTTTTTTAAGTGAGAGGAGAGGAGATAGTGGACAGACTCTTGCATGTGCTCCAACTGGGATCCACCCAACAACCCCTGTCTTGGGCCGATGCCTGAATCAACTAAGCTATTTTTAGCACCTGAGGCTGATGAGCTGTGACCAGCCCAGCTATCCTCAGCACTGGGGCCAGTGCTGGAAACAATCAAACCACTACCAGTGGGTAGGGAAGAGATAGAGGGAGAGAAGCAGATGGTCGTTTCTCTTGTGAGCCTTGACCAGGAATTGAACTGGGGACATCCATATGCTGGGTTGACACTCTATCCACTGAGCCAACTGGCCAGGGCCAAAAAATTATATATTTAGTTTAATCTTTAATTCAATCAAAGATCACACCATGGTGGTCAGCACTTGGCACATATTAGGAGCTATTCATGATGACAATGATAGCAAACACAAGGCAATCATGTCCCCATAGCTCAAAGTCCTTATTCTCACCAGCATTTTCTCATTCAATCCTGTGAGGTTAGAAGAGATATGGAACAGGATATCCCCTCTTCCTGCCATCCAGGTGGATGGATGGATAAAACAAAGGGACACAGTTTTACTCCATAACCCCAGCTGCCCTGCCAGAGAGCTGAGATCCAAGACCCCCATTCCCCTGGTTTCAGGACCAACTCCCTTACCCTGTCTGACTCCAGAGCAAGCTGGTCAGACAGTCAGTGACACGGCCACTTGCCATGCAGCCTTGAGTGAGCCTCATGAGAGCGAGGATGGTGAGTGCAGTGTCTCCTGTATGAAATGTGAAACGAGAGGTGGCCTAGAATTGGCCAACCTGGAATTCTGAGAAGAGGTGACATGCACTCCTGGTGGGTCCGCACATTGACAGACTTGGACTCGGCTATTTTTAACGTAATCACTCCTTCCCTAAAGGGCTCGGAGAGGAGACCTCTCTGCACACCACCCTCCAATGGGTTGGGCAGTAGCTGGGGACACCCCAGTGTTATCTCCTCTGATCCCTGGGTGCAGCAGCACAGGTTAGAGGCGTGGTCCATTAAAAGGGCATGCTGCCCACACCACCCTCCTCAGACACCCACATCTAAAGTGCAAATTGCCATGGGAGGGTTCAAATGTGTGTCATCAGCTTAAACCTTTAGTGTAAGTTAAGAGTTAATCAGGAATTAGTTGGCAGCTCCTTGAAAATTAGAATGGCACCCAAGTGATGGAGACACTGCGTGTATGTTGGGAAGAGGGAATGAAACATCTTCATACACAGTGAATGAGAACAAATTAACTGCAGGACCACTTAACAAAACCTTTGCCTACCCTTAAACATTGCAAACATATACCCAGCTATTCCCTTCCAGGAATGTAACCTAAGGAAATGAGAATGTGCACAAAGATTTTACACTGGGATATTTATTGTAACATTGTTTACAGCAGAAAAAAAAATTGGAAACAATTTAAATGTCTACCATTGGGAGACTAGTTAAATAAATTACAGTCCAGTCATACAATGGAATATTGTGCATCCATTATAATATTGTAACAGCATATTTATTGACCTGGAAAAATGTTCATGATTCATTATTGAGTGAAAAAAAGAGGTTACAAACAGCCTGTACAGCATGATCTCATTTTTATTAAAAATGTGTGTATGTGTGTGTGTGTATGTGTAGTAGCTTGGGATGCTTTTAGGGGAAGACTTTGCTGCAGACATATGTAATATGGGGCCTTATGAAGTTATCTTCTGCATTATGATACTATAGCTTTTTCTTTTTTTTTAATATTTTATTTATTGATTTTTTAGAGAGAAGTGAGAAAGAGAGACAGAGAGAGAGAGAATGGGGAGGAGCAGGAAGCATCAACTCCCATATGTGCCTTGACCAGGCAAGCCCAAGGTTTCGAACCAGCGACCTCAGTGTTCCAGGTCAACGCTTTATCCCACTGTGCCACCACAGGTCAGGCACTATAGCTTTTTCATTCAACACGTTCTGACTTCACCCTGGAGGGGAGGATGGTACAAATTAAGGGCCTGAAAAGTCGAAAAATAAGTATGTTTCCATGTATATACCAACTAAAACGTTATCAGTAGCAACTGGGATTTGGATACATTTTATTATCTTTTTTTCTTCTCTGTATTTCTGTGATGATTATTTACTTATTAAAAACAAAAAAGACTAAAGGAAATCCAAACTAAATGGTTATAGAGGACCAGGAGACCTGAGAGGAAGGGAGGGGAGTTGAGAGAGCAGCATAGCAAACTCCAGTGACTTCGGAATCTCATCTACAATCTCTCAGGGACAATGCCCATGACCTTACCTGGGCCCCTGGGAAGCATGCCACCAATGGCCAGCCCTGCCTCCTGTAGTCACGTCTCCTTAGGTCAATCGTGTGGACACGTGCTCGATTCCGTTTCTGGGCAGACGCAGGCTCTCCTGAGCCTGACAGCCATGTGGCCACCTCATTTTTGGTGAGGCCTGGAAAGGAGAAAAAAAACAAATGAAACCCAAACTGCAGCTGTGCAGGAGATTGCTTCTGAGATGCTGAGGCTGAACTCAGGAAAGAGAGAACTCCAACCCAGGGACGGTGTTAGCCCTCAGAAGAGAGAGCTTCTGACTGTTTTGTTTCGGTTTGGTTTGTTTAGCTGCAGCCATTACTTAATGATAATATTTAAATATAACACAAAGCAATGATAAGTATATTGTACCAAACATTTGTGTTAGAAAAGCTTTGTGCAACACTAGTGCATCTTTTCTTAAATTTTACATCACGGTAAGATAATTCTAGTTCTTTTTGGACCAACTACTCTGACACCACTCTTTTCTCATATTGAAGTAGAATGAGGTATATTATGACCTACTTAAACTCTACGTTTATGAATGGGGAACATGATTGTGACTTACAAGGATAATTCTGATTTTTTCCCCCTGACCCATTTTTTAAAATTAAATATTTTACGTTGATATAATTGTAAATTCTGTCTACCCTCTACCTGGTTGCTCCCAACGGTAACATCTTGCAAGCACACTTGTGTATGTGCATAAAAATACAGCTTTATTGGAATATAATTGACATACAATGTTGTGTAAATTTAAAGTGTATAATGTGATAATATATGTATATATTGTGAAATAATGATCCCAATGAGGTTACTTAACACACACCGTCACCTCACATATTTACTTGTGTGGGTGTGTGTATGTAGTGAGTACTAAGATCTACTTTCAAGTATAGAATATGGTATTACTAACTGTAGTCACCATGCTGTACATTAGATCCCCAGAATTTATTCATCTTATAACTGGAAGTTTGTACTGTATGACCACCTTCACTTCATTTTCCCCACCTCACCCCATCCCTGGTAACTACCAATCTAGAGTCTGTTTTTATGGATTCAAGTTTTTATATATAGATTCTGCATATAAGTGAGATCATACAGCATTTGTCTTTCTCTATGTGACTTATTTCACTTAGTATAATGCCCTCAAGTTTCTTCCATGTTGTTGCAGATGGAAGGATTTCCTTTCTTTTTTAGGGCTGAATAATATTCCATTATATCTCTGTGTGTGTATAAACAACATTTTCTTGATCAACTTATCTGTGGACTAATATTTAGGTTGTTTCTATGTCTTGACTATTGTAAATAATGCTACAAAAGAACATGTAGGTGCAAATATCTCTTTGAGATTGTGATTCATTTCTTTTGTCTATATACCCTGAACTGGAATTGCTGGATCATATGATGGTTCTGTTTTTAATTTCTTGAGCAATCTCTATACTGTTTTCCATAATGGCTACACCAAATTACATTCCCACCAACAGTGTGTACAGGGGTGCCCTTTTCTCCTTAGTCTCAGCGCTTACTATCTTTTTGATAATAGCCCTAACAGGTGTGAAGTGATCTCATTGTGGTTTTAATTTCTTTTCCCTGATGATTAACGATGTTGAATACCTTTCACGTACCTATTGGCCATTTGTATGTCTTCTTTAGAAAATATCTATTCAGTTTCTTTGTATTATTTGGGGGGTTGTTTTTTGTTTGTTTGTTTTTGCTATTGAGTTTTATAATCTTATATATTTTGGATACGAACCCCTTATCAGATATATGATTTGCATATATTTTCTCCATTCAGTAGGTTGCCTTGTCACTTTGTTGATGGGGTTTTTGTTTGTTTGTTTGTTTGTTTGTTGTGGGTTTTTTTCCCTGTGCAGAATAATTTGATATAGTTCCACTTGTTTATTTTTGCTTTTGCTGCTTGTGCTTCTGATGTCATATTCAAAACTTCGTTGAAAAGACCAAATTCAAGGGGCCTCTTCCTTATTTTTCTTCTAAGAGATTTACATTTCCAGTTCTCACATGGAAGTCATTAATTCATTTCAAGTTAATTTTTCTGAGTGATGTAGGTGTGGGTTATATACTACATAAGTCTGGAAATCAAGCAGATTGAGTCCTCCTACTTTGTTCTTCTTTTTTTTTTTTTTTGCATTTTTCTGAAGCTGGAAACGGGGAGAGACAGTCAGACAGACTCCCGCATGCGCCCGACCGGGATCCACCCGGCACACCCACCAGGGGGCGACGCTCTGCCCACCAGGGGGCGATGCTCTGCCCATCCTGGGGGTCGCCATGTTGCGACCAGAGCCACTCTAGCGCCTGGGGCAGAGGCCACAGAGCCATCCCCAGCGCCCGAGCCATCTTTGCTCCAATGGAGCCTTGGCTGCGGGAGGGGAAGAGAGAGACAGAGAGGAAAGCGCGGTGGAGGGGTGGAGAAGCAAATGGGTGCTTCTCCTGTGTGCCCTGGCCGGGAATCGAACCCGGGTCCTCCGCACGCTAGGCCGACCGGCCAGGGCTTCGTTCTTCTTTGCAGACTTGTTTTACCTATTCTAATTCATTTCCTCTCCATGTAAACTTTAGAACGATCTTGTTTATATATTTTTCTCTGGCTGTTTTCAAGATATCTGTCTTTAGTTTTCAAAAATATAATTGTGGTGCATCTTGGCATGGATTTCTTTAGATATTTTATATATTCTGTTTAAATTTCATTTTCTTTTCTTTTTATTTATTGATTTAGTGCTAGAGAGAGAGAAAGAGAGAGAGAGAGAGACAAGAAGGGAGAGAGATGAGAAACATCAATTCATAACTGCGTCACTTTAGTTGTTCATTGATTGTTTCTCATATGTGCTTTGACCGGGGGCTCTACGTGAGTCAGCAACCTCTTGCTCAAGCCAGCAACCTTGGGCTTCAAGCCAGCGACCTTTGGGCTCAAGCCAGTAAACATGGGGTCATGTTGATAATCCCACACTCAAGCCAGTGACCCCACCCTTAAATTTGTGAGCCCATGCTCAAGCCGGATGAACTCGTGCTCAAACCAGTGACCTTGGTGTTTCAAACTTGGGACTTCAGTGTCCTGAGTTGATGCTCTATCTACTATGCCACCACCAATCCAGACTTTTTTTTAATTGAGTTTATTGAGGTGGCATCGAATAATAAAATTATATAGGTTTCAGGAGTACAATTTGTAATACATCATTTGTATATTGTGATGTGTGTTCACCAGCCCAAGTCAAGTGTCCTTCCATCACCATTTATTTCCCCTCCACCCTCTTCCATTTCCCCCCACTTTCCCTCTGATTGTCATTATGCTGTTGTCTGTGTCTATGGATCTTTTTTCCTTCCCTAACCCCTTCACTTTTTCCACCCAGCTCTCCAGCTACCTCCGCCTCTGCTGACAGCTGTCAGTCTCTTCTCTGTATCTATAAGTCTATTTTGTTTACTAGTTTATTTCGTTCATTAGATTCTATACATAAGTGAAATCATATGGTACCTATCTTTCTCTGGCTGGCTTATTTCACTTATAATACTCACCAGGTCCATCCATGCTATTGCAAAAGATAAAAGAGTTCCTTTTTTTTACTATACCTGAGTATTCCATTGTATAATTAATTGTAGCACGGCTTTTTTATCTCCTTATCTACTGATGGGCACTTGCGCTGCTTCCAAATCTTGTCTATTCTAAATAATGCTGCAATGAACATAGAGGTGCATACAGTATATTCTTTTGAATCAGTGTTTCAGGTTTCTTAGGATATAATCCCAGAAGTGGAGTCACTGGGTCATAAGGCAGCTCCATTTTAATTTTTTGAGGAATCTCTATACTGCTTTCCACAGTGGCTGCACCAGTCTGCATTCCCACTAGCAGTGCAGGAGGGTTCCCTTTTCTCCACATCCTTGCTAACACTTGTTTGTTGTTTTGTTGATGAGCGCCATTCTGACGGGTGTGAGGTGATATCTCACTATGGTTTTAACTTTAAATTCTCTGATGATTGATGATATTGAACATCTTGTCATATGTTTATTGGCCATCTGTATGCCTTCTGTGTGTCTATTCAGGTCCTTTGCCTATTTTTAAATTGGACTGTGTGCTTTTTGGTGTTGAGTTTTATAAGTTCTTTATAAATTGGACAGATATGTGCAAACCAATGAAACAAGACCACCTTCTTACACCATACACAAGAATAAACTCAAAATAGATCAAACACTTAAGTGTTAGACTCAGAAACACAAAAATCCTAGGAGAAAACAGGCAGTAAAATCTTGGACATTTCTTGTAGCAGTATTTTTTCTGAACTATCTCTCTAGGCGAAGGAAACCAAAGAAAAAAATAAACAAATGGGAATATAACAAACTCAAAAATTTTGCACGGCAAAGGAAACCATCAACAAAATGAAAAGACAACCCAATGAATGGAAAATATATTTGCCAATGATACATCTGATAAAGGGTTAATATCCAAAATTTGTAAAGGATTCACTCAGTTTTTTGAATCCGTAATTTATGTCTCCTGAAAATTTTGGGTAGTTCTTAGTCATAATTTCTTCAAGTATTTTTCAGCCTTCTCTCCACCTGAGACTTCAATGACATTAATGTTAAGTGCTTTACTCTTGTTCCGTGTGTCCCCGAGGCTGTGTGTGTGTGTGTGTGTGTGTGTGTTTATTTTTTTTTCCCAGTTTATTTTCTCTCAGTTGTTCAGATTGGGTACTTTCTATCATTCTACCTTCCAGTTCACTGACAATTTCTTCTGTCTCCTCCACTCTGCAGTTAAGCCCATCCACTGAGCTTTTTATTTGGGTTATTGTACCTTCCAGTTCCCAAACTTCCATCTGGTTCTTCTTTCTATCTAGATTTCTTTCCTGAAACTTTTTATTTTACCTTTTTCAAGCATGTTTTTTAATTGTTTATTGAAATACCTTTATATTGCTAGTTCTCTGTTCTAGGCGTTGGCATCTATTGATCTCTTTTCATTTGGTTTGGAATCATCCTGGTTCTTGAAATGATGAGTGAGTTTCTAATGAAACGTAGACATTTTCATATTATAAGGTTCTGCATCCTACTTAAACCTTCTGTCTCACATGGCTTCCTCTGACAGCACTGTAGCAGGGAAGAGGGAGCACTGCCTTGCTCCTGCTTGGTGGAGACCAAAGTCCAGGTGCCCCTTTCAGCCTGTATTGACACCTGAGGACAAGGACACTGGGTTAAGCTGTGCAGGGGTGGAAGTTCCCAATGTGATCTACACTAACACTGCAAAGGGGGGTGCCTCATTCCAGGCTGGTCAAGTTCAAGGTCCTGGCTCTCTAGTCTGCCTTCTCTGATGCCACTCTGGTGGGCAATGTTGGGGAGCTGTGCTACAGCCTGGCTAGGACGGAAGTCAGGGCTCTCTTCTTGGACTTAACTGGTGGAGTGCAGCTGGGGTCACAGTTTCTCTGTGCTGTTTGGCCGAAGCGGAGTGGTTGTTATCAGAAAGATTTTTGTCATGCCAGGCTGCCCATTCCTCATCCTTGGGAAAGAGAGAATACATTTTTCTTGCCCTTTTCTTTTGGTTTTCCCTTAGTATTTCCACGTTGTCCACTTCTTTAGCTCCAAGTCTGGAGTAAATGAGGCAAAAATGAAATCCAGAGAACTCACCACTGTGTTTTTTGTTTGTTTGTTTTTAATTGATTTGAGAGAGAGAGAGAGAGAGGAACATTAGTTCATTCCTGTATGTGCCCTGATTGTGAGGATTGAACCCACAACCTCTGTGTTTCAGGAAAGTGCTCTAATCAACTGAGCTATCTGGCCAGAGCCTCATTGTGTTTTTCCTTGGGTCCTGAGATTTCTAACCAGTCTGTCTTTTTCTCTGCACCTCTAATAGTCTCCTTGTGTTTGTTTTATAGATAATATCCAAGGTTCTTAGTTGTGCTTAGTAGGAAGAATAGAGGAAACTGTGTTTACTCATCTTGCAGGAAGTGGAAGTACTTTCTTTCCTGCTTTTACTTATACCTCTTAACCAAAGCAAAAACCCACTTGAATTCTATCATGTCCACTTCTAGCATAACTCACCAACAGCTTTAAGTGATCAAAGTCCTTTGCTAATAGAACATCTCCATGAGATATTTTGGGCCCATCTTTCTAGAGAGATAATCAGGCCTGAATTATGCATGGATCATCTCTGGGTAAATCTGTTATCACAGTCAAATTAAGCCCATCAAAGGATGTTAAATCTTGCTCATTCAAAGTTGAAGGGGAGAGAAAAAGATAGTTTTATACCCAGAATGGATACCCTAAGAACACCAACATGTTCAGCTGTTGGGTCTTGCTTTACCATTCCCAAAGTCCAAGTGGTGGCTAATAATGTCCCCCCAAATTAATTATCTGTAACCCCCACCCCAACCTTTTGGATTTGCTCTCCCAGAAAAACTCTCCAAGTTCCTATTAGGGTTCTTTTAGCACAGCAAGTTACCAACACCAAGTCAGGAACAAATCTCTGAATATTATCAAGGAAGGAGGAGTTTCCTTTGAACGAGAGTCTTTTAAACTGTGTTTCCTTGAGATTTCCTGTGCAGCTTCAAAAGCAGTCCACATCATTTTTATCAGGACTTTATCTTAAGCCCTAATGAAGATAGGTGTGTTCTAAGAATGTCCATCCACATGAACATTAGCTAGTTACAGTCCCTTGTAAAAAAAAGCAACACAACCCGTCCTGCCCACCCACACTAATGAAATGAGTTTCTTCATCAGAGGGGACAGTTGGCTGTTTCTCCACCTCTGAGCCCTGTGGCAGGAAAACATCTGGAAACCCAGAGAGAACTTTTTCTTTTGTTACCTGGCTTGCTCTTAAGTTCATCTTTATATTGAACACACATGGACAAAAGGCCATCTGCTGAAGCCAGAGTCTTTTACAGCACTATTATTTCAGTCGTTTAGGAGTTTGGGGAAAGATGGTGGGATGGGTGGTGGCTGATGAAGACAGATGGCCCCTGCAATTACCACTTGAAAAACAGGTTTGTCCTTCAGAAATGACAACAGCAGTGGACTCCAAAGACAGGTGAAATCTGAAAAAAGGATTACTTAAGAGAAAAAAAACAGGTGTATCAAGGGTGCTCCAGTTTTGGGGCGAGGGAGTGAATTTCAGCTTTTGAATGACATCATCAGAATGGCCCCTTCACATTTCAGTTATATTTGTACCCACAGACTTTGGCAATGGCCAGTATTGGTGAGTTTGGGGCCACCTTAAAGAAAGGCAGAAAGTAAAATGAGCAGAGAAGTTTCCTTCTACTCCTTAAAGGGAAAACACAACTCAAAGAGGTGGGGGGAGGAGGGAGGCTTGTTGTATTTTTTTTTTTTTTTTTAGCAAAACACAAGTATATACGTGCCTAAAGAGAAGTCAGGAAATTCACAGCATTCAAAGCTCTCCGCCCTGCAGGACCCGATGTTCAACTTCAGGATCCGGGGAGTAGATAGAAAAAAAAGATCTTAATTCTCTGGAAAGAGAGAATGACTATGGAATCAAGGCCAGAATTTCTACAAGTAAGATGATCATAGAGCATTAGAGATGGAAGTGACCATCTAGCCCAGGGGTCTGGAACCTATGGCTCGCGAGCCAGATGTGGCTCTCTTGATGGCTGCATCTGGCTCACAGACAAATCTTTAATAAAAAAAATGATAATGTTAAAAATATAAACATTCTCATGTATTACAATCCATTCATTTCCTACCTCTCATGTTCATGATTGCGGGTGGCTGGAGCCAATCACAGCTGCCCTCCGGGACAACACCAAATTTTTATTGGATAATGTGTAATATACATGGTTCATTGTATGGCTCTCACGGAATTACATTTTAAAACAGCGGTCCCCAAACGTTTTACACAGGGGCCAGTTCACTGTCCCTCAGACCGTTGGAGGGCCGGATTATAAAAAAAAACTATGAACAAATCCCCATGCACACCGCACATATCTTATTTTAAAGTAAAAAAACCAAAATGGGAACAAATACAATATTTAAAATAAAGAACAAGTAAATTTAAATCAACAAACTGACCAATATTTCAATGGGAACTAAAAATAAGACAGCCCCCGTCTTTTGGGGATAAAATTAATATAAGACAGGGTCTTATAATAGGGGAAACATGGTATGTAGTAATGTGGGGGGAGGTTATGGGGCCATTATGTTGTACATTTGGGGGAGTTTGGGGCCATTGTACTGCGTAGTAATGGTTATAGTGCTTTGCCTTTCTTCCTACTTCTGCTGTTATTTCACATGGCTTCAGGTGATGTGGGGCGCTGCAGCCACAGACAGAATGTGCGTCATATGACATGCTTCCGGAGCCATGAGGCGTGTGTCCTGTGTCACCGGAAGTAGTACTGTACGTGGTGACGCTGCCACGTACAGTACTCCAGGAGCACAGGATGTGGATGCTGACCACCAATGAAAGAGGTGCCCCTTCAGAAAGTGCAGGGGGGGGCAGATAAATGGCCTTAGGGGGCCTCATGTGGCCCACGGGCAGTAGTTTGGGGACCCCTGTTCTAAAATATATAGCGTTCATGGCTCTCTCAGCAAAAAAGGTTCCCGACCCCTGCTCTAGTCTGTATCCATCATATAATCAGTGTTAGTCAACCTGGTCCCTACCACTCACTAGTGGGCGTTCCAGCTTTCATGGTGGGTGGTAGCAAAGCAACCACAGTATAAATAAAAAGATAGATTTAACTATAGTAAGTTGTTTTATAAAGATTTATTTTGCCAAACTTGGCGAAAATCTGACATAAAGTACTTGGTAAGTAATTATTATTATATGCTTTAACTTGCTATAACTCTGCTTTATAAATTTTATAAAGTAAAGTTACTTCCCTACTTTATAAATCACCATTAATGTGGAACCAGTGGGCGGTTAGAAAATTTTACTACTAATAGAGATACAAAAGTGG
The DNA here is from genome assembly GCF_036850765.1 of Saccopteryx bilineata. Classification (NCBI taxonomy): domain Eukaryota; kingdom Metazoa; phylum Chordata; class Mammalia; order Chiroptera; family Emballonuridae; genus Saccopteryx; species Saccopteryx bilineata. The sequence goes on from NC_089496.1 coordinate 96,999,258, forward strand.
ACAGTAGGTATAAAAAGGTTGACTACCCCTGGTGTAGATGAAGAAACATCCCCGAGAGGGGCAATGATCTAAGTTCATGGCCAGTTAGTGACAAAGTCACAACTAGAATTTGGGGAGTCAGGTCCCGGTTGTGCAATCTAAACCATTTCCTTTGTGCTGTGAGTAACCCTATCTAACTAGGCTTGCTCAAGGGCTCAAAGCCAGAATGGTGAGCACAAGAGGACCTGTGTCCACGTTCTGTCCAGCAGGGACTTTGGGGGGAGCTCCAGGCTGTTCCTTTTCTGCCAAGCCTTGGGGGAGGAAGATCTCCGGGGGCACCTGGGAGAGTTAGCCAAATGAAATAATAATAACAGTTACTTATTAAAATTTTTAGCATAAGTATATCCCAGATATTTCCTGGGATATACTTATACTAAAACATTATTTGTTGCTTATCAGAAATTCAAATTAAACTAGGCTTCCTGTATTTTCATGCTAGGCACTGTGCTAAGCACTCTGTAGGCATTTTCTCATCTGATCCTCACAATAACCTTGTGAAGGAAGTATAACTAGCCTTCCTATTCTGCAGATTCAGAGGTAATGTAACTTGCCCAAGCTGATATACTTAAGTAAATGCCAGAAACAATTTGAAGCTATCTCTGTCTGTTTCCAAACCCCAAGCTTTTATCCTTTGTGTTGTATCACTTCTCAAAGGCAGACTGTACTCAGAGCTCCCCAAGTCAACAGTAAAAATTTGGGTGTCTGCTTAACTCAGACACACAAAGAAAATGAAATTTGATACATGTTCACTTAGCTGATTCAGAACGGAGGTGGTGGGGGAGGGCTGAGGTCTCTGGAGGGCATCAAGCTCCATAGAGATGGTGCTGGGCACCTGAGGATGTGAAGCTGGCTGCACGGTCCTGCTCCACTCTACCTCTGCCTCCTGTGATCACCAGGACATGGCCCAGCAGAGCTCCCTAAAGGCAGGACTTTGGTAAGTGAAGTTTGTCACATCTCCACTACTAACTACTTAGTGGTTTCCTAACTTGGGCCAAACCCCATTTTTTCTTCAAGATGTTGGGTATCTTCTATCAGTGATTCACAAACATAGCTGCACATGACAATCACCTAAAATCACTGCTATCTGAATCTCATTGCCAGGGATTCTAATTTTTTTATTATTATTATTAAGTGAGAGGAGGGGAGGCAGAGAGGCAGACTCCCACATATACCCTGACCAGGATCCATCCAGCAAGCCCCCTACCAGCTGGTCAATGCTCTGCCCATCTGGGGCCATTGTTCCGTTGCTCAGCAATCAAGCTATTTTAGCACCTGAGGCGAGGCCATGAAGCCATCCTCAGTGCCCAGGGCCAACTTGCTCAAACCATTCCAGCCATGGCTGCAGGAGGAGAAGTGGGGGCGGTGGAGAAGCAGATGGTTGTTTCTGTGTGCCCTGACCAGGAATCGAACCCAAGACTTCCATACTCTGGGCTGATGCTCTACTGCTGAGCCAACCAGCCAGGGCCAGGGATTCCAATTTAATTGCACTAGATTAAACTCCTCAATTAAAGTTGACGCTTAAAATACAGGACACTCAGTTAAATTTGAATTTCAGATGAACAATGAAAACATTTTTTAGCATAAATATGTCCCAGATGTTGCATGAGTTATACTAAAACATTACTTGTTGTTTACCTGAAAATCAAATTAAACTGGGCATCTTGTATTTTCATCTGATAAATCTGGTGCTCCTATCCTCAAGTCATCCTAATACGCAGGCACAGGCTGAGAGCCTCTGTCCTGTATGACGACAGCCCTTCCACATGTACTTACATGTTGCTTGCAGCTTCACAAATAGGTGTGTTTCCTTAGGGCCTTCCGTGGCACCGTGTCTGGCCTCTAACTCGGCAGCAGAGCTGATTATTTACAGGGGAGGACAAATCATGAGAGGTTAGTTGGGGTGCTGGCGGGAGACTGGTGATGTCTGATAAGTAACACTGAAGGTGCTGTCTCCTCCCTACACTGGTGCTGTGCTGAGTTCCTAGTAACCTCACAATGTCGCTTGAACACTTATGTCATGCAGGGCACTTGGGAGATGCCATGAAAGCTCTAGAACAACCATCGCCTGGGTAAGAAGTATCCAAGTTTCCATTACGGGAGAAAATTTCAGTCTATAATCAAATGAGGATTTGGAACAAACACCCTTGCTATGCACATAAACGCAGTTAGCCAGACAGCATAAGCTTACACCCGATGCATGTGTGGCTGGACAGAACGAAATAAAGGGAAGGGTGCTATAAACAGGAAGAAGAAACATACTGCCCTGTCAGGCTGGGGCCACGGAGCATCCCAGCTCTGTCACTTGCTAGTTGTGCCATCTGGGATAAGGCATTTATTTTTACTCAGCCTCCATTTTTTCATCTGTAAAATGGGGGCGATGATAACACCTCATGGAGTGATTATGAGGATGAAATAAAATAGTGCTCAGAAAACAAGGCCTGAAATGTTATAAGCATTTTATGAATAGTGGCTCTTAACACTTAACAGCATCTCTAAGACAAAGTGGGATCACATTACACATATGTAAAATATCCTCAAAAGTGTTCATGTTCGAAGGATATAAAATTTAAAAGAACAAAATGAGAAGACATTTTTTCTTAAATTCGTTCAGCCAGAGATTTGATAGAACCCCATTCTTCTGCGAGTTTGAAACATGGACAGAAAATGAAGAAGAATTTCCCAATTCTAGCCTTTGTGTCTGGGACTTTTTTTTTTTTTTTTTTTTTTACTTAATTCTACTTTAACAATGATGCAATTAATTATCACAAGTCTAAAGCAGATTCTGCAACTGTATATCAACATGTTATTCTCATGTACCTGCCTGTCTGGGATGGGGGTTTTAGGGCGCGTAGTTATATGAAAAAAAGCCTCTGATTACATTTCTGACTTTTCCAGGTAGGTTATAATTTCAGACAGTTGTTTTGATATGACTCCTTGGCAGGCCACATGTATCTCTGAGATCATCGGAACTTGGTCACTTAGAATGACATACTAAATTTTTAAAAAACTTAACTATTCTCATACATAATGTGGTATGCCTTACTACTGTGGAAACATGCAAAGATTAATTTCCAATGTGAGCAAGAAGACAGAAAGGGAAACACGAAAGCAAACCCTTCCTCGCTCTCTTTTCTGACTATTTCTATGATGCGTAAGAGGATGTAACAGTCCATCTGGACAAGTCCCTTTTACTCTGCCTCCAACTTGGAGTTTAAGTTCACTTTCTGGAAGACACAGGAGTAAGGGAACTGTCTTTGAGTGTATGTTTGTGCCCATGCGCATATCTGACTAAGTGTATACCTGGGTAAGAAATAAGTCCCGCGAGAATGGGGGTCTTGGGTTTTTGCTCACTGCTGCATTCCCGTACCTAGAATAAGCCTGACACATGTAATCTTACTGATGGAAGGAATGAGTGTATGTTGAGTGTGTGCTCATGCGTGTTATCCCTGAGAAATATACCCACTTCAGTGTTCACCATGAGAACTGAGTTCTGGGTCAGGAAACGGAGAGGGAAACTTACGGAGCTCAGGCAGGAGAGCTGAAAACAGAGAAAGAGAAAATAGGCTTCAAGACAGGAGAAGATATGAGGATGGCAGTGGGCAGATGTCCAGGCAGAAGGTCAGGAACTAACCTGTAGATTTTGTATAACACTTGATGTGGGGGTTTTCTCCAAGATTATCGATCAAGTGATTCACAGACTGGGATCCTGGGTCCCCAGACCTCCTTGAAGACAGAAATGGGGCTCCTCCGACATTTTGTTTTCCAAAACAGAGCCAATGAGAAGGAGGCTTTTTCCCAGAGGTAAGGCAGATTAGGTGACCTACAATGCCAGTTTCTTTGCTTTGGGCTAGGATTTTAATAGCTCCGCATGGTCATGCTGGTTTTCCCATGCTAATCCAAAAGCTCAGTAGGCAGTCACATCCCAGTCTTTGATGAATAAACATGGGGAGATGAATGAATCAATGGTGCTTTGTGGAATGGAGGAGAGGTAGACTGTGCCAGTAGACATCGCCCTTCACAGGTGAGGACCCTGATGCTGAAGACGGAGAGGTTATTTATCAAGAGCCGGCCCCAAACTCTGAGATTCCAAGTCTTGCTACCATCTTTTTGCCATTGTTTTTGTTTCCCCTGAAAATCTTTCAGGACTGTCCTAATCTGTTGTGTAAAATGTGCACAACATTTTACAGTTTCTAAAGTTCTGCTTCAGCCAAGCAAACTGTTCTTCCCACTTTGTAGATGAGAATACTGAGACTCTGAGGGGTTAAGTGACTTACGCAAGTTCATCCCGCTAACAATCTGGAGGCAGATCCTTTGCCTGATACCTAACATTTCACCATTAAAACTGGATTTTTTTTTTTTTTTTTTAGTTTAAGGCAATGGCCACCTTTGAATGCCAAATGCCTCTGGGAATGATCCTGTTTAAGCTGGTCTCATTTGCTGGTACCTTATGGATTTAGAATCTTTGATGAATTCCCTTTTTAAAAAATTATAGAGGAGTTAAAAAAATTAGGGGCCTGAGGATCCATCTAGAAGACACCCCAGAGCCTGACCTGTGGTGGCGCAGTGGATAAAGTGTCGACTTGGAATCCTGAGGTCACTGGTTTAAAACCCTGGATTTGCCTGGTCAAGGCACATATGGGAGTTGATGCTTCCTGCTCCTCCCCCTCCTTCTCCCTCTCTCTCCCTTCTCTCTAAAATAAACAAATAAAATCTTAAAAGTGCCACAATGACAAGTTAATGCTTCTCATTTCTCTCCCTTCCTGTCTGTGTCTTTCTCTCTCTTGCAAAATTAAATAAATAAATAAATAAATAGAAATAGAAGACACCCCAGAGTGGGAAAATGTAATAAGAGAAGTTAGCTGTGTATGACTCCCACCTTAATCTCAGGCCACTGCCTTCATTGCGTGGTGATTTTTGAAAATTCTCCATCAGAGGCATCTTATTACAGAGAAGACCTATCATGTCACCAGATCTGTAGAGCAGTAGGAACAGGGAAAGGGTGGCTGAGTCTCTGTACTTTTTGGGAAGGGAACTTCAACCATCTGGCTCAATGGGTTTCTGGCTTCTCCACGGAGACAGCATCTTGATATTTAAACTTTAATGTGGTGACTCAGAAATAGTTCTGCAGACAGTGTTAAATGCCTCTTCTTGCCCCTCTGGAGCAAGGAAACCGTGACGGGCCAGCACCAAGAGTCTGGCCAGACAGGACGGGACATTCATGCCTTTGACCCTCATAACTTCAGCCCAAGCCCCTGTTTTGGGTCATGTATGTGCTGTGCCAGGTGCCAGGGGCTGGGAATGCCGGGGGGGGGGGGGGGAGGTGAGGCGTGCTTCCTGTCCTTGATGAGCTCATAGTCTAATGAACCCTGTAAGTACTGGGTGTTGTAAAGAAGCCCAGGAGTTGGCTGAGACAGGAAGGGCCTGCCAACCTCAGAGGTCCAGGAGGAGGGAGGGCAGAGTCCAGAAGAGCAGAGATAATGGCTCAGGAGCAGGTGACACCCGGGCAAGCTTCAGTGTAGGGTGGAGGCTATTTATCCTCTGCCCATGTCTACACCCGCTAGTGAGTGTGTGGGTGTGGGTGGGGGTGGGAGCCTGGGGAGTGGTTGAGGAGGCCTGGTCAGCACTTTTAAGGCTGTGCCAGAGCCACTGGGAGAGGCAGTCCCACAGTTCTTGTTCCTGCCATGCTACTTGTGTCTTACAGCTCCTGGCTCTCCAGTCCTGGGCTTTCCTTGAAGCCACCGCTCTCTTCTAATAGGTGAAGACAAGATGACGACTCCAAGGAGAGAGGGAACCCTCTGCCCGCTCCTCAGCCTGCTGCTGGATGATCCCTTTCCAAAGGGAAAGGTGCCCAGGAGACGCTTGGCTGTGAGAGGGCTGGTGATTAGGACTCAAGTTAACAACGCAGGGGACACAAGATCTCTCGATGGTATCTACCAAGCCTGAGTACAAAGACCACAGGTCAAAGAGCTGGGAAGAACCTGACCTGGCCATGCTGACGAGGTCCAAAGAAAAGCTAGACATTGGAGGGACAGATGTAGGCAGAACAGACTAGTGAGGGGAGACAGGTGAGGAGGAAGAGCAGAGCCAGGACGAGAAGGACATCCCATCCGACTGCAGGATGGGGACATCTGGGGGCACCTCACCTAGCGCCATCTCAGTCGTTAACCAGTCTCTGTGCACCTGAAGACACAATTACAGACAGAACGACCCCTTTGATCTGGGAATAGAGAATGTCTAGGGAAAGAGGGGCAAATAAAAAAGAGAAAATGCTCTTGCTTTAATATGCAAACAAGGTCGATGGGGAGAATATTACCAAATAAGCAAATAACTGAACAAAGAAAAAGAAGGTTGGAAAGATCAGACCCATGCTAAGCGGGCACCCAAGATACCCTGGGCCTTTAGGAGCATCGTGGCTGGCCTTGCCTGGCGCTGCAGAGTCGCAGCTTTCCTTTCAAACGGTGCACACACTTTTATCAGGCTGGCTGCCTGCCTTCTCATCCCCTACCTGTTCTCTGCAGAAATTCTCAGCCAGTTTCCGAAGAGACTTGTTTATTTGTGGAGTCAAAGCCCCAGAGGAAGTGAGGTGCAAAGGGTTTGAATGGCTCCTCCTGGGAAGCAAAGCTAATCGGGAATGGAGCTGAGCTTGTAACCCAGCGTCCTGGATGCCTGTACCGTGATATAACCCCTGAACCACCACTCTTTCTGTTGAGACCAACTTTATTAGAGAAATCTGTTAATTGGGAATAGTGGGGGAGAAGGGACATATTGTTCTCAATATGAAGCTAACGTGATTTAATACTTGGTGGACACTGAAAAAATAAGAAAGGGGCTTTAGCTTGGCACATTCATCATTCCACATACATGTCACCAAAATGAATACATGCAGCTAAACTATATGTGAGACTTGAGGGCACAGTAGCACAGACTTTGTCAAACAAAAAAGCATTTCTCCTGCCTTCGCTATGTCTCTTGTGGTGCCATTGTCTGATGCTAAGAAGTCACATAATAACAAAAAACAATGCCCCTATGATGGGGAGAAAACTTGATTTGGCCCCAGCAGTGGTGTTTTCCATGAGAATGATGGTGGGGGCTGTGGCCGACTGTGGGAATAGTGCAAATCAGCACTTTTTTGTAGATTTTCTTCAAGCTATTGTTTATTTTGGCTTTGGTCAGATCCATGGCCCAGCTTGAAGATTCCCACTGGGCTTTCTGAAGCTCACAGATCTATGAGAGATGAAATAAGAAAAAAATAAATAATTACAAAACACCCTACCACCCCTGCCCTCGTATGGGTGTGCCTGCCTCGAGTGTGTGTTTGTGTGTGTGTACACATGTAAATCACAGGGCTGCATATGTGCACATTGGCCCAGGCCTCCAACCCAGAGTTAGAAGGACCAAGGTGTTTGGGGTCTGGGATTCCCTGGTTCGTTGTCTCGCTATCATCTTTCATTTGGAGCCGGGGAGATCAGGACTATCTCACACAAGTACCAGTTTTTGCAAAATAGAATTAGGTAAAACTCATTTGAAACTATACCTTCCTAGATCCTTTAGATATTTTTAGACCTTTAAACGTGAATAAGTCAGGTTGTGGTTCTGACAGGAACAAAGAAGTGAGTAATTGTGACAATGGAAGGTGAACTTTTATCTGCAGCTCTAAGGAATACATTGGCTCCAACATGTCAATTACTGATTGTTCCTGTCAGCAGCCTGTTGTTAGAATACAGTAAGTCCTCACGTAGATAGGTTCTACAACTTTAAGCAAAAGGAGTCTAACAAAACCAATTTTTCCATTAGCTAATTGATATTAACAAGAGTTAAGTTCCTACAGCAGCTCAGTAACATTATAATGAAATGACCTTATTTGAGGGCTTGCTGCGTTCTGAAAGTACAAAAGACTTTTTGAAGGCACCGTGAGGGTGTGTGTACTCTAAATTTTTATTAGTGAGTGTTTTACAAAGAAATGCACCTTCTCACCTTTTTTCAAAAAGTTTCTGTTTCCAGTAAGAGTTTTTGTGACAAACATGTATGAAGCTGCCTCTGAGCAGGGTGGCTAGGTAGCACAACTCTAGGGGGCAGCATTTAGGTGTCTTCTATGAAAATGGTTCCCCTGGAGGAAAACTCCCAAGGTGACAACAGTTAGATGGGCTTGTTGCAACTATGTTTTCCAACAAAGTGCAGAAGAATCTTGTTTCCTGCAAGTTATTCTCTCTGATACAAGTAAGGGACCCAGGCTCTTATCTGGGTCTGGATTGGAAGAAAAATATCTTACTTTGGGCCAGACAGTGTGCTTAGTGCAGATATAATTTAATCAGGACTAAACTCTTATTAGAGGTTTCACAGGTGGGGAGACTTAAGCCAGAGAGATTAGAGGACTTGCCCAAGCGCACACAGTCTGTATGCAGCAGAGGTGGGACTTGAACCCTTCTCTATAGCACTCTTGAGGCTTTCAGATATTCCTGACCCCCATGGCACTTCCTAGGTCTAGAAAGTATCCAGGGTCCCTGCAGACCCTGGCTGGGTGGCGGCGGCAGCAGCAGCAGCGGAAACAATGCCAACTGGGTAAGGGTCTTCAGAACCAAAAGGTGGAATTCAGCTGGGGCGGGGTGGTCCTGGGCTGCCACTTCTGCCTCTCTGTCAAATAAAACAAGACCAGGTGTGATGGCACCCTCATGTGAGCTTTGCACAGCTGGACCAAGGCTGGGAAGAGGAGTGTGGAGAGAGATGCTCACGTCTCCTCCCCTTCCTGGAAAAGAACTTTGCATTTGAAGGAAGAAGGAAAGAGTGAGTAAATCTGTAACCTGGGATTTGCTGGCCTGGAGACTGCATTTGGCCCTTTGAAGACACAAGGCCTTGCTCCCCCACCCCCACCCCCGTGTGTGTATTGGGGGAGAGAAATTCAAATTACATGTGACTTTCTTTTATTGAACTTTTTAAAAAAGTCATAGTTGCTACCATTTATTGGGGACCTATGACGTGCCAACCATTGTGCTGGATGCTTTATGAGGTGTTATTTTTATATGAAGAAAAAAATAGTTCAGTAGTTTGTTTTCATGCAGGTGCAATCAGAGGAATCGAACATTTTTTTCCATTCTGGTTAAAATACAGTGCTCTACACTGTGGTAAGATTTGGAAAGAGGACGTGCAGGGCTGTCCCTGCCTCGCTTGTCTCCACCTTTTATTTTGACCCGTCGGTTGGCGCCTGGCTCGCACTAGGACCCAGTCGCCAGAGCGCCTCCGTCTGTCCTGTAGGTTCATTCAATCTCCCATACACACAGACCCACAGCGAGACCGACACACACTCACACTCAGGCACACAAGTGCACGCAGTGAGGCTCGGGAAGTCAGATCGCCTCTTCGCCTCTTCGCCTCGGCGTCTCCTCCGCTCTAGCCAGCCGGGTCTCCCCTGGGGCCCGGAGCTCAGCCCGGCCGTCAGCCCTAGAAGAGGACAGGCTCGGCGGACCCCAGTCCCTCCATGGGCAAACGCGGGCGGCCACGCAAGGAGGCGCGCTGCGAGGGCGCGGGGCCGGCCCCTGCGGTGTCCCCGGCCGTGGCCGCGCCCCAGCCCCCTGCCCAGCCCGAGGAACCCCCGGGGGCCAAGCTCAGGTGCCCCTTCTCGGACATTTTCAACACCAGCGAGAACTCGATGGAGAAGCACATCAACACTTTTCTGCAGAACGTGCAGATTCTGCTCGAGGCCGCCAGCTACCTGGAGCAGATCGAGAAAGAAAACAAAAGTAAGTTTGGGGGCCCCCCTCCTCCTCCGCTCCCGGTTCTTTCTTCCTCTACCACTTGGGCGACCCCTGTTGCCTGCTCGGCCCGCGTCCCCCTCCCCCCAACACACATCCAGCACTCGGCAGTAAAGCCGATGACACGGGAGAAAGGACACGCACGCACAAAGCTCCTAAAGATGTAACAAAGACGAGCGGGAGGGGGAGGGGGTCTGTCTGTGCGTCTGTCTGTCGGTCTCCCGGAGGCTGGGAGGAACGCCCGGCGGTGGAGCAGGGGAGTGTTGTTGTTTTCTGACAACTGAGCCGAGAGCTCATCTCTTCGAGGTCGCCTTTCTTCCTTTTTTTTTTTTTTTTTTTTTTTTTTTTTTTTTTTTTTCCGGAGCCTTCTCGGGCAGACAAGTGTTGTTTTTCTGTCGCTCGTTCCTGGGTGGGGTGGGGAGGATTAGAAGCCAAAAGTTGGAAACCGTAGGCAGCGCTCAGCGGTTTCGGAAAGAAAACACACAGACACACAGGACAACAATAACAACAGCAGCCACCAAAAGCCCTTTACGGCGTGGGCTCTGGCTGGCTCGGCTCCGCTTCTCCCTCCTGTCTACTTTGCTTTTTCCTCCCCTCTCGCAGCAGAGCTGGGCTCAGGCCATCGCGTCCTCCAGTACCGTGCCCCTGCGCCTCTGTTGCCCTGGGGTGCCACCACCGCCCCCCCCCCCCCCCCCCCCCGCTCTAAGAAACAGGCCGGCATGGCCAAGCAACGCCAGCAGCTTGCCCGAGACCCGCGGTCCTACGGGGGAACTTGGAGGGGGTGGGGGACGCAGCTAGAAGGAAACTTTGGGATCTCGCAGCAAACAATAGTTGGGGAAGAAGGTGTGGGCTGTTGTGTGCGGCTTCTTTATTTTCTGGGAGACCGCTCCCGAGCGAGCGCGCAGGACTAGGAAGACAAACGCCTTTCTGGGCGATTTTCACCGTCCACCCCCATTCTCCCACCCTCGACTCAGGTAGAAAGCGATGTGTTGGGGTGGGGGGTGCTGGGAGCCCCACCCCGGCCTGGCCTCCTTTTAGTATTTGTTTGTTTCATTTTTGCCCCTGCCAGCCGGGTCCCCCAGCCCTCCCCAGACAGTCGACTCTGCGCCCTAACGGGGGCACGCGTGTGCAGTGTCTCCAGCACGGTCCTCAGATATAATAGCTGCGAGAAGGAGGAAGGGGCCGGAATAGATAGAACGACAGACTAGAGAAAACCAGTCTGTTTAATCTGTCCGAACAAGTAGCAAGATCAATGAGCCAGGGGAGAAAATGGTCCGATTGCAACGTGTCAGATCTTGTAAACCCCCCTCCCCAAACACAACAACAACCACTCAAACACAAAAACACCTTAGCTGACCGAAACCCCAGGCCTCTAGGGTTAAAGTAAGCATGTGTTGGCAGCGCAATTGTGCAGAAGCTGTAAGGCAAAGAAACAAGGATTTGTGTCGGGGTGTCTGTGGTGCGTTCTTTTCTTTCTCTTCTCTCTTGTTTCCCCAGAGTGCCTGCCTGGGTTTCGAGAAAGGCACATCGCCGGCTGTGTAGCTGAATCAGATTGTGATTATTCGAAGGGGGTGGTGGTTGTGCATTCGTCAGGAGGGTAGTTTCTGAGAAGCCGGAGCTGGTGGGGATCTGGATTGAAGACGTGGTTTTGTTTGGAGTGTTTGCTTTTGTTGGAGGGGGGAGGGGTGTGATTTCTTTAACTGCCCCCCCCCCCGGGTCCCGGGTTCTCTGGAGTCTGTCCTGTGGCGCCGGCTCCTGCGGCGGGGGGCACCTTATGAGGGCACCTTGGAAGTGTGTGGCAAACCTGGTTTGCCTCCCCCTCCCCCAGGAAGGTGTACTAAGGAGGCTGCTGAAGCTTCCACCTCGTCCCGTCACCCCTTTGCACCCGCAGACAATCGGAGACCTCCGCCGCCACCCCCATCCCCTCCCCCAGCACAACCCACACCCCGGCCGCCCTGGCCGTTTCCACCTCCTTGTTTACCCCGTGCCGGGGCTCCGGCGTGGCCACCAGTCACGTAAGCAGAGGGCCGGGCGCGCCAGGCTCGGCTGCCCCGCACGGGGCGGGACAGCAGCAGCAGTGCTGGGCTCCCGAGGCTGAGAGCCTAGTTGTTTCCCCCCCGGTCCCTCTCCCGAGGCGTCCGCCAGCCCCCGAGAGGGGCTCGGAAATTTAGCGCCCCAAAGTCAACTTCGAGTGCGTGATCAGTCTCTTGACCCCCACCCCCAACCTCCGGCCGGCTCTCCGCGGGAGTATTTTTAGCTCTTGCCTCTTTTCGCCGCCGCTGTTTGGCTCTGCATGACGTGATGTCAACGGCCCCCAGATTTCCCCGAGAGCGTGGGACTCAGCGACGTGCCCGGCTGGGCTACGGGAACCCCGCTCAAGGCCTTCGCCTCCCTCCCCAACAGCTCGCACAGGCGAGGGCGACCTCCAGCAAACTACAGGCGACCCTTTGCCGGGCCCTCTATTATCCCCCTTGCAAACTGGAGCGACCCTCGGTGGCCACTTTATCCACTCCCTCCTCCCCCGGCCTGGGTACGGAAAACCGCGGGCCCTACATCTGCCTCATTTTATTGGGGGCGCTTCTTCGCGCTGGCGGCGCTCGCCGTTGTTTTCTGCTTGCTGCACACAATGCCCGCGCGTCACGGCGGTCCGCGTGTGCACAGCAATAACGCGAGTCGGGGGGCGGGTCGTGCGTGCTCCCGGCTCGGGCACTGCGGGTCGCTCCGCGCGCGCGGGGCTTGTTTTGCTTCAGAGCACCGCTTTCCGAAAATCTTACATCATTCAGTTGCTGGGAGGAGGGATGGGGATCTGGGCGTTCCAATAGGATTCCAGCATTTCCCAGATCCCCAGTTTTTGGAAGGAAGCAGGGTCCCTGGCTTTTTAATTATTATGACAATGAGAGGGCTCAAGTTTTGTTTGTTGGGCAAGTTTTGGGGTTTTCATTTTAGGTCACTACTGCAAAGGGCATTTCTGGCCGGCTCAGGTGCATAACCTCCCCGCCTTCAGTTCAGCCAGTTCCCCTGTAATCACTTGATCTTAGTTTCTCCGCCTCCTCCTCCTCCCCCTCCCAGCTAGAGACACATGGTTTCCACATGGAGACAAACTTCTTTCCTCTGACTGGACTTGACCTAGCTGCGTCGTTCAGCCAATCGCCACTTGCAACTTCCTATGACGTCACGCGTTGCTGAGGCCAGAGACAGAGGGTGGGGCCAGGAGGCAAGCCAGGAAATCTCTGGGAGCTGTAGTGCGGCCAGCTGGTACAATCCCTTCTTAAAGGAACGGTCTTTTCCCTGGCGGTGGCTGTTGAGCCTCTATTCCAGTCTTTTTTTCGAGTTCTGTAAGACCTTCCCGAAATGCAATGATAGACCCTGGTTATGAGTTCACACGTTCCGTTTTTACTGTGTTTGCAAAGAACTTACTCGGTAGGAGCTTGCCTTATTTTTTCCATTGTCTCTGGAACTTCTTTTCATTGCCTGGTTGAGGTTTCCCTACTGGGAGTGCTCACCAAGTTGTGGCCACAGGAGAATTATTCCCAGGAGATATGGTGAGTTTTCTTGGGGGGAGGGGATCCAAGTTAAGTCATCCAGTATTGCCTCTGTGCAAGGCAAGGATTCCCTAGACCAGGGGTCCCCAAACTTTTTACACAGGGGGCCAGTTCACTGTCCTCAGACCGTTGGAGGGCCGGACTATAAAAAAAACTATGAATAAATTCCTTTGCACACTGCACATATCTTATTTTAAAGTAAAAAAACAAAACCGGAACAAATACAATATTTAAAATAAAGAACAAGTAAATTTAAATCAACAAACTGACCAGTATTTCAATGGGAACTATGGGCCTGCTTTTGGCTAATGAGATGGTCAATGTGCTCCTCTCACTGACCACCAATGAAAGAGGTGCCCCTTCCGGAAGTGCGGCGGGGGGGGGGCGGATAAATGGCCTCAGGGGGCCGCAGTTTGGGGACCCCTGCCCTAGACTGTGCAGGTACATTCTTTTGAAGTTCCATCTGATGTGAATGAGTTGAGGTTAAGGATCTCAACGGCCTCCAGAAACATTAATCATGGAGGCTGTGACCCTTTCATCACAAATTCAGAAAAAAAAAAAAATAAATAACCTCTGGTATCATCACCTATATCCATTTGGTGTCCACTGGAGGGGTAGCAAATTAGGACTGACCTATAAACAAGTATTTGCTTTCTGTTTTGGAAAATGTTAAAACTGTAGAGAAAAAGAAGGATTCACAAAGGAATGTAGTGTGCATAAAAGCTGTTTGGTAGGCAAGTGGAAACTACTGTAACAAATAAAGGTCTGGAGGACAGAAATGGGCTTCTCAGTGTCTGGGGAAGGTGACTTTAGGAACACTACTTAAGTTGGAGAATGATTAGATGGGACTAGAAGCCATGGGTTGCTCTCTGGAATGGATTACCTGGGCTTGAGGTGAGGTACTTTCCTAGGGGCATGAACAGGCCAAGGAGAAGCCTTTTCCTCCTAATGGAGGAAGCTGCTGCGGTGTGGTATCAGCTGGCCCCACCCTGCCTTCCTGACAGTCTCCTCCGCTCCTGTCCAGCAGGTCCACCAGCATGCAGAGTTCCCAGTCATGCCTCTGTGCTTGACACACACTCTTCCCCCTGTTAGAATGCCCTCATTCTCTTACTCCCTTGGGGTTAGGTGCGTCTTATCTACCCTTTAAGACCTAGGTCAGTTCCCGCCTCCTCCAGGAAGCTTCTCCTGGCTATTTTTTAAGTCAGAGTGGTTAAGAGAATGAAAGCTTTAGAGTCACCAGAGCAGGGAACAAATTCCTCCTTCACTGCTTATTGGCTGTGTGACCTTAGGCACAAGTTACCTAAGCTCTCTGAGGTTCCATTTCCTTTTTTTGTAAAATGGAAGTAACAATAGCACCAGCCTCACATCATTGCTGAACAGCTAAATGAAGCTCTCCCTTTAACCATTTAAAGTACCTGGGAAGTAGGTGCTCAATAAATAGCTACTTCTCTGCACTTTGCTAATCAGTACCAAGCATTTTCTACTTGCTTCCTGTGCATTAGCCTTATCCGCACAAGGAGATGATTAGCATCTTAAGGGAAAAGGTCAGTTTATCAGTATATGCCACTGTTGCATATAACCTACCACTGAGCACATAGTAGACACTTAATATACATTCTTTGATTGGTTGGATTTTTCACTTATTTTCTATGGCACAGTGATCAGGTTAGGCCAGGGGACACATGACAGACTTTCTGAAGACTTGGAGAAGAGTTGGAAATGCTGATCTCTTCCAAGGAGGGAGGATGTCTCCCATAATCCACGCAGACTGCCCTTGAGCTGTAAAGATCAGAGCCTGCAAGGAGAGAATAGGTAAGGCCTGGAGAGCTGAAAGTGCATACTGATTTCAGCTGTGACTCTGAAAATGACTTAGTTACTGGCTTAGAGAGCAGGGGTCTAGGGCAACTTATGCTAAATTTGAGGGTTTTGATGGCAACTAATGTTCAAGCAGGTCACACTTCTGCATGGCATGTGTCTTAGGATTCATTCATTCCACAAATATGCATTGAGCACCTACTACATACATGCAAATGCTTTTTTCCTGAAAACTCTCTGGGTTGATTTACGCTGGGGGTGGAGTGGGATATTTGTTTTTGGTGGAGTTGTATAAAGGACATTCTTTTTTTATTTATTTATTCATTTTAGAGAGGAGAGGGAGAGACAGAGAGAGAGAGAAAGAGAGAGAGAGAGAGAGAGAGAGAGAGAGAGAGGAGAGACACAGAGAGAGAAGGGGGGAAGAGCTGGAAGCATCAACTCCCATATGTGCCTTGACCAGGCAAGCCCAGGGTTTCGAACCGGCAACCTCAGCATTTCCAGGTCAACGCTTTATCCACTGCGCCACCACAGGTCAGGCCTAAAGGACATTCTTAAATGAGGCTCCTTTCCTCTGCATCCTAAATTATGTTCCCAGATTCAACTCTTTTCTAGTTTTAAATATGATCTCTGCCTACTGGTTAAGTGCTAGAAATAGACATTCAAGGATGCCATTGTGGCTCTTTGAATCTGGAGCTCCCAGGGACTGTGGAGGGGACCCAGGGAAAGGGAGCAGGGCCTTAGGAAGTTGAAGAAGCTGAATTGAGGCATTCCTAGTTTGGGCAGAAAAGGATGTTCCATCAGCAGCAAGGAAAACAAAGGCTGCTCACCTACCTTTTATCTCTGACCAAAACATACCCAGAAATGGGGATATTTATCTGAGGATGGCTGAGCAAAAGTCTGGAGGTGAAAATGAAGGAAATGAAGAGGGTGCCAGCATGTTGCTGCAACAACTACTGTTGTATGCATTACATAGTATCAAACCTGGCTACGACTTATTGAGCCCTAACCATATACCAAGTATGGGGCTAAACATGCATTACTCCTCCCATCTTTACAACAACCCCATGGCACAAGCAATTGTGTTACACCCATTTACAGCGGAGCAGGGATTCTAGGTAACTTATCCAAAGATCACATGATTAGTAAGTGGCAGAGCTGAGTTTGAAACCTAGGCCTCTGATTCCAGAATGAGCCTGAGGTCTTAACCGTATATGCAGATATGAATTTTATAGTCGAGGAATGAAGTCCAGAGGGGTGAAATGACTTGCTCAAGGTCACCCAGCAACCTGGACCAGAGCTGGTATTTGAAATACTCTGTTGATTGTCCAGGATCTTCCTGCACACACCCTGCTTAGAGAAGGTTGAGAAGAGGCTGGAGACAGAATAGCTAACCAGGGAAGTGTTCTTGTTTTTCAGAGTTGTTCAATGCTCCTGGCCCTAACTCAAGTTTACGCTCCTAGGAAACACCACCCGCCTCCTGCTGCCTTTCCCAAGTCCGTCCTCTGGACATATTAGAGGACTTGAGGCTGTTGCTATGGCACTGGAGCCAACAGCAGGTTCATCAAAAGCTGGGTCTTTTGCCTTTTTTTTTTTTTAAAGCCCGGCCTTGCAGAAACGAATTGGCCACAAAGATTTGCATCAGTCATTGTGGCTTGTTCTGTTTTAGATCCCCCTGTCTCTCTCCCCCACCCCCTCCTCCCTACCACCACCACTTTCTATAAATACAGTTAGATAAATATTGATTTAAACTGGGTTTCTAGAGGAGGAGCACATGGTTGCCCTGGCCTGGTCTTCACTTAGATACCACCAGAATGCCAGGTCTGACACACCAAACCCCTGGCTGCCCTGGCTTCCAAGTGACCTGTTCAGGGAAGGTGAGCTATGCTTTTGTGGCTTTTGGGTTTAAAAAGAGAAAGGAAAAGGAGTAAAAAAGCAATAGCCTAGGGAGAAATGGGAATCCTCTTGCAGAAGGAAGGAAACAGGCAGAAATGGAGGGAGGTTTATTGACGTCTGGTCTTCTGAACTATTCTCTTCCCTTTCCCATTCTTCCTTCCGCTCCATTTTGGGTTTTGATTTGAAAGGAGGCAGGTGGTAAGACAGAGCTTCAGGGCCAGAAGGAGCCCCAGAGGTCACAGAGCATCCATCTTCCTCACTATCCTGATGGGGAGGCTGAGGCTCAGAGAGGGACAGTGGCTTCTCAAGAGGACACAGCACAGTCAGAACCAGGTCCTTCTGGGCTGTGTTCTCTCCTGCCCGACCAGAGAATGGGTCCCAGGCAGAGCACCATACTGGGCTTCTGTTTTACAGGTCAGGTGCTCATAAAGTCAGCACTTCTCAAACCTGGTTTACTGATTCTAGGGTGTGTCCGGTTATTGCAGAGGTCATTGCAACATTCTCAATAGTCTTTCAAAATGAAGCTAATTTGAATTTCCCATTTAGAAAAAAATATTTTCTTTTATATTGGGGCTAGGGAGTGAGAAGGCAGCGACAGTGACAGGATGGCTACCCAAGCCTTAACTGAAGAGGAGGAATTCAAATCTTCCCAGAGGGGCCTCTTTCTGGAGGTGGAGGGTGGGGCTCTGGGCTCACACCAGAGAGAGGCTTTAGTTCTGCAGGGACAGACACCTGCTCTCTGGCTCTTCTGCTAAAGGGAAGTAATTGTGTCTGATATCATTGTCCCTGGGTGGACTGGCTGGAGGTATTAAAGCTGTCAACAGCTGACTTGATCTCTCTGGCCAAAAATAATGGGCATTTGCCGCCACCCTCCTGAGCTGGAAGTTCCTTCTTTGCTTCCTCATCTCAGCAGAATGCTGTGCTGGGCCCCTTGCTTATGAAATATTTTGAAAGTTCAGGTGCCTTTTGCTTTGAGCAATACATCTCCATGAAATAGATGTAATTCAGATCCTTTAAAAAAATTTTTTAGATTAGAGGAACTCTCTTTCAAAGGCCCTTGCGGCAAATACTTTTATAAAATGTAGTATTACGTTGCATGCCAGGAATTCTCCCTAATTTATTCAGTGAGTTCATTAATTCATTAAACTGGTATTTAAGGAGCACGTGTTACTTATGTCAGGCACTGTGCTAGGTCCCAGAGTATAGTCTCTTTCCTTATGGAGTTTCTATTCTAGTACCAGGTTTTATAAATTTAGTTGTCTTAAAGCGAACTTCAGCAAGGTGGGATTGCATCTGACTTGGGTTATGTGTCTTTGGTGCATCCCCCCTTCAACTGAGCCTCCCCCCCATGTTTAAGATCATTTATGTTTTTGTGTTTGTCCTTATAATTTGTACAGATCCAACTTTTTCTTTTTTCCATGAGCTTAGGGAACCAAGTCCCTTCTAAGCAGCCTTGTAAATAAACACATTCTACTCTCAGTTCTTTACAGATTGGGGCATCCTGTACTTACTTGGAGGATTGTCCCTACCAGTGTTCCTACCAAGTAACTCTCTCGTACAACATGCCCGTGGCCCCATATCTCTAATATCCAACTCCACTGTCTGCTAAGGAAATTTAAACACAGCAAAATTAGAAAGATAAACCTGTCCTGAGGGAGAGGCATGCTGAGAAATTCGAACGAAAGCTAATGAAAGGGGACTTGGATTAAGTACTGTTTGGTGATATTTTACTCTGTATCTTGATTGCCATTAGCAAGACTGCTTGAATAAAGGTACTGCCATATTAAAATAGAGGACTGCTCTGTTCTGGCCATGGGTGACAAGTGGGAGCTTCTGTGGCCTTTGTTTTATTTCTATAGGAACCCAGAATAACCTTATGGTGTCCTCTGTCATCTCCTCCTTATCTTCATCACAACTGACCATCCTTACCGTATTTCCTGACTCCCAAGAGTCTGAGAGCCTTGCATACAACTTTCTTTCGTTCTTTCCACCAGCTGGAAAATGTAGCTCAACTAAATAATTTCTATAACCTGCCAGGAGACAAGCACTGTGCTTGGTGCTTCCAAAGTGCAGTATCATGGCATCCAGTTCTACACTCCAGTGCATGTGATAGACAAATAGAGACTAATAAATAATTGTCTGTCTCCTGGGAGTCTGATAACCTGTGTCCAAGGGGCTTGCTGAGAAATCTTCTCTGTTTGCCAAAGGAATAGTGATAATGGTGCCCCTTTTACTGAGCAGTTACTATGTGCCAGCACAATGCCAAGTGCATTATATGAAATCCTCACAACCATCCAATAGGAGGGTGCTATAATTATCCTCATTTTATCGATGAGGAAAGCCTCAGCCTTAGCAAGGCTGGCTGACTTTCCCAAGTCCACATCCTAACAAAGAGTGGAGCAGAGCCTGACCAGTGGTGGTGCAGTGCATAAAGGGTCGACCTGGAAACACCGAGGTCGCCAGTGCAAAACCTGGGCTTGCCTGGTCAGGGCACATATGGGAGTTGATGCTTCCTGCTCCTCCCCCCTTCTCTCTCTCTCCCTCTCTCCTCTCTAAAATGAATAAATAAAAATAAATACATTAAAAGAGTGGAGCAGAGACTCAAATGCAGGTTTTTCTTTCTAGAACTTAGGGCTCTGGGAGAAGCCTCAGGAAGCAAGAGGCAAGCAATGGAATCTTGAATGTTTGAAGTCTAGGCTGAGCGGCCCCCTGGGGATGCCTCCCTGGAGCAAGTTCCTTTACTTCCCACTCATCCTAGGCCAGAGAGGAGGCAGCCAGAGTCTTCCAGAGCTCTTTGGGTGCTGACACTGAAGCCAGATAGGGCCCTTTCTTCTGTAGGGCGATGGTCTAGGGTGTTGCTCTTTGCACGTGCAGTACTACCTTGCCCAGCACTTCCTGGGGAACTCACCCAACCAGTAGGGCTCCTGTGGCTCTGCATGCTAGGGTGTGTGGGGGGTGTGACCTAGTACCCTGTCAGACTGTACTAGGTTTCCTTAAGGCACCCAAGCTTGTAGGACAACTGGTCTGGCCCATGCTGGGAGCCAAGGGCTTCTGCCAGGGAAGCCAGAGGAGAGAGGCAAGTGTGAACTGCAGAGATGAGCTGTGGGCCCTGGCTGCCACTGTGACAGCGTGGGCCAGCCTGTTACTTGTTTAAAGCCCTTCAATAGTTTCTTTTCTGTCTCACTTAGAATAAAATCCCAATTCCTTGCGTGGCCTTTTACCCTTACTGTTTGGAGTGAGTGTGGTCTGCAGATGAGATGGGGAACCGTGGTGTCCCCTGGGAGCTTGTCAGAAATGAGACTCCCAGGCCCCAACCCAGACCTGCTGAATCTGAATCTGCATTTCACCACAATTCCTATTGTACCGCAATTCCCAGGTGATGTGTGTGTTCATCAAAGTTGGAGAAGCTGGCCTAGCCCCTGGATTTCCCTAATCCTTCTACCCACCTCACTTATCCTTTATCCCTTCTCCAACTTACCACAGTTTACAACAATGGTACTTGCTTATCATCAGTGTGTCAGGCTAGAATACAAGCACCTTCAAGACCGTAAGTAGTTCTTTTCATTATTCTACTATCTTCAACATCCAGATTAGTGCCTAGCACATAATAGATGCTTAAGGAATCTTTGTTGAATGAATGATGAGTTCTCTGCCTTTAACCTTCTGAACTAGTATCTTTCTACAAGGGAGCTATTGGTGAGATAGTTCTTGTGCAAATTTATGCAGGATTTATTTTTTATTTATTTTTTATTTTTTTGTGGCAGAGACAGAGTCAGAGAGAGGGACAGACAGACAGGAAGGGAAAGAGATGAGAAACATCAATTCTTTGTTGCAGTTCCTTAGTTGTTCATTGATTGACTTCTCATATGTGCCTTGACCGGGGGGCTACAGCAGACTGAGTGACCCCTTGCTCGAGCTAGCGACCTTGGGTCCAAGCTGGTGAGCCTTGCTCAAATCCGATGAGCCCGCGCTCAAGCTGGCAACCTCGGGGTCTTGAACCTGGGTCCTCTGCGTCCCAGTCTGACACTCTATCCACTGTGCCACCGCCTGGACAGGCCAGAATACCCCAGGATTTAATCTCCATTTCCCACTTACAGAATCCCAGTGGAACCCCCAAGTCATTGCGACACTCACAAAAGATACTCCTACATGTTTCCAAAGCCTCCTAGGGGGAAGATATTACCTCTGGTGGAGACTATTGCCCTAACCAAATTTTTGACCTTGTCCAATTAAACACACTGGGATGTATGCTGTGGGATCCAAGAGTTAGAAAACCCAGTTTTGAATCCATTCACTATCTATATGACCTTGGGAAAATCACTTAATCTTTCTTTCTGGACCTCCTCTGTGAAACAGGAATCTCAGAGACGTGCTGGGACGATGAAATGAACCAATGACTGTCGTGCACATAGTTGGCTCTCATTACATCACAACCAGTAGACGAGCGGGGCATGTTATTCTAGAATCACTGGAGAATCCCAGAATCCCAGAATCAGAATGCCGGCGTTGGAAGAGACGGCAAGATCACCGGTGTCCTTGGGCAGCCAAGGACCTGGTATTTTTATTCTAAATGGTGCACCTAGAGCTGAGAGTGCAGCCGCAAGGACAGCAAGGCTGGCTGTGTGACTTGATGTCCAGAGCCGTGGCTGGGCTTAGGAGTGACCTCCACAAATTTCTGCTGCCTGGAAGGGAGTAGTTATGCCAAGAGGTGGGGGCAGGGAAACTCTAGGCAGGCTCCTGGCAGGGGATGGCGGGTTACCCAGGGCTATGGCAAGAATGTGGGGCATCCTTTTAGCAGCAGGAGAAGGCCTCTGGAACCCTTTTTTTTTTAAGGTTTTAAAATCAAATTTCATCTAACTTTGAAAGAACAGGTCATTGCAGTAAATGCCGTCAAAATTTATTGTATAATCTTGCTTTTGAATATAGATGCAAACATCCTAAACAAAATATTAACTCGTGGAATGAGCAGTGTTTCAGAAGAAGAACATACCATGGCTGACCAGGCTACATGCCAGAGATAGCTAAAAGTCACAAAATCTACTGCTATAAATAATTTTAACCACAATTTAAAGGGGAATAATACATGACTACAGCAACAAATGATGAAATGGCATTTGAAAAAAACTATTTGGGAGGCATTTGTAGTGAAGGAGACTACGTACTTCCATACAACAAAAATTATCTATGTCTGGTGGTCTTTTATGTAAAGTGGTGTAGTATGAGGTTGAGCTCATGGCATGTGGTTGTCACCAGCAGAGGAACTGATTCTGAGGCCATCCTTTCCTTAGGGACGAATGAGCCTTGAACAGAAAACAAAAGCAGGCCTTGGATCCCTTTGGAATATAACTTGATGTTTAAAGGAGTAGAACTCTACAAATTTAGAAGACCAGAAAACTTACTCCATTTTATTTATATATTTTAAAAAACATGAGTCAGCCAGAAGAAGAATTATAGAGATGGGTAGAGAGCACCAGGCAAGAGTCTGAAGGCCTGAGTCCTAACCCTTATTTGATAAGACAGCTGTGTAGCCTTGGGTAAGTTACTATACCTCTCTGAGCCTTAGTCTTCCCATCCGAAAAATGAAGACTGGATTGAGCATTATGCTTTATGGTATTAACATATGAAATAAACCATGAAATGCTATTTAGGGGAACATTAAACTTGGCATGGACCTAGCAAAATCCTCTAGAATACCTTATCATTGCACCCCCAAGTGGGGTTCTCCAGAGTAAGCAAGCCTTTCAGATGTGAATATTAATTGAGTCCTGCAATGCAGATTTCTTTTTGGATCAAAGTTAATGCAAAAAAAAGGACAGGGACATTTGAGAGCTTAACAAATAACATCCATTATAATCACTGAAATAGGCTGTTGTAGTAAGGGCCATTTAATAAAATGTAAGAAGCCCTTTTCTCTAAGGGGGATGACACAGGCCAGGATGTAAGTCTAGTGCGTCTGTTTGAGTCTCTTCCATGGCCTGATCGCATCAGAACACTGAAGTTAGAAAACAACAAACTTCCAGATTGGGCGAGCTCAGGTTAATACTGCCTTCCCCTGCTGTTTTCATTCCCGCATCCTTTCTGTCCCTTTCTCCCCAGCTCAGGCACCTGGGTAGCTCGGTGCTTTTCCCTGTGGTTGGGATGTCGGCCGACAGCCCTGGCGACTGGAGCTCTGGGAGGCAGCAGCTACCTCTCGGGTTTAGCATTACGTCATCCCTTCTAGACCCAAATTTATCTCGGCTGCACACAGACCCGCAGCTCTGAGCTGCCGCTGACTTGAAGAGAGCTTACGCATGAAGTTAGGCAAAGCTGACTCACACTGGGCGGAGGGAGAGGTTTTCTGCTGCTCTTCACGTTTCTGCGCTCTAAGAGGCGGGAAGGGGAGGAGGCTGCGGTTGTCATTTTGGGGTGGGGGATGGAAAGATGTATAACTGTCAGGATTCTCTTTTAGGAACTCAGGACTCACCCTCCCCTGTCCTCAATCTTGACCCTTTGCAGCCCCCATCCTTAAAGATAATTGCAGAAAACAGTACCCCTGCACAGTAAGCACCCTGTAATTACAGGGAAGTTCTCTCAAGCCCCAGGTGTCACCAACACAGTGACTTTGGACTTGTAGCTTCATCTCATGGTCACTTTGCCTTTTTCCATCTCTTCTATCTGCAGAAAAGATATAACACAGACCAGTCTCCTCCATTGTTTGTGAATATGCAATAAATCATTTGAAAAATCTTCCATCGAGTAAATTGTGCAGGGAAGGGACCCCTAAGAATAGAGAGCTTTGCCTGCTTTTTCCAGAAGGCAGATTGTCCCCATCAGGCCGTGTGTGTTATAGGCTTGGGGGACTCTGGGGGACTTTTTCCATCTTCAGTGAGATTCCCTAAGAGAGCTACTTTGCGAGAGACGACAGAACCAGAGACTATAGGTAAGATTTCAAGGTGTTTTTTGTCAGTAGACTTTGGGAGCCATGCTTTTCCTCAGTCTCCCCATTGGTATTTGTTAGTGCAAATGGATTCATGTGAACAAGAGAAAGGCTATGGCTGCATCTAGGCTCCTCCAGGTCAGGACTAATGTTGAGGGATGGTCTGTGTGTAGCGTTACTCTCCTGAGCCTAGGGCTCCAAGCTCTGTGCTGTAGGAGGCTCTTGTGGCGAATTCTGGAGTCACCCAGAGCAGGGAGAAAAAATGGCACCTTCAATTGCTATTAGGAAAAAGTCGGATATATATATAATTTGGTGGCTCTCACCTTACTTGCCATTTCCTCCCCTCCCCTCTCAGCCATGGCTCTAAAAGAAGGGCTGGTTAATTCATCTGGAGGTCAACTGAGAAAAGCCAGGTATGTGTACCAAGCGCCCTGCTTTCTCTTAATAACCTGCTAGGGCTTATGATCTATGGATTTTATTTTTATTTTTTTTAATTATTTTTATTTATTTATTCATTTTAGAGGAGAAAGAGAGAGAGAGAGAGAGAGAGAAGGGGGAGGAGCAGGAAGCATCAACTCCCATATGTGCCCTGACCAGGCAAGCCCAGGGTTTTGAACCAGCAATCTCAGTGTTCCAGGTCGATGCTTGATCCACTGCGCCACCACAGGTCAGGCTGATCTATGGATTTAAATCCATCTTGAATCTATGTGTGTTTTCAGTTTGTACTTTCTTTTCTGGTTGCACATCCCATTGGGTAGAGTTTTATTTATCATAAAACTACTTCTTTTAAATTTTTCAGGTAGCTTGTAGCAATTTGGGATCTAAAGCTTAATGGGGTTCTACAAGCAGTAGAAACTAACTTTTAAACTAATAATTTCTACCCTCAAGTAACAGATGTTCTGAGTGAACAGGCATTTAAAAAAAAATTATTCTAGCCTGACCTGTGGTGGCGCAGTGGATAAAGCATCGACCTGGAAATGCTGAGGTCGCCGGTTCGAAACCCTGGGCTTGCCTGGTCAGGGCACATATGGGAGTTGATGCTTCCAGCTCCTCCCCCCTGTCTCTCTCTCTCCCTCTCTCTCTCCTCTCTAAAATGAATACATAAAAAATAAATAAAAAAAAGTTCTCTCTCCTAAAAAAACAAACAAACAAACAAACAAAAAACGTAAAAAAAAAAAATTATTCTACTCTTCCCATGCCCAGTATGTCCCTTTTTGAGGGTGGAGGGTGGTTGTTACTGACAGCAATGGGAAAGCCCAGATCTGAAGTGACCTAGCCAATAGCTGAAAAAGCATAGTCCCTGTTTTGAAGCTGTTACCAAAAAATTCTCCTGTGGCTTGTGAACACCTCATTTTGGGTCTCCCTGTACTTAATGGAACATCTATTTGGTTCTCAAATGAGGTGCCAAGTATAATATGTAAAAGGGCTGACAGAATTGTGCTGTTTTGACCTCATGGGAAATCTTGTTCACTTTGAAAAAGAGAGGATATTAAAATGCAGTATGAAGCCCATGACATTTTTGAGTGTTAGATTTTCATCCTGAAATGGTATTTTCTGCAGTAGCCACTGGAATTTCTCCCCTCACCAAGAGCTTCCTGTTATTTTGGATGTCCACCAGCAGGTTAAAATAATCAGGGCGGGGAACAAGTATGACTGTTTATACAATTCCCAGCTTGGTCCTAGAGCATTCAACAGTTATGACCTTCCTGCCTTGCCTCCCCCTGGGGGTGATTTTGTACCTCAGAAGACATCTGGCAATGTCTGGAGACATTTTTGGACATCACACCTGAGGGTTGGTGGTGTGCTACTGGCATCTAGCAGGTAGAGGCCAGGGAAGCTGCCGAACATCCCACAGTGCACAGATCACCTGTTCCCTGACTCACAAAGGAATTATTTGCCCCCAAATGTCAATAATGCTGAAGCTGAGAAACTGGTCTAGAGAACTTGTTAGAATGAGGACTTGGAAAAGAGGGTGATGTTGAAGGCAGCCATTGACAGTCTTTTAACATGGTCCCATTTGTCATTAACTACTGCTTTTAGTTCTCTATGGAAAACATAGCTCACTTATTATCATGTACTAAGTGCTGGATTATTTTGTTTAATCTTCACAATAAGCCCTACTGACTATACACTCCTTGAGAGCAGGTTCTATCTCTGTTTCTCTCATTACTGTACACTTTATGTCTAGTACAGTGTCTGGCACATGGCCGGCCTTCGATGTTTGGATAAATGAAATAACTACATCCATTTTACCAATGAGAGAAATGAGGCTTGAAAAGTCCACATAGCTAGTGTAAGTAGCAGTCAGGATTTGAACTGAACCTGTGTGACTTCAGCACCAAGACACTTACCCACTGAATTATGTCCTTCACTTGCAGCACCAGAGAGATAGTCTAGTCTCTAAAATCACTAGTGAGGGTCGAGGGGGGAAAATGGAGTTTTAAACAAAAGATTAGAAAACACCTACCTCTGCGTGTAAACTGAGGTGGGAGAGGGCCTTATGGAGCCCTCTCTGGTTCTGATGGGATCTCCCGTTGTTTCTGAACAGCGATTTTGGCTTTTCAAGTGTTTCTGTGTGTGCTGTCCGAGAAGCACATTTTGCAGAGGGGGAAACTGAGGCACCGAAGTTACAGGAGAAAGAACTAGGGGGATAGAGCAGTGAAACTTCGGAAAAAGAATGCTCCAGCTCCTGGGCACCCGTCAGGAGTCGCTGAGAAAAGGGCTTCCCGGGACTAGACACTCAGCTCACTCAAATCCTTCCCTGATAAAAGCATAGTCCAGATAACTTCTTAGTCTTTCTACTCTTGATAGAGAAGCTAAGCGTGACTATACGTCGCAGGGGCCACTGCGGATTCGGCAGAACGCAAGAGCACTAAAGCGGTGCACGTACTACAACTCCCGGCGTGCATTGGGTACGAGGAGACAGGACTACATTTCCCAGAGGGCAGAGGAAGGGGCGGGAGGGGGCGGGTCGTGGTGCTGCTCCCGCCCCTCCCCCGTGCTCGCGCGGAGAGGTAAACAAACCGCGCGCGGGCTGCAGGCTGCGCGGCGGGGCCAGCGGGGGCGGCATTCGCCGCGGGGCCGGAGGCGGCGGACAGCGCGCGGAGCCGCGGCCAAACTGGCCCGCCTGCCTGCCGCACATGTCCCGGGGCGGTGCCGGACTGTAGCCTCCCGCGGCGCCTCCTGTTGGCGGGGGAAGGGAGCGTGGAAAGGCCCTCGCCGCTACCACGGTGCCCATGGAGCGGGTGCGGATGATCAACGTGCAGCGCCTGCTGGAGGCGGCCGAGTTTTTGGAGCGCCGGGAGCGAGGTAACGGCTGGGCCCCGCCGCTTCCTCCGCCGCCAGAGCTCGCGCGCTCCTGCTCCACGCGGGGAGTGCGGGGCGCGAGTGAGGAGGGGTGTGCGCGTGTGAGTGTGCACGTGGCAGGGGAGGTGCGCGTGCGAAGAGGGGTGTGAGGGAGGTGCGCCTGTGAGCAGGGTGTGCGCGTGGGGAAGTGTGCGCGTGGGAGGGGGGGTGTGCGCGTTTAAGGTAAGTGCGCGTGTGAGCTGGTGCACGTGTGCGAAGAGGTGCGCGTGAGGGTAGGGGTGTGCGCATGTAAGGGGAGATGCGCCTTGAGGTTGTGTGTGTAAAGACACGTGTGTGCGTGTGGCATTTAAGTATGTGAGGAGGGGTGCGTGTGTGAAGAGGGCGCACATATGACGACGGTGCGCTCGCGCGAAGAAGGGTGCGCGCTTGTGGGGTGCGCGTGTGACGGTAGATGCGCCTGGGAGGAGGGTATATGTGTAAGAACGTGTGTGCGTGTGGCATTTAAGTATGTGAGGAGGGTGCGTGTGTGAAGAGGGCGCACGTATGACGACGGTGCGCTCGCGCGAAGAAGGGTGCGCGCTTGTGAGGGGTGTGAGGGGTGCGCGTGTGACGGTAGATGCGCCTGGGAGGAGGGTATATGTGTAAGAACGTATGTGCGGGTGGCATTTGCGTGTGTGAAGAGGGCTCGTGCGTGTGGAGGTGCGCATGTGACCGGAGATGCTCCTTGAGGAGGGTGTGTGTGGACGCGTGTGTGCGTAGCGTTTGCGCATGTGAGGGGTGCGCGTGTGAAGAGGGCGCGTGTATGAGGGGGGCGCTCATGTGACAGGTTCGCCTTGAGGGGTGTGAGGGCGCGTGCGTGCGTGTGGCGTTTGCGCATGTGAAGAGGTGTGTGTGCGTTTGTGAAGAGGGCGCGCATATAAGGAAGGCGCTCATGTGACGGAGGTTCGCCTTGAGGAGGGTGTGTGAGGACGCGTGTGTGCGTGTAGCGTTTGCGAATGTGAGGAGGCGCGCGCGTGTGTGTGTGGAGGGCGTGCGCGCATATGACGGGAGATGCGCGCGTCTGACAGGAGGTGTGCGTGTATGACGGGCGATGTGCCTTGAGGATGTGTGAGGTCGCGTGTGTGCGTGTGACGTTTGCGCAGGTGAGGTTTGTGTGTGTGTGTGTGTAAAGAGGGCGTGCGAATGAGGAGGGTGCGCGCGTATGACGGGAGATGCTCCTTGAAGGTGTGTGAGGACGCGTGTGACGTTTGCGCATGTGAGGAGGCGTGTGTGTGCGTGTGTGTATGAGGAGGCCGCGCGCGTGCGAGGAGTGCGCGCGCATGAGGGGAGGTGCCCGTGTGACTGACGGGAGATGCGCCTTGAGGACGCCTGTGTGCGGGTGGGCGTTTGCCCCTGTGAGGAGGGGTGTATGTATGAAGAGGCCACACGTAGGAGGGTGTGCGTGTGTGTGAGGGGTGCACGCGTGTGACCGGAGATGCGCCTTGAGGAGGGCGTGTGAGAACGCGTGTGTGCGGGTGGCGTTTGCGCATGTGAAGAGATGTGTATGTGTGTGTGTGTGTGTGACGAGGGCGGACAGAGGAGGGTGCGCGCGCCTGTGACAAGCAATGCGCCTTGAGGAGGGTGTGTGAGGATGCGCATGTGAAGAGGTGGGTGTGTGTGTGTGACGAGGGTGCACATAGGGTGCGCGCGCATGTGACAAGCAATGCGCCTTGAGGGTGTGTGAGGACGCGAGTGTGCGGGTGGCGTTTGCGCATGCGAAGAGGTGTGTGTGTGTGTGTGACAAGGGCGTACATATGAGGAGGGTGCGCGCGCATGTGACAAGCGATGCGCCTTGAGGAGGGTGTGTGAGGACGAGTGTGTGCGGGTGGCGTTTGCGCATGCGAAGAGATGTGTGTGTGTGTGTGTATATGTGTGACGAGGGCGCACATAGGAGGGTGCGCGCGCATGTGACAAGCGATGCGCCTTGAGGAGGGTGTGTGAGGACGCGAGTGTGCGGGTGGCGTTTGCGCATGTGAAGAGGTGTGTGCGTGTGTGTGTGACGAGGGCGCACATAAGAGGGTGCGCGCGCATGTGACAAGCGATGCGCCTTGAGGAGGGTGAGGACGCGTGTGTGCGGGTGGCGTTTGCGCATGCGAAGAGGTGTGTGCGTGTGTGTGTGACGAGGGCGCACATAGGGTGCGCGCGCATGTGACAAGTGATGCGCCTTGAGGGTGTGTGAGGATGCGTGGGTGTGGGTAGCGTTTGCGCATGTGAAAAAGGTGTGTGTGTGTGACGAGGGTGCACATATGAGCAGGGTGCGCGCTTACGTGATGAGCGACGCGCCTTGAGGGCGTGTGAGGACGCGTGGGCGTGTGGCGTTTGCGCATGTGAGGAGGCGTGTATGTGAAGAGGGCGCACCTATGAGGGGGGTGCGGGCATGTGACGAGAGATGCGCCTTGAGGGCGTGTGAGGACGCGCGCGCGCGCGCGTGTGTGTGTGTGTGTGGCGTTTGCGCCTGTGAGGCGGCGTGTGTGTGAAGAGGGCGCACCTATGAGAGGGGTGCGCGCGTGTGATGAGCGATGCGCCTTGAGGCTGTGTGAGTACGCGTGTGTGCGGGTGTTTGCGCCTGTGAGGAGGCGTGTGTGTGTGTGTGTGTGTGTGTGTGTGAGAGAGAGAGAGAGAGAGAGAAAGAGAAGAAGGCGCACGTATGAGGGGGGTGCGTGCGCGTGAATATGGGTGGACGTGTGAGGGGTGTGCATACATCAAGCGATTGCTTGTGGGGGTGAGGTACGCGAACGAGGGTGGCTGTGCCTGTGAGTTTGTGAGGAGAGGGGT
Source organism: Saccopteryx bilineata (assembly GCF_036850765.1). Lineage (NCBI taxonomy): Eukaryota > Metazoa > Chordata > Mammalia > Chiroptera > Emballonuridae > Saccopteryx > Saccopteryx bilineata. The sequence continues at coordinate 97,029,329 of NC_089496.1, forward strand.
GCGCATGCCTGAATCTGTGTGGGGGAGGCGCATGAAGGTTCGTGAGTGCAGGAGGAGGAGAGGCAGGCGGGAGTGAGGGAGGCTTTGGGAGCTAAGAGAGCTGGCGGGTCTGGAGAGGGGTAAGGTGTGGGGGCAGTGGTGGGATTTGGCGGGTTCCCACCAGTTTGGCAGAACCGATACCTAATTTTTTATTGAGTTCCGTGAACCAGTTGTAAAATGGCATCTGTAATCAGGGTTCTCTCTAAGGCCTGGGCAGCCGCCCAATGTGGAAATCACAAATGTACATTCCTTACTCCTTTTTAACATCCAGCTGCGCAACAGCATATTCTAAGCGCCCGTAGTAATGTGCATTCGGTCCACAGGTGAAAAAAATTACAAGTGAGGACGCCAATCAAGAAGCAATATGGAAATATCTTAAATGACAGTTTTATTGTTTTTTGTCAGGTATTATTTAATATATATTTTTAAACTCAATCTAGTTTTGTGTATCTCTTTTATTCTTATTTATTAAATGGATGAAATAATAAACTACCTTTTGGTATATCTTTTTTTATACTTAAAATGGTCATTAGGGCAGATAACTGGTTGTTAAATTATTTGGATCCCACCACTGTGGGGTGAGGGGGCAGGTGAACCTCAGGAAAGTGAGGAAGGGTGTGTAGGGTGGAGGTGTGTGGAGGAATCTGACGACTTGGAAGGCAAGAGGACAGAAAGAACTGAAGAATGGTGGGTGGGTGCAGCACAGATGGGGGAGGGAGAGAGGGCTGAGAACAAAGGAAGGGAATGCCTGCTGAAGGGCAGGGAGGAGGACACACATGGTGAGGAAGGGACCTCTGAAAATCCACTGAGGTGTGTTGACATGGAATGGATGCTAAAAGAGATATGAAGAGGTGGAGTATGAAGAGTAGGAACTTTGGGAATTGTGCGTCAGGAGAGAAAATGTCCTAAGACTAGGGTGATTGAATTATTTTAAGTATATGAAAATTTGGGGCTTAGAGTGACATCTTCTAGAATGGGGAGAGTTAAAGGAAAAGGGGAATTTTGAAGTAAGTGAAATCATTGAGATGAATGGTAACCAGGCTCAGATGTTAGAATGTTTAAGTCAAGAATTCTTGGAGAGCCCTGGCCGGTTGGCTCAGTGGTAGAGCGTCGGCCTGGCGTGCAGAAGTCCCAGGTTCGATTCCTGGCCAGGGCACACAGGAGAAGTGCCCATTTGCTTCTCCACCCCTCCCCCTCTCCTTCCTCTCTGTCTCTTCCCCTCCCGCAGCTGCAGCCGAGGCTCCACTGGAGCAAAGATGGCCCAGGCACTGGGGATGGCTCCTTGGCCTCTGCCCCAGGCGCTAGAGTGGCTCTGGTCGTGGCAGAGCGACGCCCCGGAGGGGCAGAGCATCGCCCCCTGGTGGGTAGAGCGTCGCCCCCTGGTGGGCGTGCCGGGTGGATCCCGGTCGGGCGCATGCAGGAGTCAGTCTGACTGTCTCTCCCGGTTTCCGGCTTCAGAAAAATACAGAAAAAAAAAAAAAAAAAAAGAATTCTTGGAGAAAAGGATTTTGTAGAGGGATAAATTTCTTGATTTAGAAGCATCCATATACCTTCCAGGAGGTTGGTTGGGTCTGCATGTATTATCACAAGATTGATATCCAGGTAAGGACTGGGAATTTCAACCAAAAAGAGTACAAAAAGATGACCTTTTTTTCTTCTCCTGTTTTAGTAACCTGTTACTGCAGTGACTTAAGATCTCTGGATTCATGGATTTGGGTATGTTCCTCTTATCATATCTTTTTTTTTTCTTGCTGTCTCTTTAGAGTGTGAACATGGCTACGCCTCAACATTTCCCTCCATGCCAAGCCCCCGGCTGCAGCATTCAAAGCCCTCACGGAGGCTGAGCCGTGCACAGAAACACAGCAGCGGGAGCAGCAACACCAGCACTGCCAACAGGTAGTAAGCTGGGGAGGTTTAGAAAAGACAGCTAGAGGGAGGGCGCACATACTCAGGCAGAAGTGCCAGGCCTCCTGACCTCGGTGTTCTAATACCAAATCTGGAGTAATACTGAACAACCAAATGGGTTCCTTTACCAGCACCCCTGAGAATTTGGCCCTTTTAAAACAATAAAATCTAGGAATCATAACCTGAATATGTGTGGAAGGGGAGGAACAGAATCTGGAAAGACAACCAAAGAACTTCTTGCTAGGATAATTAAGTGGAGAGGTCTAGGATTTAGAGGTAGAGTAAACTGAGAGGCTTTGAAGCAAATGTACGTACATGCAACTATGTGCTGTACGTAATCTTGGGCTAGTTTTAAACTAGGATGATCCAAGAAGAATTTTTAAAAATCAGAAATATCTCAGGCAGGATATAAAGCAGAATTAAGGGTGTTGTTAAAGGGCCAGAAATATTATTGGGTAGACTAGGAGGTTAGTGGGCACAGTCTGTTAGTTGTTTAGGGATGAAGGGGGAAGATCATGTCTCTTATTTAGTGGTAAGATTGAATTGGTAAGGGAACTTTATTTTATTTTATTTAAAGGAATATTTTTCCTTTCTTAAGGAATTTATTGGGGTGATATTAGTTAACAAAATTATGTAGGTTTCAGGTATACAGTCTGATCTGTAGATTGTATTATGTATTCACCACCCAAAGTCAAGTCTCCTTCCATCACCATTTACCCCCTTTACCCTCTGGAAATCACCATACTTTTGTCTATGAGTTTGTTTTGCTTAATCCCTTCACCTTTTCCACCCAGCCCCACAGACCCTCCCCCCTTTGATAGCTGTTGGTCTGTTCCCTATGAATCTGTTTCTGTTTTGCTTGTTAGTTTATTTTATTCATTAGATTCCACATATGAGAGAAATCATATGGTACTTGTCTTTCTCTGACTGACTTATTTCACTTAGCTTAATGCTCTCCAGGTCCATCCAGGCTGTTCCAAAATGCAAGATTTCCTTCTTTTTTTTATGGCCGAGTAGTATTTTATTCTGTAAAGGTAAGGAAACTTTTAAAGAAAAAAAAGGAAAGATGATATTTTTCAGTCAGAACAGATCCCTAGATCTTTTTGTCTGGAGGTACTCAGTTGATTTCCATCTTTAAAAAATTTTTGGTAGTGTCTGGCTGTCTTTCCAATGGTTTTGTTCCAGAGGGCAGTGAATTCTAAGAATTCATCTCATGAAGTTTTCAAAAGCTCATCTTAAAAAGAAAATTAACAAATGCTACCTTTTCCATTGATGAAAGGAATTGATACCTTTTTTTCCTGATTCCCAAGGCTTTGTCTAGAAAATATATGAATATTTATTTTGAAGAGGGATAGAGCGATCTCTGGGTAACTACCTTTGCTTGAAGGCTTTGGGGAACAACATACAAGTAGTTGGGTCATCACTTAGGAAAGCAGCAGGACTGGGGACTCTTACTAATTGATACTGAAAACCTGAAGCTCCTGGGGATCACATGTAGAGCTCAAAACGTTAGAATCTTCTCTGCATGTATGACATCACTGGAGCAGAACGGACTCACTCTTCTCCCTTGACTCATCATTAAAGCATACTTTATGTTTTCTTGTTTGGCTTCTTTCCTCTTCAAGACTATTCTGTATTTTTTAAACTTAATTTAAAAAATAATTAGTCATAAGATTAATATGCCATGTTTGTGCTTATGTGTAGGTCTAGGGTTTGTTGTGATATGGTAGGTTTGGGATGAAAATATATAGTATGATATGCAGCATTTAAAAAATATAAATTTTTTGCCCTTCAGTTTCTCTGGTTGAGGTATCGGCAGTTAAGACCTATATTCAGAAATTTATGGGTTGTTCAGTGCATGTGTGGATTTAAAAAAAATAGGTTTTTAATTTGAAGACATGGGAAGAGTACGAGATAGTATACCACACCTGGGTTCTGTCGTGCTACAGTATTTATTGGGTCTTTTTATCTTGTAGAAATCATGTATATGATCTCACTACATTTTCTCTACGTCCCTTACCATTCTTTTTTGTAAAATGAAGGGTAGACTACATACTCCCCAAGGTCCTTTATTCCCTGAAGTTCTATGACACTGATTTATTGACAGTTTTAAAGATCAGTTGCTGTATTATTCAGTATACCACCCCATCATTGCAGATGTGACATTTTTATTAACAACCCAAAGACTATAGAGACGTAAGTAAATGTGCATTTCTAGATTTTACCAATTATGTTACAGGTCATTAATAAATTTTTGTCATCCTTTCATTCATACTTTGCTTAGCCTGGCATTTTGATTAAGTGATGTTTCACTTTCATGCTAGTGTTTCTGTTAGGATTCTACTATTGTGTGTGGGACTGCAGTGCTAATTACTGTGTGTTTTTTTTTTTTTTTTTATAATTTTATTTTTTTAATGGGGTGACATCAATAAATCAGGATACATATATTCAAAGATAACAAGTCCAGGTTATCTTGTCGTTCAATTATGTTGCATACCCACCACCCAAAGTCAGATTGTCCTCTGTCACCTTCTATCTTGTTTTCTTTGTGCCCTTCCCCACCCCCTATCCCTCTCCCATTCCCCCCTCCCCCCCGTAACCACCACACTCTTGTCAATGTCTCTTAGTTTCAGTATTATGTCCCACCTACGTATGGAATAATACAGTTCCTGTTTTTTTCTGATTTACTTATTTCGCTTCGTATCATGTTATCAAGATCCCACCATTTTGCTGTAAATGATTTGATGTCATCATTTCTTATGGCTGAGTAGTATTCCATAGTGTATATTTGCCACATCTTCTTTATCCAGTCATCTATTGACGGGCTTTTTGGTTGTTTCCATGTCCTGGCCACTGTGAACAATGCTGCAATAAACATGGGGCTGCATGTGTCTTTACGTATCAATGTTTCTGTGTTTTGGGGATATATACCCATTTACTGTGTGTTTTAACAAAGCAAGTTAGAAAATTTTTTAAACTACAAACATGCTATATTCTTACAGTACCCAAGGGAAAATAACTATGTGTACATTGGACTACCTAAGATTAAGGAAGTTAATTTTTAATGGGGAATATAAGGAGAGACAGGAATAGAGTTTAGAGTATATTATCTATATGTACATGTGTGGATTTAGGCTGGGGCCTATAGATAAAAACTATATGTTAAAGTGAAACACTAGAAATTATTCCTCCGTACTATTTTTTTTTTAATTCCTGCTTCATGAAGTAGGGAAGCCAAGGATCAAATTCTAATACTGAGGTACTTGGGAACTAGCGTTTTTACTCAATTTGTAAGGGGAAACTGTAGACTTCCTGTTAACTTTAAGCCTGTTACTGGATTTAATAGAGATTTTATTATACTGGTTACATAAAGCAGAAAGAAAAAAGACTTGTAAAAAATTTCTGTTTATTAGTCATCTGGAACAAAGAAAGTAATAGAGTTGATGAGTACATGTCTTACTTTCTTGATTAAAAAGCTACGTCTGTGGAAGTTGCTGTTCCTATTATGCATTTTGAACATTGGTCTTGTATGTCATAAAATGACATTTGTTTCCCTGATGTGGTAGCATCTTTAAGATATAATGCTATTTAACTTTTTCCCCCTCATATTCTCAGGTGTAATAAGATATTCCTGATATAAAATGTTACTTTATAAATTTACATGCCAGCCCTGGCCAGATGGCTCAGTGGTAGAGCTTCGGCCTGGTATGTGGATGTTTGGGGTTCAATTTCCAGTCAGGGCACACAGGAGAAGTGACCATCTGCTTCTCCACCCCTCCCCCTCATGTCTCTTTCCCCTTCTTTACCCCCCACCACCCACAGCCATGGCTCAGTTGGCTAGAGTGACTTGGCCTGGAAGCTGAGGATTGCTCCGTGGGCTCCACCTCAGGCACTAAAAATAGCTGGGTTGCCCAGCAATGGATCAATGCCCTAGAACCTCAGAGCATCACTGGATAGGGGGCTTGCCGGGTGGATCCTGGTCAGGGCGCATGGGGGAGTTTGCTTCTCTGCCTCCCCTGCTCTTGTTTTAATTTATTAATTATTTATGTTTCTAGTGTACTAATAATATTATAAATTCCTATTTCTCTTTCCCCCCAAGTCTTGAAATCTTATTTTCATAAAAGTATAAAGGAGAGAAAATAAGTGATATAATGTGATGCTACAAGTTTATACCTTGAAAATCCCAGTAATTTATTATTTGGCTTTCTTCTAACTGACATTTGGGATCTATAATATATAATTATTTTTTAAATACATGGTTGACTTTACTGTATTCTTGTCCAAGGCCTTCTGGCACGCTTTCTAAAATCATCCTTGCTAAGATGTTACTGTTGTGAGAGAACCTGGCTACAGTCAGTACCTGGCTCATTGAGGAGCACCAGATAATCTCAAATTCTCACATTTTTTACTGTTTTGTCTCACAAATGAAAAAAAATCCCAAGATCTATCATCTTTAAAACTCTACTAATTCTATGTGGCTTCAGTGCGTAACACTGATTTCTTCCTAAGTATCTGTTCAGTCTGCTTCTACCTTCCTTGCTATCTTCCTAATTTAAGATACCATCATCTCTCACCTGGATAACTGCCATAATCTCCTGACTGGTACCCCTGTAATCACTCTTACCCCAGATATAATTCTGATGAATTATCTTGGCTAGCTTTCTTTCAGTTTCTTCAACATACCCTGTTTCTTCCTATCTCTTTGCACATACTTTGTTCTCTGCTGGGAATAATTTTCTCTTTTGCTAAATTATCTCTGAATAATAACCCTCTTACTTGAGCTCACCATAACTTCTTGAGGAAAGCTTTTCCTCATCTACCAAAGTTATTCAGATGTTCACATAACTCATGACATCCTTATTTGCCTTTCTACAGTTTGTAGAAATACATTATCTGATTATTTAATTCATGTCTCATTCATTGGACCAAAAATGCCATGAAGGCAGGAATTGAATCTCTTCTAACTTAAAAATTTATCCCCAGTACCTATCACAGGGCCTGTATACAATAGATGTTTCTTAAAGAATGGCAGGTTTTAAAACTCCAGGTAGACTGTTCTAAGTAGAAATAGACTTTCTCTTTTGTGCTGAGTACCGTATTAGTCTCTGGAAGGAGAAATGATGGAAGAATATGCAGTTCTGGCTTTGGCAAACTCTTGGATAACTTTGTATTCTAAACAATGTTACTGATAACACATTCGGAAAGGAAAATAATATGTGATATTTGAAGAATAAAAATCTTCAAACCACCAATTCTACTGACTGCTACAACTAATTTTAAAGAACATGTATTGTCATCCTGTGTCATGAAAATAAAATATCAGATCTTGTATAGGCAAAGAACCATATGTCTGTCAAATAATTAGCAATAAATATTGTATATGTGCCTGTGACATATACATAGTAATTGCATTATTTTAACGTGATCTGGAATGTAGTGAATACCAATTTATGTTTGAATTTCAAACGGGTGAAAAATTTCTTCTCTAGTTTCTTTTGAATACTAAAGACTCTCATAACAGCAGTAGTGTTTCAGTTCCACCTGCTAAGAGAGAGGACCCAGGCCCTGGCCAGTTGGCTCAGTGGTGGAGCATTGGCCCAGCGGATGTCCCGGGTTCGATTCCCAGTCAGGGCACACAGAAGAAGCGCGCCCATCTGCTTCTCCACCCCTCCCCCTCTGGCTTTTCTCTTAGTCTCATTTCCTCCCCTTCTCCCCTCCTGCTGCCCTGGCTCAATTACAGCAAGTTCACTCCCTGCAGTGAGGATGGCTCCATGGCCTCCGCCTCAGGCGCTAAAAAATGGCTCCGGTTGCAGCAGAGCAAGGACCTCAGCTTGGCAGAGAATCGCCCCCTAGTGGGCTTGTCGAGTGGGTCCTGGTCAGGGTACATGTGGGAGTCTGTCTCGGCATCCCCTCCTCTCACTAGAAAAAAAAAAGATTGAGGACACTCACACAATAAAAACAACAACTTCTCTTTTGTTTGTATGGCTTTAGTTTAACTTTTCAGCTACAGAATAATAAAATGTTTTAGTTTTATAGGAAATGAATGTATTGTGTTTTCAGCTTTATATCTTTTTTGGCTAATTCATGGATTACTGTTTTTTGGGGTGGTAGTGGTGGTGAATTCTTTTTCTAGGATAGTTATAGAGGTTTTTTTTCCATTGAAAGTAATTGAGATTTATTATATTTTATAACTTGTCTTTTTGTTTTGCATTTGTACAAATACCTTTAATGTCTGGCTAAATAGAGGATAGCTGGATTTTTATATCTGCTTCTACATTTAATTTGTTGCAATATCTTTTTTTTATTCTTAAACATATACTAAGTATTCACAAAATAATTAAATAAAGCCTTATTATTTTTTGTGAAGTTTCTGCTATTCTGTGTTTTTCAATTTTTCTATATTAAAAAGTCTCTGGGTCTTTGTCCAATAGAAATCTCCCAAAGTTTTAGGAGAAAAATAGAGATTAGTAGCAGTTATTTCTTAATAATGTTAATATTGTTCATTATTTTCCAAATGTTGAGTGATTAGTATATCCTGTGTGATATGTTCTGTGATACTATCTTCTACTAAAATTGAGTTTAAATGAAAAATTCTCAAGAATTATTTATGTGCCTCACTGTAACAAACTCAAACTTTTTATTAAATGCTTTATTGAGGCATAAGTTTGTTGCTACTGGGTTTCTTAAGGTTATATTCCTTTATGGAAGTATCATTTGAAGGAGACTTAAATGATCATGGCGCTTATAAGTCAGTAGGATAACTGCTTCTGTTGAGAGGCCTTTTGCCAGAATATTAAATATATGATGTGGAAAATCACAAATCATAGAAAGGGAATTCAAGATTTCATCTGGTATAGTTCTCTACGAAGGTAAGATATTATCACTAGCCCTGGCTGCATAGCTTGCTTGGTTGGTGCGTCATCCCAGAGCATGGAGTTAGCCAATTTGATTCACCGGTTAGGGCACATCCAGGAGGAGGTAAATGATCCTCTCTCTCTCTCTCACCCTTCCTCTCTCACCAAAATCAATTAAAAAAATTTTTAATTATTAAAAACAAAACAAACAAAAAAGATACTGTCACTCATTTTATGATTAAAGCACATATGGCCTAGAGACGGTTAAGTGATTTGCCCAAATGTTATAGCTGTAGGTGTTTAACATCAAGCGGAATTTTAAGCAGTATATGCACCATCCTACCCAGGCAGGAGTGTTGACCTGAAGAAAGCTTTCTCTTTTTTTTTTTTTACAGAGACAGAGTCAGAGAGAGGGACAGATAGGGACAGATAGACAGGAACAGAGAGATGAGAAGCATCAATCATCAGTTTTTCGTTGTGACACCTTAGTTGTTCATTGATTGCTTTCTCATATGTGCCTCGACCGTGGGGCCTTCAGCAGACTGAGTAACCCCTTGCTTGAGCCAATGACCTTGGGTCCAAGTTGGTGAGCTTTGCTCAAACCAGATGAGCCCGTGCTCAAGTTGGTGACCTCGGGGTCTCGAACCTGGGTCATCCGCATCCCAGCCCGACGCTCTATCCACTGAGCCACCGCCTGGTGAGGCAGAAAGCTTTCTCTTCTAGATTTCTCCTTACAAATGGAACGGCATTTCCTCCTTTTGGATGGATATAGCATAATTCTTTGTCATTTCTTAAGTGAAGACAGTTTTTCAGATACTAATCTAATCAAAGGGATTTGACAAAATATATTTCTAAGATCCCATTTATGATCAATAGTACTGATGTAATTTAAGCTTGCATTTTTTTTTTTGGCTAGGTTCTTTTTTTCATTTTGGCTTTCTTCATTTTAAGATACTGGAAGACTTTTTTCTCATGTGTAAATAATTTTTTTTTACCATCTAATTAAGGAAACATGTTATCAAGTAAACATACGATATTATTTCAAATTGTGATGAGCTTAGTATATGGAAAATAGAGGATCCTGTGAGGGATATAACAGAGGACTTAGTCTGATAGATGACCTTGGGGTTGAACCTTTTGCAATCTTACTTTCACTTATCCTGAACATTTTTTCATGTTCATAATACATCTGTTAAATCATTTATTTTTACTTTTTAAAGATTTTGTTTATTAATTTTACAGAAGGGTGGATAGCGAGAAGTATCAACTCATAGTTGCTTCATGTTAATTGTTCATTGGTTGCTTCTTGTTTCTACCTTGATTGGGCAAGTCTAGGGTTTAGAACTGGCAACCTCAGCATTCCAGGTCGACATTCTATCCACTGCACCACCACAGGCCAGGCTCATCTGTTAAATAATTTTAATTATAGCTTTACTGCATTTCTCCATGTATAAAGATGCTCCCATGTATAAGACACTCCTTAATTTTGGGGCCCAAATTTTTTTTTTCATTTTTCCGAAGCTGAAAACGGGGAGGCAGTCAGACTCCCGCATGCGCCCGACCGGGATCCACCCAGCATGCCCACCAGGGGGCGATGCTCTGCCCATCCAGGCGTCGCTCTGTCGCATCCAGAGCCATTCTAGCGCCTGAGGCAGAGGCCACAGAGCCATCCCCAGCGCCCAGGCCATCTTTGCTCCAATGGAGCCTCGGCTGCGGGAGGGAAAGAGAGAGACAGAGAGGAAGGAGAGGGGGGGGGTGGAGAAGCAGATGGGCGCCTCTCCTGTGTGCCTTGGCCGGGAATCGAACCGGGACTCTCCTGCATGCCAGGCCGACGCTCTACCGCTGAGCCAACTGGCCAGGGCCTGGGGCCCAAAATTTGACAAAAAATGTATTACATAAAGTTACTGAACTCAAGTTTTATTCATTATAAAATTCATACAACTCATCACTGTCTAAACTCCCATCTATTAGCTTATCCTCATCTGTGTGTGATGACGAATCACTGTCTTCAACAATGAGTTCAAAAACAAGTGTGAAAAAGCGGGAAATGCAAGTAAAAAAAATCTACAACCACTATATAAGACACACCCGGTTTTAGACCCTAAATTTTTCGTAAAGGGGTGCGTTTTATACATGGGGAAATATGGTCTATTCTATTTCATGTGGGTACCATAATTGTTTCATCCAGTGATGACATTAAATTTTTAGATTTTTTTTTTCATTTCAAACAAGGCTACTATGAACATCTTTGTACAGATACCTTTGTGCATTTGTCCACCTAGATCATTAGGATAAACATGAAGAATTAGAATGTTAGGTCAAACGGTAGAATCCATCTTCAATAATAATAATACTAATACTAATAATAGTAGCAGAGGTAGTAATACCTGGAATGTAATATAATACTTGTGTATTATATTACATACATTATTATCTCTTGAACATACATTATTATCTCATTTGAGTTTCAGAACTATTCCATTAGGGAAAGTGGGATTTTTTTCTCTATTTTCTTGGTGAGGAAACTGGACTGGTATGCAAAGTAACTTCCATAGGTAGAACTAGGAGATGAGATTTGTTTCTCTAAGATCAGCAGCTGGTCTTTAGTAACCATATACTTAAAAACTAAGACTTGCCTGACCAGTGGTGGTATGGTGCATAGAGCATCAGCCTGATATGCTGAGGTCCCAGGTTCCAAACCCCAAATTCATGCTTCTTGAGCATGGGGTCGTCATATTGAGCATAGGATCATTGACATGGTCCCAGAGTTGTTGGCTTGAGCAAGGGGTCACTGGCTCAGCTTGAGATCCCTGGTCAGGGCACGTATGAGAGGCAATTAATGAACAACTAAAGTGAGGTAACTACAAGTTGATGCTTCTCATCTCTCTCCCTTCCTGTCTCTCTTTTCTCTCTCTGAGGGGAAAAAAGGCTAAAACTCAGTGTCTATAACCTGAACTTCATGTTGCTACTCTCCTTTTCTGCTCTACCAAATGTCTGAAACATGTGGTCTGTACCTTCTGCTTTAATGTCTTCCCACCAGTGCCCTTTGTCTTTTCTTTTTTTGCATTTTTCCGAAGCTGGAAACAGATAGGCAGTCAGACAGACTCTCGCATGCGCCCGACCGGATCCACCTGGCATGCCCACCAGGCGGCGATGCTCTGCCCCTCTGGGGCGTCACTCTGTTGCATCCAGAGCCATCCTAGCACCTGAGGCAGAGGCCACTGAGCCATCCTCAGCGCCTGGGCCATCTTTGCTCCAATGGAGCCTCGGCTGCGGGAGGGGAAGAGAGAGACAGAGAGGAAGGAGAGGGGGAGGGGTGGAGAAGCAGATGGGCGCTTCTCCTGTGTGCCCTGGCCAGGAATCGAACCCGGGACTCCCGCATCCGAGACTCCCGCACGCCAGGCCGACGCTCAACCACTGAGCCAACCGGCCAGGGCCCAGTGCCCTTTTTCATCCTTTGCAATTTGCTTCCCATTATCTGGCTATTGAAATTGCTCTCTATAAAATAATTACTAACCAAATTTATTGAACATGCACTACATGTATATAACTGTTGCTTAATTGCTTCCCTGCCATTGAAGAGCTTATGGTATTTTTGGAAAGATATAACATGAATATTATAAAATAGTAAATAACACAAGTCAGTTATGTTATAATGGCATGATTTTTACTTTGTCAGCTGACAGTACAGAGAGCAAATTATTTAAATTTATAGAAAAATATTATGTTATTGCAGACATACTATAGATTCACAGAATATACCTGTGCAATGATTAATTTTACCATGCTTTAAAGGAAATGTAGGGATTTCCTAACATGATATGGGTTAGAATGAAACTCCTTATGATTTAATCGAAGTAAGTGATTTCTCATAAGAGAAAATATTTGGTTTAGTCGGTAATTTTGTTATTAATATTACTATATATGTTTCAGGGGGGAATGTTGTGGATTTTATTTTTATTTTTGTGGCATTAGATAAAAGGGTGTTATTTATTTCCTTGCCTTTATTATCACAGGTAATATTTTTGAGAACACTGAACACCATTTGTAGAGGCCACATGACAAGACCTTAGAAGACATTTGAAATGGGCATTTTTATTTATTTTTTTAATTTATTTTTTATTTTTAAATTTTTTTGTATTTTCTGAAGCTAGAAACGGGGAGAGACAGTCAGACAGACTCCTGCATGCGCCCGACCAGGATCCACCCGGCACGCCCACCAGGGGCAATGCTCTGCCCACCAGGGGGCGATGCTCTTCCCCTCCAGGGCATCGCTCTGTTGCGACCAGAGCCACTCTAGCACCTGGGGCAGAGGCCAAGGAGCCATCCCCAGCACCCGGGCCATCCTTGCTCCAATGGAGCCTCGCTGTGGGAGGGGAAGAGAGAGGAAGGAGAGGGGGAGGGGTGGAGAAGCAGATGGGCGCTTCTCCTGTGTGCCCTGGCCAGGAATCGAACCCGGGACTTCTGCACGCCAGGCCAACGCTCTACCACTGAGCCAACCGGCCAGGGCCCTGAAATGGGCATTTTTAAATCATAGAACGTAGTTTTAGTCTTGAGTCAGTCTTATATTTTGATAAAGCAAGAATTTTCCTTTATTTTTATTAATTAGAAAGGGGCACTAAGAGTATTCTTTTTGAGGAACTGTAAAGAACATTTCATTTTATGCAATGAAAGTAACTAGAGTGTAAAATGTAAGTTTGCCTTGTGGTATTAGAAGAAATGTGAATTTTTAGGTTTTTTAATTTTGATTATCATAGTCCTATGATAGTATGTATCTTCTCTGCAGATAACAGAATAAGAGTGATATTCAGTTTCCACAAAAACTCTGGATAGTATATTGTGATTAATGTTGAGTACCTTGGGGTTTTTTTTCTAGCTGTTTGGTGTACTTAATGCTAACATTTTAACATGTCATCCAGTCAGTTGTCTTTTGGAAGGCAGGTTACACTCCTGGAAATAGCACTGTAAATAAAAAAAGAACTATCTGAATTTTATTTTTCTGTAGAATCATTGTTTATCAGGGGCTTATCAAAAAGTCAGTCTAATATTTGTATGGACTTTTTCAAGAAACAAAAGGATTTATCTATGTAAAATTTAAACATTTTAAAGTACGTGTGTGTGTGCGTGTGCGTGTGTGTATTGTTTATCACAGGAAGAGACAAATAGAATTACAGGGTTTTAATGTAAGGATTTAGTGCCCTAGTGTACGTACGGTATGTAGTTATAATTTTCTTAGTAAACCCTGCTTTATTTATTTATTTTTGCAAGAAATGGATGATGGAATGTGAGCTACATGAGGGCAAGGACTTTGTAATATTAGAGTCTTTATCTTCTCAGTGTAGGTACTTAATAAAATACTCATTGAATGAACAGCTGAATCCTTGAAGCCTAGTCACATAGATATGATTTTTTTTTTTTTGTATTTTTCTGAAGCTGGAAACGGTGAGAGACAGTCAGACAGTCTCCCACATGCGCCCGACCGGGATGCACCTGGCACACCCACAAGGGGCGAAGCTCTGCCCACCAGGGGGCGATGCTCTGCCCCTCCGGGGCGTCGCTCTTCCGCTACCAGAGCCACTCTAGCGCCTGGAGCAGAGGCCAAGGAGCCATCCCCAGCACCCGGGCCATCTCTGCTCCAATGGAGCCTTGGCTGCGGGAAGGGAAGAGAGAGACAGAGAGGAAGGAGAGGGGGGGGGGGTGGAGAAACAAATGGGCACTTCTCCTATGTGCCCTGGCCGGGAATCGAACCCGGGTCCCCTGCACGCCAGGCCGACGCTCTACCGCTGAGCCAACCGGCCAGGGCCTGGTTTATCTTCTTAAATGTCCTGTTTTACCCTTTGAAAATATGCTTAAGAACAGTAATTGTAATTTTCAAAATTACCTGCAGTTTCCAATATTGCTCTCTCACCTAAAAAGTGATTATTTCACTAATAATGTACAACTTTAGTATGTCTTGGATGCTTCTTAATTTCTGGCACCACTAGGATTAGAAAGTGAGCCAGGTATATTTATTTTAACTTCATTCCTTTTAAAAAAAATTATTTATAAAATTAAATTTAATGGAGTGCCATTGATCAATAAGAGTACATAGTTTTCAAGTAAATATTTCTATAGCATTTGAACTGTTGATTGTGTTGTGTGCCCATCATCCAATGTCAAATCATTTTCTGTCACAGTATATTTATCCCTCTTTACTCACTGCCCCCAGACCCCTCCCCCACAACTCCTTCCCCCTAGTAACTATATCTTGATTCTTAATATTTTAAAAAGTAACATATAGCCTGACCAGGCAATGGCGCAGTGGATGGAGCGTCAGACTGGGATGTGGAGGACCCAAGTTCGAGGTCACTGGCTTCAGCATGGGCTTATCTGGTTAGAGCAAAGCTCACCAGCTTGGACCCAAGGTCCCTGGCTGAGCAAGGGGTTACTCGATCTGCTGTAGCCCATGGTCAAGACACATATGAGAAAGCAATCAATGAACAACTAAGGTGTCGCAATGAAAAAGTAATGATTGATGCTTCTCATCTCTCTTTCTCCTGTCTGTCTGTCCCTATCTATCCCTCTCTCTGACTCTCTCTCTGTCTCTGTAAAAACAAACAAACAAACAAACAAAAAAACAAAAAAAACCCCATATATATGTAGTGATATAAAGTAATGATATATAGTATATATGTTAAACTGTATATAGTTTTAAAGTCAGTACTTAATGGCTTATAAAGAAAAATAACATTCCTCTGCCCAGTTTCTCTCTGACTAGTTTCTGCTTCCTAAAGGCTACCACTTCCAATAATTTAATTTTTCTCCTGCTATTTGCTTTATATTTCTAAATTATAAGCTCATCCTGCTTGTTATCTGTTATGGAAGATGAAGATTTAACTGTCTATACTCTTGACAGGAGATTAACTGAATTCTAGAAATGAAAAAAAAATTTAAAGTAAATGGAAGTACAGGTATTCCCCAAAGGAATGATTTTTTTAATTTTAAGTGAGAGGAGGGGCAATAGTGAGACAGACTCCTTCATGTGCCCTGACCCAGATCCACCCAGCAACCCCTGTCTGGGACTGACAGTGGAATCAATGGAGCTATTTTTAGTGCCTAAGGCAGACGCTCAGACCAACTGAGCTATCCTTAGTGCCTGGGGACAACACTCAAACCAATCAAGCCGCTGGTTGTGGAAGAGGAAGAGAGAGAGAAGGTGAGAGAAGGAGGGGGAGAGAAGCAGATGGTTGCTTCTCTTGTGTACCCTCACTGGGAATCAAACCTGGGGCCAGTGCTCTCTTCACTGAGCCAACCAGCCAGGGCTTGATGTTTTTAAATTATACACTTTCCTGTAATTTATAGTATTAGTCTCCTATGATAAGGAATTGATGTTTTGCTCTCATTTCTGAGTACTTTATGGTAGATTAGAAAACTACCTTAATTTCAGGATGAGATTTATTTTAAAAGAATAAGTTTTGTTGTGATATAATTTCCTTACAATAAAATCCAGTTTTACTTACACAATTCAGTGACTTGGCATATGTCTAGATAACCCCCAAACAGTCAGATAACCCCAAAACAATTACAGATGTAGAATATTTTCATCACCTCAAAACATTACCTCGTGTTTCTTTGTAGTCAGTTTCCTATCTTCACCTCTCGTCCCTGGAAACTTCTGCTCTGTCTTCAGTTAATGCAGTTTTGCCATTTTTAGAATTTCATATAAATGGAATTATATAACATATATACTCTTTTGTATCTGACTTCTTTCACTTAGCATAATGTTTTTTGAGATTTATTCATGTTCTACATGTCAGAAGTCCAATACTTTATATTGCTGAGTAATAATAGTTCAGTAATAGAATGGATCTACCAGAGTTTATCCATTCACCAATTAATAGACATTTAGGTTGTATATCATTTTTACCTATTATAAGATACTATGAACAGGTCTTTCTGTGGACATGTTTTCATTTTTCTTAAATACCTAGGAGTGAAACCGTTTGATCATATAGTAAGTGTATATTTTAACTTTATATAAAAAAACTGCCAAGCTGAAAAAGAAAAACCAAAAACTGCCAAACTGGTCTCCCAAGTGGCTGTACCATTTTACATACTGATAAGCAGTGTAGAAGACTTCCAGTAACTCCACATCCTGGATACACTGGGTATTGTCAGTCTTTTAAATTTTAGCCATTCTAGTAGATGTGTTATAATATATCTCTGTTTTAGTTTGCATTTTCCTTATGATTAATGATCTTAAGCATGCTTTTTTATGTGCCTGTTTGCTACTGATGTATCTTCCTTGGTGAACTGTCTATTCATATTTTTAGCCCTTTTTTTCTATTGAATTGTTTAGTTTTTTTTTATTGAGTTGTAAGAGTTCTTGTGAATTCCAAATAAAAATTTCTTATTACTTATATGTTTTGCAAATGTCTTCTCCTATTCAATGGTTTGCCTTTGTCATTTTATTAAGTGTCTTTTAAAGAACAGAAGTTGTATAGTTTGGGAAGTCTAGTTTATTGTTTGTCTTTTATGGTTCATGGTTCTATGTCCTAAGAAGTCTTTGCATAATCAAAGGTCACAAAAATTTTCTCTTGTTTCCTTCTAGCAATTTTTTAATATTAGGTTTTACAATTAGATCTAAGAGTCATTTAGAGTTAATTTTTATAGAAGGTGAGAGTTAAAGGTTGAAGTATATTTTTTGGTGAATGGACATCCAGTTGTTCCAGTACTATTTATTGAAAAGACTATACTTTCTACACGGATTGCCGTGTCACCTTTATAAAAAAATCAGTTGAGGCCCTGGCCGGTTGGCTCAGCGGTAGAGCGTCGGCCTGGCGTGCGGGGGACCTGGGTTCGATTCCCAGCCAGGGCACATAGGAGAAGCGCCCATTTGCTTCTCCACCCCCACCCCCTCCTTCCTCTCTGTCTCTCTCTTCCCCTCCCGCAGCCAAGGCTCCACTGGAGCAAAAGATGGCCCGGGCGCTGGGGATGGCTCCTTGGCCTCTGCCCCAGGCGCTAGAGTGGCTCTGGTCGCGGCAGAGTGACGCCCCAGAGGGGTAGAGTGTCGCCCCTGGTGGGCGTGCCGGGTGGATCCCGGTCGGGCGCATGCGGGAGTCTGTCTGGCTGTCTCCCCGTTTCCAGCTTCAGGAAAAAAAAAAAAAATCAGTTGACCATATACGTATGAGTCTATTTCTGGATTCTATTCTGTTCCATTGATCTAAATATTCTTATTCTGATACTACACTATCATAATTACTGTAACTTTTCTAGTAAGTTATGAAATCAGGTAGTGTAAGTCTTCCAACGCTATTTTTTTTTAAAGTTTCTTAACTATTTTAGGTTTCTTTTGCGTTTTCACATACATTATAGAATCTTTGTCAATTTCTACAACAAAGCCTACCAGAATTTTGATTTGGATTGCATTGACTCTATAGATTAATTTGGGGAGACTTGACATGTTTGAGCAGTATTTTTTTTTTTTTTTTTTTTTTGGTATTTTTCCGAAGTTGGAAACGGGGAGGCAGTCAGACAGACTCCCGCATGCGCCCGACCGGGATCCACCCGGCATCCCCACCAGGGGGCGATGCTCTGCCCATCTTGGGGCGTCGCTCTGCCACAATCTGAGCCATTCTAGCGCCTAAGGCAGAGGCCACAGAGCCATCCTCAGCACCCGGCAAACTTGGCTGCAATGGAGCCTTGGCTGCGGGAGGGGAAGAGAGAGACAGAGAGGAAGGAGAGGGGGAGGGGTGGAGAAGCAGATGGGCGCTTCTCCTGTGTGCCCTGGCTGGGAATCCAACCGGGACTCCTGCATGCCAGGCCGATACTCTACCACTGAGCCAACCGGCCAGGGCCTGTTTGAGCAGTATTTATTTTTCTGATCTATAGACATGAAATGTCTTTTCATTTATTCAATTATTTAGATATTTTTAAAGTTTAGTAATATTTTTAGTTTTTCAGAGTGTGGGTCATGCACATACTTTGTTAAATTTATCCTTAAGTATTTAATATTCTTTGATGTTACTATAAATGGCAGTTGATTTTGGTATATTGACCTTGTACACTGACTTTGCTAAACTCACTTATTAATCCTATAATTTGTATATTCCTTATGATTTTCTGAATAGGTGATAAAGATATTTTCATTTCTTCCTTTCCATTCTTATGATATTTTTTCTTATTTTATTTCACTAGCTAAGACCTCTACTAAATCTGAATGGGAGCGGTGAAAGTGAAAATCCGTGTCTTTTTCTTGATTTTAGGAAAAATGCATTTTTCACCATTGAATATGATAACTGTAGATTTTTTTATAGATGCCTTTCAACAGGTTGAGGAAATTCCATTCTTCTTTTTGTCTTTTACTTAGAGGAGGGGAGGCAGAGACAGACTCCCGATGTGCCCTGACTGGGATCCACCCGGGAAGCCCCCTATATGGCAATACCCTGCCCACCTGAGAGGGCCTCTGCTTCATTGCTCAGCAACCAAGCTATTTCAGTGCCAGAGGCAAGACTATGGAGACATCCTCAGTGCCCAAGGCCAACTTGCTCAAATCAAGCCATGGCTGCAGGAGGAGGAGAGGGAGGGAAGGAGGGAAGAGGAGAAGGAGGAAGGGAGGGAGGGAGGAAGGGTGTAGAGGCAGATGGTTGCTTCTCCTGTGTGCCCTGACTGGGAATTAACCCAGGACTTTCACACACTGAGCTGACGCTATACCACTGAGCCAACCGGCCAGAGCCAAAAATTCTTAATTGCTGAATTTTTATCATGACTGAATGTTGAATATTGTGAAATGCTTTTTCTACATTTTTTGATATTATACTGTTTTGTTTTTTCTTTTTTATTCTCTTAATCTTGAACCAATATCACATTCCTGGGATAAATCCTACTTGATCATGGTGTATTTTGTAGCACTGACACTAACCACCTGTAGTTAAGCACAGACTACACAGGTATAAATAAGGCTGTCATCTTCAAGAGGACTGCCTTCACTACAGATGCCAGCTGAAAGTTTAGGGTCTTTCAGACCACCTATACTTCTAATTCCTTCAAGTTTGGGAGTTCCCACAATTCCCTCAGGTTCAATAATTCATTAGAACTACTCACAGAACTCAAGCTTGGTCATAAATAATATAAATTAAGACCAGCCAAATGAAGAGACACATAGAGCAAGATCTGGGACAGTTCTGACATGGAGCTTCTGTTCTCCTTATAGAATCAGGATACATTATCCTCCTGGCACATTGAGGTATTTACCAACCAGGAAAATCACCAGAGCTTCAGATTCTAGAGTTTTTATTTAATTATTGTTATGTAGTTACAGTTGATTGAATCACTGGACATGTGATTGAACTCAATCTCCAGCAACCCTCTTATCCCTGGAGGTTAGAAGGTTGAGCTGATATCACTGGCTTAAAGCCCCAGTCTTCTAATCACATAGTTGATCTTTCTGGCATGGTCAGCCTCCAATGTAAGTCATCTTTTTAGTGTAAACTCACGTGTGGACTAAGGGCCCACCATGAATAATAGAGAAACTACTATAACTTGGGAAATTTTAAGGTTTTAGAAGCTCTTCTTAGGAATTCGGGACAAAGACCAGATGAATTCTTTATTGTTCAACTGATACTTTCTATCCATTATTGGGTTCAGTTTGCTAATATTTTGTTAAGAATTTTGTCTGTGTTTACGAGGGATAGTATGTGTTTTTTCTTGTTTGTTTGTTACCAGTATAATTTCTTTGCCAGATTTTTGGTATCAGGGTAATAATACTGTCCTGAAAATGAGCTAGGAAATGTTCTCTCTTTATTTTTTGAAATATTTTCTGGAAGATTGGCAGTGTTTACCAACAAAGACTTCTGGGCCTGGAGTTTTCTTTGTGGGAAGGTTTTTGATTACAAGTTTAATTTTTTAATAGATGCAAGTCTATTCAGGGTTTTTATTTCTTCTTGAGTCAGTTTTAATAATTCATAACTTTTAAGAATTTATCTATTTTATCTAAGTTGAATTTATTGGCATAAGATTGTTTATAATATTCTCTAATCATCCTTTTTTTTTTTTTTTTTTTTATTATTATTATTTTTTTTTCATTTTTCTGAAGCTGGAAACAGGGAGAGACAGTCAGACAGACTCCCGCATGCGCCCGACCGGGATCCACCCGGCACGCCCACCAGGGGCGGTGCTCTGCCCCCCAGGGGGCGATGCTCTGCCCATCCTGGGCGTCGCCATATTGCGACCAGAGCCACTCTAGCGCCTGAGGCAGAGGCCACAGAGCCATGCCCAGCGCCCGGGCCATCTTTGCTCCAATGGAGCCTTGGCTGTGGGAGGGGAAGAGAGAGACAGAGAGGAAAGCGCGGCGGAGGGGTGGAGAAGCAAATGGGCGCGTCTCCTATGTGCCCTGGCCAGGAATCGAACCTGGGTCCTCCGCACGCTAGGCCGACGCTCTACCGCTGAGCCAACCGGCCAGGGCTCTAATCATCCTTTTAATGTGTGTAGGGTCTGTGGTTGTGTGCCCTCTTTCACTATTGATACTGGTTATTTTTTGTACATATTAGTAATTTTTATCTTTTTTTCTTCATCAGTCTTATAAGTAGTTTATCAATATTACTAATTTTTTTAAGCCTGCTTTTAAATTTATTGATATTCTGTATTATTTCCTGTTTTCTATTTTGGTCACTCCTGTTCTTGGTGTTAATGACTTCTTTCTCTACTTCAAAGTTTCTCATCCTCAGCACTTTTGACATTTTGGGCCTGATGATTCTGTTTTTTATTAGGTAAGTTTTTTTTTTTTTGTATTTTTCTGAAGCTGGAAACGGGGAGAGACAGTCAGACAGACTCCCGCATGCGCCTGACCGGGATCCACCTGGCACACCCACCAGGGGCGACGCTCTGCCCCTCCAGGGTGTTGCTCTGTTGCCACCAGAGCCACTCCAGCACCCGGGGCAGAGGCCAAGGAGCCATCCCCAGCGCCCAGGCCATCTTTGCTCTAATGGAGCCTCGGCTGCGGGAAGGGAAGAGAGAGACAGAGAGGAAGGAGAGGGGGAGGGGTGGAGAAGCAGATGGGCGCCTCTCCTGTGTGCCCTGGCCGGGAATCGAACCTGGGACCTCTGCGCACCAGGCTGACGCTCCACCACTGAACCAACCGGCCAGGGCCCTGATGATTCTGTTTTGAGTGTCAAAGATATTTAGAAATATCCCTGGCCTGTCCTTATAAAAGTAGTATCTCCTTAGCTGTGATAACCAAAAATGTCTCTAGATATAAGCAAATGTGGGCAAAATCACCCACAGTTGGGAACCATTGCTTGACTTCTTTTGGTTCAGTTTCTTTCTTTTTTTTTAGTTTCTAACAGTGAAATCTCAGATCAATTGTGGGCTCTCTTCCCCTGCCCCCCCCCCCCCCCCCCCCCCCCCGCCAGCAGCAACATAAGGTTTTAAAGCAAAACATTTTTCTCTAAATACTGCTTTAGGTGTATCCAAAAAATTTTGATATGTTGTGTTATTATTTTTCAGTTCAGGACATTATTTAGTTTCTCTGCAATTTATTCTTTGTGACATATCTTCCAAATAGTAATTTTTTTCTAGTTACTGTTATTGATTTCTAATTTAATTCCATTGTGCTTAAAAATTTACTCTATGATTTTCGTACTTACAAATTTATTGATAATTGTGCTTTACAAAGGGCATAACTTAGGGATATTTAAGGATTTGTCAGCAACTTAAATTAGGGTGTTTGCTATAATTGAACCTGAACTGATTTTTACAGAATTCAGTTCGTAGGTAATTTTTTCATTTTTTCCTGTTTATTGAAAAAATATATATATGAAAGTGTACAGCTTGATGAGTTTTCACAAAGGTGAAGAAGTAAAATATTATAGACTCTTCTTAGAAGCCCTTCTCTTGATCTTTTCTAGTCACTGTCACCCCTCCCCCATGTAACTACTAGTCTGACTTTGTTTTTTTTTAATTTATTGATTTTAGCCAGAGAGGAAGGGCAGGGGAGAGAGAGAAAAAAAGAGACAAGAACATAGATCTGTTCCTGTATGTGCCCTGACCAAGGATTGAACTGGCAACCTCTGTGCTTGGTCCAATGCTCTAACCAACTGAGCCATCTGGCCAGGGCCTATTCTGACTTTTGACACCATGAATTCATTTTGCAAGTTTTGAACTTTATATGGAAGTATACAGTATACATTTTTGTGTGTCTACTTTTTTTCATTGAACATTATGTTGAAATTACGAAGTTTCATGCATGTTATTGCATAATAATTGTTCATTCTCAGTGCTTTATATAGTATTACATTATAGAATATTTTACAACCTGTCAATTCTACTATTGATGGATATTTGAGTTGTTTCAGTTTGGGGTTAGTGAAAAGAATGAGCATTTTTTTATATGTCCTTTGGTGAACATATATGCGTATATTAGTTTGGTATATGCCTGTAAGTAGAAATGGTTAGTCATAAGTTATGCATATACTCAGGTTTGATATGTAAGTTTTAGGGGAAAATTTATTGATTGTAGTTTTTGTTATATACCCTTTTATTTATTTTTAATTTCTTAAAATTTATTTTAAAGGTGAGAGAAGGGGAGACAGTGAGGTAGACCCCCACATGCACCCTGACTGGGATCCACCAGCAACATCATCTGGAGCCGATGCTCGAATATTAAGCTATTTTTAGTGTCTGAGCCTGATGTGCTCCAGTGGAGCTATCTTCAGCACCCTAGGCCAGTGGTCCCCAACCTTTTTTGGCCACGGACCGGTTTAATGCCAGAAAATATTTTCATGGACCGGCCTTTAGGGTGGGATGGATAAATGTATCATGTGACCGAGACAAGCGTCAAGAGTGAGCCTTAGACGGATGTAACAGAGGGAATCTGATCATTTTTAAAAAATAAAACATTGTTCAGACTTAAATATAAATACAATGGAAATAATGTAAGTTATTTATTCTTTCTCTGCAGACTGGTACCAAATGGCCCACGGACTGGTACCAGTCCGCGACCCGGGAGTTGGGGACCACTGCCCTAGGCCACACTCGAACCAATTGAGCCACTGGCTGCAGGAGGGGAAGAAGAAGAGAAAGGGAGGGGAGAAGCAAAGAGTTGCTTCTCCTGTGTGCCTGATGTCCATACACTGGGCCAATGCTCTATCCACTGAGCCACTGGCCAGGGCTATTAAAACATCCTTTTAAACACTTGCTTTTTTTGTGGTCTTAGTTATTGTGGTGGTGATGTTTTTTTGTTAAAGAAAAAGCAATACATCTTTTATGATGCATTATTTTCTAAAACTCTGCAGTATTCAAGTTTTACTGTCTTTAATGTTTTTTTTAAATATGTACCTTTGATGGAAACAG
The DNA here is from genome assembly GCF_036850765.1 of Saccopteryx bilineata. Lineage (NCBI taxonomy): Eukaryota > Metazoa > Chordata > Mammalia > Chiroptera > Emballonuridae > Saccopteryx > Saccopteryx bilineata. Next base: position 97,053,454 of record NC_089496.1, read on the forward strand.
GTACAGAACTACCTTTTTGAAAGAATTACTTTATTGGCAACAAGTATGATTGTATTTGGTTACAGTGTTCTTCAAAATGTGCATGTATTTGTAATTGTATGTATTACTGTACTAGTATTTCATAAATACAGGGTAAACTTTAAGAAGAATAAATATAAATAGAAGTTTATTCCACTAATTCTTTTTATGTTTTTCTTGCTTTTTGAGTATGTCTATATGACATATAAGCTTAAGGATACAGTTAAGAGATACTCATTTATCTTCATAGAATATGCTCTTTTCACTGTGTAGAGGGCAACATCCATTTGGCACTTGAGGATTAGAACATAAGTGAAATGAAAATGTTAATAAATTGGGAGTTGGCTCATTAATTCAACAAAGATAGAGCTCTTTTGCTGGAAGAGAGTATTAATTCCAGGAATGGGGGCTTTTATTTTCCTTCCTCGGTGACACTACTCTTACTATTTTGTGCAGTTTCAATTCTATTCTTCCTTTCATTGACTGCTACCAAACTGCACCCTAAAGAATTAAAAGTTTATGCATTAGAGCTTTGTTGTAGTCAATGAGAAGTCACAGATCTGATTGAGATAATGGCTCCCAGTCACATAGGGAATGGGCTAGCATTTCTCTCTTCTAGGGATGTTATTTGTGAAAAGGATTACCTGTGATTCAATGGTAAAATGATAGAAATGTCTTTCTCTCTGCCCTTGGAAGTTGTTAAGCATTCAGAGTAAGGATATCTGAAAGAAAGACAGTTTATTAGTATTTGCTCTCAGTGGTGCATTTTATTTGGAGAATTAGAGTGGGTAAACCAGATAGATTGTTCAGAACATCTCAACCTTACATAGGATTTATCATAATTGGATATTTCAGCGGCACATTATTGGAAGGGCTTGGTTGGACAAGTAGGCCCAGAGGAACTAAGAGGTTGTTTCTGAGTATGCTGGTATGTGATAAGTTCGATTACTCATTTGTTGCCAGCACTATTTGGATTATTATTTTCTCTGTGTACATATAGTTAGGTGTTTTTCTCTCTGTCATAGACTAAATCTTGTACTGTCATCACAGCTAACTAAATAATGAAAATACCAATATTTTCTTTCAGTTTCCTTTTTCATCATTATGGTTATTCATCATTATTATCAGGTTGAATCATTATTCATTGGTTATTATCAGGCTAATTCCAGGTGTTATTGAGAACCTGTCAATTCGTTGTCCCATGTAGTATACATAGTACTAATAACACTTACTAAAAATAATAAGAATATTTGCATTGCCTAACATTGACCAAACACTTATATGCTGAATGCTTTTACATATTTTTCTCTTAATTCTCACAGTAACAAGCCAAGACATATGCTTTTATTCCAGTTTTATAAATGAGGAAACTGTTAGAATTTGTTCAGAGTTACACAGTTAGTACAAAAGTTAATATTTAAACTCAGGATTTTTTTTTCTCATACCATGGGTCTTTATGACTTATACATTGTTCTCTAGTTTTGCTTTGACTTCACAACTCTGCTTGTTTGCTTATGCTATCCTTTTTACGTGGAATGTCCTTACACTACCAGATTCAGCCTCCTCTAGTAGCACATTCATCTTTTTTATTTTTGAGAGGAGGGGAGATAGTGAGACAGACTCCCGCGTGGGCCCCGACCAGGATTCACCCAGCAACCTCTGTCTGGGGCTGATACTTGAATCAACCAAGCTATCCTCAGTGCCTGAGGCTGATGATCAGACCAGCCGAGCTATCTTCAGTGCGTGGCACCAATGCTTGAACCATTTAAACCACTGGCTGCAAGAGGGAGAAGAGAGAGAGAAAGAGAAGCAGATGGTCGCTTCTCATGTGTCTCTGATTAGAGATCGAACCCCAGATGTTTGTATGCTGGGCCAACGTTCTATCTGCTGAGCCAACTGGCCAGGGCCATATGCATTCATCTTTTAAGCCCCAAACTAAATGGTACCTTTTTCTAAAAAATTCATGGATAGCCCTATTTGGAAGTAAATTGCCTCCTTTAAACTCCCACAACACGTTGTACCTTTCTTCATATATTTATTTTGCCTTGAGTTAATATTTCTATACACATCTTAATTTACCAACTAGAGACTATCTTTGTTCCCTGCAGCCTAAAACAGCTTTGAACATTTAAGATACTCAGTATTTGTTGTTTAGAGATTACAGGTAAAAAACCAGCCATCAGAATTGGAGTAAATACTACTGATGCATTTTTAAGAAATTTGAAGAACATGGCAGTATGATAAAAATTCAAACATATACGATCATTTTTGCTTCTTGGTATTTGAAAATCTTGTTAAATTTCCTAGTGATATAACTAGATATGGCATGCATTTTCTGGCTTGGTGAAAAAGTTTATATTCTTAGCTATCATTTTATATATTTTTTTAGAAAGAAGATAAATAATAAAGAACAGTCAGAGAGGTGGGAAGAACCTGCTGTTTTAATTTTGTTCACAGCAGGGGTTCACATGATGTTCTTTTGGTGCTCCTATGATAATAGACTCAATAAAATATTGGAATTCAACAGTTGGTTGTCTTTGGGTATATTATCTTTTGTATTTATGGCCATATATATGGGATTGCCAGACTGTTTAGAATAGGTTTATGATACATAGTCTACTTCTCTCTTAAGTAGATTGTTTCTATTTATTACGTACTGTAGTATTCCATTGTTTTTGCTTTACTTGTTCTGAGTTTTCTCCTTAGATAATGGCAGTTAAACCAAAATTTACTAGGAAGGGGTGGGGAATTTTATTATTGATTACCCATTTAAATTTTGAATGATATTTTTTGTTTTGAATCTCCTTAAAAAATGTTTTTTTTTTCTCTTCTAACATTAATTTACTTTGATATTTCAATCAAACAAAAAAGAGCTTAAAACTCTTTATGAACACTTATATGGTAATATGGTAATAGAGAGTTAGTTGTAATGTACTTTATTGATTGGATTTTGAACTCTTGAGTCTCAGAGACTAAAAGTTCTGACTATGATTTTAGAGTTTCTTCTACCCGAATTGTACATATTCTTGCCTTTAATTTGGCTGAACTCTCAAAGCATCCTTTATCTTCATTGAGGGAGAAGTCCTTTTTAAGTAAGATAATCTCTTGAAAATGAGTATCAGCCTTTTTTCGTCCTGTGTTACTTGGACCTTATGAAACTGCCAAGAAAGCAAAAGCTGGACAGGAGAGACATTAACTCAGAGAAGCCTTTTGGCTCTTGAACTAAGACAGTGGGTAAAATTTCCACAAAATTGTGAAACTGACAAAATTACTCTTATTGTTAAAATTTAGAAATTTGATTATTAAACATCCTTTGGCATAATAGATTAAAGTAATCAGTAATGTAATATTCCAAAGGCATTTGACATTAACCAGAATATACTGTATTAAATGGTTAAAGTTTCAGTTCTGGTGACAGGAATTCCTGTTACTATTAATGTTAAATTATTGTAAAAGTAATACATGTTCATTTAAGAGAACTAGTATAACATAATTCTAATAGTAGCTAACTTTAGGGTTTGTTACATAAGGTCTACCGGAAAGTTCTGTTCGTTTCTATCACAACAAGTTTTGACACGTAAGCACATGTTTATTTGGCGCATGTGTGCCTCTCTATTTTTATCACTTAATGTATACATACTGACGTAGCAAATTAACTAAAACAAAGTTGATTCACGTTAGTCTTATGTGTGAAGCCATAGTGTACCCATGGCTACTGATTAAGTTCATTTACGCCACTGTAATTTTTACGAATTTCAACAAGGAAGAAATGCTACAGAAGCATGTCTGTCGCATCCACCATATTCCCTGGACTTAGCACCCTCCGACTATCACTTGTTTTTGTCCTTACAAAACTTTTTGAAGGGCAAAAAATTCAAAAATGAAGAAGATATCAAACAAGCACTGGTTCAATTTTTCGCATCAAAAGATAAAACATTTTTCAAAAATGGGATATACAAATTGCCCTCATCCTGGCAAGAAATCATTAATAATAATGGCAATTATATTATTTAATAAAGTTTATTGGCGGTAACAAAAATTTGTATTTTGTTTTATTCCAAAAACGGACAGAACTTTCCGGTAGACCTTATATTTTGCTTTTTAATGTAAACTTGTTTATTCCTCATAACAGTAATATGGGGCAAATATCATTTTTCCTAGTTCATAGATGGGGAAACTGAGCACAGAGAAATGAAGAGACTTTAAGAAGGCCGCACAGTATTTGAACCCAGACCTTAAAATCTGTGCCCTTAACTTCTCTTTAGTATTATTTGTCACCAGGTAGTTAAGAACTTGGGTTTGGAACAACAAAGATCTTGGCTTACATCATAGCCGTTGCTTATTCTCTTGGGACAAAAGCATCTCTCTTGACCTCTGAACCTCAGTAATCTTGTTTATAAAACTAGGGCTGATTGGGGGATAAAATGAGATAATTAATAATAATTAATTATCTTGTTAACTGCTTGGCACACTTTTTAGCTGATGCTATCCTTCTCTAATAGATGGTATTATGGGAAATATAACAAAATGAAAAAAGTCAGGAAAAGAAAACCATTGTTGGCATTTTGAGGTATATTCTCTTCAGTCTTTTAAAAATGTGTTTCCTCATTTTATTATTCTATCATCTGTTTATGTTATTTTTCTTTTATAACTTTCTGTTTGTATTTTACACAAAAGCCAGGACGGCTTGAATTTGGGTCACTAAGCAATAAGGGAAGGCCATTCCAGCTTCTGTGCTAGCCCAAACGTTTTTCCCTTATGTTTAGGAGTAAGTGGAGAGGGAAGAGAACATAGAATTATATACTTTTTCTTTTCTCTTTTTAAACAAAGATGAGATTGTATTTGAATTAAAATTTCTGATATAATGTCTACAAATCAGCAAAATGTGGGATACTGGACACAGGCAAAAGAACATGTTGCTGGTGTTAATTTTATTATAATAAGGAAACTCCAGGTTCAGAATATTTAAAGTTAACTGAAAACACTATATCTGAATGAACAGTCTTAATGAGTGTAGACTATTTCTTCTTGCTAAGTGAGATTATAGAAGTCTGGTTATATGTTGCATTGTTAAATAAATTCACTGAACGTGGTATAGCAGTAACTAAACTAATCCCCCTTTCTGTATAGCCTTAGCAACAAAACATGGCTGATACTCTTTTCTCTTTTCCTTTTAGGTCTACACACAATGAGCTGGAAAAGAATCGGTGAGTCAGTGATGAGGTGCAGTTTGCATTTGTGTTTAAAAAGCAAACAACATTTTACCTGTGAAAATAATATAATAATGCACATGTGGTTTTTATTTTTTTAAATGTATAGCATATCATGATTCTGTTATATATGTATTCTCTGCGAAATGAATGACTTAAGTAGTAAGCTTATACTATCCAAACTGGAAATATATTTTTGAGTTCACTTGAATTTTGAGTTTACAGTGCAGCCTTCTTTATTTTTATTTATTTTTAATTTTTTTTTAAAATTCATTTTAGAGAGGAGAGGGAGAGACAGAGAGAGAGAAGGGGGGGAGGAGCTGGAAGCATCAACTTCCATATGTGCCTTGACCAGGCAAGCCCAGGGTTTCGAACCGGCGACCTCAGCATTTCCAGGTCGACGCTTTATCCACTGCGCCACCACAGGTCAGGCGCAGCCTTCTTTATTTCTGTCTCTGAAAACAGGTTAATTGTGATAGGCTCAGGGCTTAAATGTGGTCTTGCTAAAGGAGTAGGTTTCTCTAGTGTAGCTAGTACATATTACGAGAAATTGTAGAACATTGGGTTTCTCTTTCTTTGTGGTTTGTTCATTTATTCATGCATTCAACAAATCTTAACCAAGCATGAGCTATGTCAGTACCAGGCAGGCATAATGATTTACATAGGAAATACAAGAATGTGTAAGACACAGTTTATGCCCTTAAAGAACTTTCAGCTTCCTATGGGGGATGGATAGGCAATTAAAATGCTATGTAGTATGGTGAGTATGGAAATGGAGAAGCAGAGGGTGCTGAAAGATTATTTTGGAGGGTCACCTTATACTTTTTTTGAGGAATCTGGAAGGATCTAAAAAGGATGGTGCGTGTGCACTGTATATTGAAGAAACAGCAAGAGGTTCAATGTGGGTATAAACGATTGTAGTACTGTACACAGCAAGCTAGGCCAGAGGCTGGCAGCTAAGCTGCAGAGTTTGTACTTTTTCTGGCAATAGGGGGCAGTTGAATAATTTTAAGATGGGTTGCCATACGGTCAGATTTGTATTTTGGAAAGATCACTTTGGCTGCACTGCAAAGAATTGGTTGATTGGGAGAAGGTATCTCAAGAGACAAGAACTCTCTTGGGGAGGCTCTTGAAGCCTCCATGGTCAGAGAGGATGGGGGCTATTGGAGATAGAAGTAGGCAGAATAAAAGATAGTATGGAAGAAAACCAATAGAAATATTGGTGATTAGTTTGCTATGGAAGGTTAAATTTTAGGTGGTATTATTATGATATTTACTCAGAAAAGGAATACAGGAAAAGGACAAGTTTGGGGGAGAAGATGAGGATTGTACAAATGCTCTCTTTTTGATAGAGATTAGATTAATAATGAACAAGCTGGAATTGTCTCCATGACTCATTTTTGACAACAAAGATCTTTGTGACCTTCAATTTTTTGTCCTGCCTTTTTTTTTTTAAAAATAAAAATGACCTTACAAATTGACTGCCCTAACCACCTCATAGCTGATGGAATAAAACATCAAATTCTTTTGAATGGGTTTAGCATAATCTTCCAGGCTAATTTAGGGGCTTTTACCACTTCGTTTATCACTGGAGTAAAGAGACTTTCAGTAAACTATTTGGAATGGAACTCTTGAAACCTTTGAATAAACTTTGTGTACTGCGTTCTGCATATCAATTCTGACTTACTGATAATTTTGTCACCTATATATAGTATTACTTTGATATACCTTGTAAGTGGTTTAATCGAGTGTCTGTTGGACCACCGGTGTAACAGGCATAGCTTTTAATACCTGGACTGTACACAATCTCCAGTATCTCAAGTGAAGGCTTTTTTCTTTTTTGAGAGAGAGACGGGGAGATAGGAGGCAGAAGACAGTGAGAAGCATCAACTTGTAGTAAGTAGCTTTCCCGATAGTTGTGCATTGATTGTTTCTCATATGTGCCCTGACCAAGAATCGGAAGGGGTCAGGCTGAGCCAGTGTCTCCTTTTGGGCTCAAGCCAACTACCTTGGGCTTTTCATGCCAGCGATTTTTGGACTCAAGATGGTGACCTTTGGAATCTCATGGACAATCCCCCTGCTCAAGCCAGTAACGCCTTGCTCAAACTGACGAGCCTGCATTCAACTTGGTCACCTTGGTGTATGGAACTAGCGACCCCAGTGTTCAGAGTTGATGCTTTATAACAGGGGTCAGGAACCTACTGGCTCGTGAGCCAGATGTGGCTCTTTTGATGGCTGCACCTGGCTCGAGACAAATCTTTAATAAAAAAAATAATAATAACGTTAAAAATATAAGACATTCTCATGTATTACAATCCATTCATTTCCTACCGCTTATATTCATGGTTGCGGGTGGCTGGAGCCAATCACAGCTGTCCTTTGGGACAACACCAAATTTTTATTGGATAATGGCTAATGTACACAGGTTGTTGTATGGCTCTCACGAAATTACAGTTTAAAATATGTGGTGTTTATGGCTCTCTCAGCCAAAAAGTTTCCCAATCCCTGCTTTATACACTGCTACCACCAGAAGGCTTTTTGTTTTCCTTTTATTTACTTAGGTCTAAGACTTTCTGGTTGGTTTCCTACACTACCTTGCTTAAGGCATGGTTCCTTCATCCTCTTCTGATAGTCTTAGATAGCCTTTATTTCTCAAATTATTTCTTCCCCTCTCTTCCTTCTTCTCCTTTATCCCTCCTCTCTCTTCTTTGAGGCTTAATTGAAAGGTAATACAGAATTAACCTTTCCATGACAAATTTGTTTTTAAAAGGGATATTATCAATAAAAATAATCTTATTTAGTGGACTGTGTCACAGAGTGAATGCCAAAGAAAGAATCCAGTTTAATAACCTGTACTTCTCTTCTGAAAAGTTACCAGTTTATGATGTGGCAAAAGAAAAAATTGGACGATTTAAGGGAGGGGGGTGTTTCAGCCAAATTTGCAAGAAGCCAAATATAAAGAATATTTTAAAATTTTAAGCCAGTGTTATTACATTTTTAAGCCCCCACCTAGTTCTATTTAATTGTTCTTTTTTCCCCAAGGCATCATCTTTGACATTTTAAAGAAAAAAGTTAACCTAGCTTTGGCATCCTTTAAAATAAATAGAATTTTGGTTTTATCTTTCATTTGCTTTTGATTGTGAGCTTATAGGAGGAAAGTAATTCACTATCAAAAGAGCAATTTGATTTTGTCTTCATTCCTGAAGACAATATATTCCTGAAGTAATTCATATTCTTGAAACTTTACTACTTTATATCCATATTGATGTCAGAAGTCTTTTTTTTAAATGTGTTTTTAGCTTGGTTCTAAAATTTTGTATATAAAGCTGCATTGAGTTAGTGCTTTCTACTGGAGCAATGCAGTGAGAATTAGAGTAGATGATTTTAAACTATTAGTAAATGACAGAATAATTCCAGATGGCTGTCTTAAAGCCACAAGATTGTTGAAGCCCTGGGTCTGTCCTTGAGGAGACAGTAGTTAACAAATTTTGAGGTTCATATTCCCAATCTCTTCAGAGAGAAGCCTAATGGTGGAGATTTGTGGTCTGGCAGGCCTAGGGAAGTTTGTTCTAGCCCACAATTACCCCAAAATGCCCACAGCCCATTAGGGAGCTTTGGATAGTTTCAGGACTGATAAATTCAAATTCTTTTTTGGATAGGTCCTGGGGTCTTACTTCTGCCTAAAACCCTGACCATTACACTGAGCTTAGGCTAGATGGTTCACAGCCATCTTGTGTACTCAACCTGCCTCCCTATACCTATAACAGGCCATAACAGACTCAGGAGGTAGATGCAAAAATGGAAACAGAGTACCTTTAGATGTTATGCATTCCCCAGGAGCTTGTATGAATCATCTCGTGGTAAAATGAAGGAATCTTTGAGATTTAAAAATTAAGAATTTGCCTTAGTTTATCTTTGTTAGGTCCTTTGCCAGAGTAGAAATTAGTACATATTTAGATTGCTTCATTGTTTTTTTATTTCATTAATTAAAATTACTGATGATGTTTTTGTAAAGAACAATTTTAACAGGATTTTAATGGTCAAGAACTTTGTGCTGATGGCAGGAGAGGCCATCCAACCTTAATAGCTGTCATTCCATTGAAACAAAAGGCTCACCCTTATTACAACTTTGGCAAAGCTAGAAGGTGCAAAGGAGGATAATGGACTAATAATGCCTTCCTAGGCAGAGCAGAAGTGCCTGAGTATTTTTGATAAAAGAAAAGCATATCCAATGAACAATGGTAATAAGTATCCTCCATTTAGAGACTTATACTTCTAAAGCAAAACATGAAAACAAAGATTTACGGAGTACTTTACTATGTTCCTCCACTGTGCAATACTGTATTATACAATTACGTAAAAGAGGAACCCAGAAAGTGTAGGTCAAAGTGTTATTTAAAACTACCCAGTTTGAAATAAGACGATGGGGACTCAAAACAGACCTAAATGATCCTATCTGATCATAAGTATGATAGTTGTGTTTAATATCAGTCTTTTTCTTTGGTAATGATTAATAAATTCTGTGCTTGGTGTTGTGGTAGATAAAATGAAGTATAATATACTGACCCAAGCCTATCCAAGGTTAAGGTCACTATAGTTTGGTAATTATAAGTTTCATCTTTCAATAACAGGATCTAGTTATCAGTGAATTCTAGAAAGGTACACTAAAATTGGTTTTCACACTGAAGATTGAAACCCAGTGTGGTCTTTGTAGTCATTTTTATGAGTCATTTTGAAAAAAGAAATAGAATAGAAAATATCAAAGTGTATTGCTTGAAGTAGAGTTAAGTGTAGAATTGTGAAACTTGTATATACACGATGTAAAATACTGTGGTCATCATCAGAAAGCCACTGCTCTGGGTAGTCAAGGAGAATGTATGCTGAGCCATGAAGAAGAAATAGAATTTGAATTTAAGGAAAGAATAACGAAAGCGGGAAGTCCATGGAAGCAGGAAGGTATCATCATAAGCTGTGTTCAGGAAAAACTGAGTAGACCATATTGAAGGGAAGAACAGAGTCTATCAAAATAATAGTGGGAAATTAGGCCGGCAATGTGGATTAAAATTAAATTGTAGAATGTTATTGAATGACAAGGAATTTGGATTTTATTTTGTTGGCAGTAGTGGGGTTTTGAGGCTTAAGCAAAAAAGATCGGTATGATCAGAGCATTTTTTTTAAAAAAGTACAGTCTTGCTATAGAAGCAGAGAGACTAGTTGGGATATTATTGAAGTAGCCTATGTAATTGAAGGATAAAAGAATCAGTCAGGTGATAGAACTGGGAACAGAAAGGAAGAGAGAGGACTAAGAAACTGTATAAAGAAAAAATACTGTTTTTCATCAACTGCTGTCATTAATTTCACCTCACATTCCGTTCTTCACATAGTAGCAACAGTGATCTTCTCATAGAATATTGTTGTATCCTGTCATTTCTGTTTACAGTCTTCCACTGGCCTCTCATTGCATTTAGATAAAATCTATGGCCTACAGAGTTCTACCATTCAATCCTTCATCTCCCATGGTCCAGCTGGCACTGCTCTCCTTTTTCCCCTCAAACACACCATGTTCATTTTCATTGTGGGCTTTTTCACTGCTCTTCCTCTTGCTTAGATAAGTCCTTGCGCTAGCTCTTTATCATTATTTAGTTCTCAGTTCTAGGCTCATCTCCTTAGAGAATAGTAATTGCCCCACAGTCACACTCTGTCCTATTGTCTTTTTTTATTGCCACCTTAACATTTATCTCTGAATTACTTGAGTTACCTGACTTCTTTCACTGGACTATAAGTTTTAAGAAGGTGGGGACTTTTTGTCTTATTTGCCCTTAGCGTATAGCTGTCATTCAGTAAATATTCTCTGAGTGACAAAATGATTCTGTGTACTGTTGAGTGTATCTGTAACCAATAATATTGCATTATAATGACAGGTGAAAATGACAAATACATGAAATAGAATAATTTCATAGGAAGTAAATGGAGAATTGAATGAATTCCTAAAATGTAAAATATATGCAAAAATCTGGTAAGTGGAAAAATCTTAAAGGATTTTTACTATGTAGGACTTTATCCTGCTTATAAGAAAAGAGTCAGTAACTTTTTTTTAAGAGGCTAATTGATTTTTTCAGTTCATTAGGCTATTATATAGTACACTCAAATAGAGACAGGTAATTTAAAAAGGGGAACGGTTTACCTGATGGAGTTCCACTTGTAAGGTCTTTATTCTTTTCTCATTCTGTGAGTTGAAAGTGGTAAGCATTTTTATGAGGTAAAGATAAATACTTGAAGACTAGACTGTCATAAATAATTTCAACATTTTTGTGTTAGAATTTTTAATGCATTAGTCATATTTATCCCAATGGTTTGGACAGACTAATGAAGACAATATATTTTTCCAAATTATCTACATGTCCCCATTTGACATGAAAATTTTGACAAAGTGATTGTTTTAGTTTACCTTATCTTAGAACAGTATATAAGGGTAAATCTTTGTGACTGGGTAAGGCAGTGCTTTCTTAGTATATAAACTGATTAGGATTTCTTGGCGGGAGGAATTTTTTCATTTTTATTGAATTTCTTGGGATGACATTGATTAACTAAATTATATATAGGTTTCAAGTGCAGAATTCTATATTATCTCATCTGTAAACGGTATTGTATGATCACTACCCCCCAAGTCGTCTCCTTCCATCACCATTTATCCCCCTATACCCTCCTCTCCCTCCTCTCCCTCACCCCCTGGCAATCACCACACTGTTGTTTGTGTCCATGAGTATTTTTCCTCTTTTTCTTTTTCACTCAGTCCAGGAGGAACTTATCTTACCTGGTTTTAGCTGCATATTTTGGATGCTTATATGACTTATGTATAAAAAGAACATATGCTTTTATTTACTGTGTGCACATTCTAGAAAATAATGTACATTTGTTTTGTTAGGAGGGAAAAACAAATTGCAATAGTGGTTTGGCAGAACTTGCATTAAAAACAAGTTATGAGGTAAAGGAAACTAAATCTTTATTGTAGGTTTGATATATATAACTGTGGTTGGATCAGAAGTCTACAGTTTTGGCTTGGGTCTGATAACTATGGAAAGTTCAGTCAAAAGCTTTTATTGGCCCTGGTTTATTACTAAGATACAAATCTCAGTATGAAAATATCTTATAGTAACTTCCTTAGCCTGATAAATGGCATTTATGAAAAACCCATAGCTAATACCATACTTAATGGTAAAAGACTGAATGTCTTTCCCTAAAATCAGGAACAAGACAAGGATATCTGCTCTCATAATTTCCTCTCAACATTGTACTGGAGGTTCTAGCCAGGGCACTTAGGCAAGAGGAAGATGGAAAAGGCATCCAGATTTGAAGGGAAGAAGTAAAAATGTTTCTGTTTGCAGATATCATAGTCTTACGTATAGAAAGTCCTAAGGAATCCACAAAAAAACTGTTAGAGCTTTTAATCAAATTTAGCAAAGTTTCAGGGTTCAGGATTGACACAAAAACAAGTTGTGTTTCTGTATACCAGCAATGAACAATCCAAAAATGAATTTAAGAAAACAAGTTATAAAGCCTGACCAGGCGGTGGCACAGTGTATAGAGCATCAGACTGGGATGCAGAGGACCCAGATTCGAAACCCCTAGGTTCCCAGCTTGACCATGGTCTCATCAGATTGAGCTCAGGATGGCTGGCTTGAGTGTGGTATTATAGACATGACGCCATGGTCTCTGGCTTGAACCCAAAGGTTGCTGGTTTGAGCCCAACCTTGCTGGCTTGAGCAAGGGGTCACTCACTCTGCTGTAGCTGCCCCCCCGCAGTCAAGGCACATATAAGAAAGCAATCAGTGAACAACTAAGGTGCCACACGAAGAATTGATGCTTCTTATCTCTCTCCCTTCCTGTCTGTCCCTATCTGTCCCTTTCGGTCTCTCTCTCTCTCTCTCTCTCTCTATCTGTCACACAAACACACACAAAAAAACCAGTTTTACAGTATCATCCAAAAGAATAAAATATATACATAGGAATAAATTTAAACGAGGTGAAAGATTTGTACATTGAAAATTACAAAACACTGCTTAAAGAAATCGAAGAAGACATCTGTATTTATGGATTGGATTGGAAGAGTTAATATATATATATTTTTTTTTTGCATTTTTCTGAAGCTGGAAACAGGGAGAGACAGTCAGACAGACTCCCGCATGCGCCCGACCGGGATCCACCCGGCACGCCCACCAGGGGCGATGCTCTGCCCACCAGGGGGCGATGCTCTGCCCATCCTGGGCGTCGCCATGCTGCGACCAGAGCCACTCTAGCGCCTGAGGCAGAGGCCACCGAGCCATCCCCAGCGCCCGGGCCATCTTTGCTCCAATGGAGCCTTGGCTGCGGGAGGGGAAGAGAGAGACAGAGAGGAAAGCGCGGCGGAGGGGTGGAGAAGCAAATGGGCGCTTCTCCTATGTGCCCTGGCCGGGAATCGAACCCGGGTCCTCCGCACGCTAAGCCGATGCTCTACCGCTGAGCCAACCAGCCAGGGCGGAAGAGTTAATATTTTTAAGATGGTAGTACTACCATTGGTGGGATTCAAATAATGTAACAATTGGTTCTCTACCCTAATGACCGTTTTAAGTATAAAAAACAATATACTGAAAGGTAGTTTATTTCATGCATTTAATAAATAAGAACAATAAAAAAGGTCCAAAAAACTAGATTATATTGTAAGAGTTTTAAAATATTAATGAAAAAATATTAAATAATACCTGAGGAAACTAAAACAATAACACTGTCATTTAAGATATTTCCATATTGCTTCTTGATTGGCGTCCTCACTTGCAATTTTTTTCACCTATGGACAGAATGAACATTACTGTAGATGCGTAGAATATACTGTTGTGCAGATCAATGTTAAAAAAAAAAGTAAGGAATGTAAATTTGTGATTTCCACATTGGGCGGCTGCCCAGGCGCCCACCTTAGAGAGAACCCTGAATACAAGTGCCATTTTAACTGGCTTGCTGAACTCAACAAAAAATTGGGTATCGGTTTTGCAGAACCAGTGCAAACTAGCTGAATCCTACCACTGAGTACTATACTCCCTATATTGATGTACAGATTCAATGCAAGCCCTGTCGAAATTCCAGCTTCCTTTTTTATCTATTGACAACTGTTCCTAAAATTTGTATGGAAATACAAGGTACCTAGAAAAGCTCAAAAATCTTGAAAAGAACCAAGTTGGAAGACTCATACTTCCCAGTTCCAAAACTTACTGCAGAGCTGTGTAAACAGATAGTGTGATACCAGCCTAAGAATAGAGGTAAAGCAACGGAATAGAAGTCCAGAGATAATCCCTCAGACAGTGGTACCTTGAGATATGAGCAGACCAACATACGAATTTTTTTAAGATATGAGCTGCGATTCGGTCCGTATTTTTGTTCGAGATCTGAGCAAAATTCTGAGATACGAGTTGTGATTCGGGAAGCTGCTGCTAGTTGGCACACGAGTCCAGTATCAGCAGCACAACACCAGCATCCCATTCTTTCTCCTGTGTTACCTGCAGAATCAAGTAGAATCTCCTGTGTTGTACTTGTTCTTGTCTCATTTTGCATTTTTTACTAACTTTTTTTGTGTGCTATCATGGGGCCGAAGAAACTGAGTATAAAGGACAGTGGTGAGAAGAAGAAGAGAATGATGTCGATAGAAGTAAAGCAAGCAATAATAGAAAAACATGAGTGTGGTGTACGAGTGATTGAACTGGAAGGCTGTACAACCGCAACACATCTACAATTTGTCCCATCCTTAAACAAGAGGATGCCATCAAAAGTGCAAATCCAGTGAAAGGAACTGCAATTCTTTCCCGATTAAGGACAAATATCCATGAAGAAATGGAGAAGCTTCTGCAGGAGTGGGTGAAAGGGAAAGAGCTGGCAGGAGATACAGTGACAGAGACTGTAATATGCGAAAAGGCACGTATTATTTATGGCAACTTCAAGAAGAAAGAACTATCAACCTCAAAAGAGGTACAGCAGAAGGTACATTTAAGGCAAGTCACGGCTGGTTTGAAAATTTCAAGAAGAGATCTGGCATCCGCTTGGTGGTGAGGCATGGTGAAGCTGCGAGTGCTGATGTTAAGGCAGCTGAGGAGTACTTCGTATTTTTTTTTCTTTTTTCTTTTATTTTTTTGCATTTTTCTGAAGCTGGAAACGGGGAGGCAGTCAGACAGACTACCGCATGCGCCCGACCGGGATCCACGTGGCACGACCACCAGGGGGCGATGCTCTGCCCATCTGGGGCGTCGCTCTGTCGCGACCAGAGCCACTCTAGCGCCTGGGGCAGAGGCCAAGGAGTCATCCCCAGCGCCCGGGCCATCTTTTTGCTCCAATGGAGCCTCGGCCACGGGAGGGGAAGAGAGAGAGAGGAAGGAGAGGGGGAGGGGTGGAGAAGCAGATGGGCACCTCTCCTGTGTGCCCTGGCTGGGAATCGAACCCGGGACTTCTGCACGCCAGGCCAATGCTCTACCACTGAGCCAACCGGCCAGGGCCAGTACTTCGCAGTTTTGCTGCGCTAATCACAAAGGAAGGCTACATCCCCCAGCAAGTGTCAACTGTGACGAAACAGGATTGTTTTGGCAAAAGATTCCCCAGAGGACTTTCATCACCACAGAGGAGAAGAAACTGCCAGGCCATAAACCCATGAAGGACCGTCTGTCCCTGGCATTGTGTGCAAATGCTAGCGGTGACTATAAAGTAAAGCCACTGCTAGTGTATCATTCCTAAAATCCTCGTGCCTTTAAGACTCACAAGATTCTTAAAGAAAAACTGCAGGTTGTGTGGCGCACCAATGCTAGGGCATGGGTGATGCGGCAGTTTTTTATTGAATGGGTACATCTCATGTTTGGTCCTGCAGTGATGAAATATCTTCAAGAAAATAAACTCCTGATGAAAGCATTACTAATCCTTGATAATGCTCTAGCCCACCCACCTGGTCTTGAAGATGACATTCTCGATGAGTTCAAATTCGTGAAAGTCCTCTACCTCCCACCCAACATGACTTCAATCTTGCAACCTATGGATCAGCAGGTCATTTCCAACTTTAAAAAGCTTTACACAAAGCACTTGTTCCATTGCTGCTTTGATGTGACTGAGAATACAAATCTAACCCTTCGAGAGTTTTGGAAAGATCACTACAACATCATAATATGTTTACACATTATTGACTTGGCATGGCAAGAGGTTACAAGAAGAACCTTGAACTCGGCAGGGAAAAAGTTATAGCCTGATGTTGTTGCAGACAGGGACTTTGAAGGACTTGATCCAGAGACTGAGACGAGATAGAAGCATTGGAGGAGATTGTGTCCCTTGAAAAGTTGATGGGTCTGGAGGTAGATGAGGGTGACGTAAACGAGCTTGTCAAGGAACATGAGGAGGAACTTTGAACTGAGGAGTTGAAGGAGCTACAGATGATGCAACATATGGAGCTTCTGCAAGAGATTAGAAGTGAGGAGGAGGTAGAGTCGGAGGAGTCGTAGAGTCGAAGGAGGAAGTGATTTCTACAAGTGAAATTAAAGACATGCTGGCAATGTGGGAGAAGCTTTCAAGTTTCATTGAAAAGAAACACCCAGAAAACGTTTCAACTGGTCGTGCTTCAGCACTTTTTAATGACACTTGTTTGTCTCATTTCCGTAACACTTTAAAAGGCAGGCAAAAAGCAAACCTTTTTGGACAGATTTTTATTCAAAAGTTCTGCAAGTGAAAGTGTCGAAAATGCAGCCAAAAAGGCAAAAACTGGTGATAATTAAATGAAAAACACATAATGTTAAGCTTAGGTTAAGTTTAAAGTAAAAAAAAAAGTACATATTTTTACAATTAAGTTTTTGTGGTTTCATTTTAAGTAAAAGTGCAGTTTTAGTTTTGTTTAAAGTAAAGAAAATGCAGTTTTAGTTTACATTTAGTGTTAAGAAAGTGCAGTTTTAGTTTACATGTCTACAGTGCCTGCATCCCTTCCTCCCTCCCTCCTCCTCCACCATTCACCTCCATTAGCCCTACTCGTCTGTCTTCAAGGTAAGAATACAGTACTAAATAACACTTTTTCTTTTATTTCATATACTTTGTTATGCATTGTTAAAGTATACATATGTGTTTCTTAATTAAAAACATGTCTTTTTCATAATTTTGGATGGTTTGGAGATGTTCCACAGGGCTGGAACGGATTAAATCTATTTCAGTTATTTTAAATGGGAGAAATTCGTTTGATATACGAGTTGACTGACTTACGAGCTTGGTTACAAAACGAATTAAACTCGTATCTCAGGGTACCACTGTATTTAGGTTCAATTAATTTTCAACAAGGTGATAAGACAGTTCAATGTATTTTCAGCAGATGTGCTGATACAACTATATATATCTATATGCAAAATAATGAGT
Organism: Saccopteryx bilineata; assembly: GCF_036850765.1. Classification (NCBI taxonomy): domain Eukaryota; kingdom Metazoa; phylum Chordata; class Mammalia; order Chiroptera; family Emballonuridae; genus Saccopteryx; species Saccopteryx bilineata. The sequence continues at coordinate 97,071,078 of NC_089496.1, forward strand.
TGGATCCCTGCCTCACATCATACATTAAAATTAACTCAAAATGAATCACAGACCTGAATTTAAGAGCAAAACCTATAAAGTTCTTAGAAAAAAACCATGAGAGATCTTGGTGACTTTGGGCCAGGCTGTGGTTTCTAACATATGACGTTGAAAGCACAAGCAGCAAAAGAACAAATAGATAACGCTGGACTTAATCAAGATGGAAAACATTTGTGTTTCAAAGGACACCATCAAGAAAGAGAAAAATTACAGAATGGGAGAAAATACTTATAAAACATATACATCTGATAAGAGACTTGTATCTAGAATATATAAAGAACTCTTACAACTAAATGATAAAAAACAACCTAATATAAAAACAGGCAAAGGATTTGAATAGATATTTCTCCAAAGAACATATATAAAAGGCCAAAAAGCACATGAAAAGATGCTCACCATCAGTAGTCATTAGTAAAATGTAAATCAGACTACAAGATAATCACTTTGTACTCACTAAAAGGCTAACTAGTGCTGCTCACCAACTCTGTAGTCATCCATTTTTATCATACCAGCCACCATCGATTGGGGAGAAGGTCCTGAAAAGTCCACTAACCATGCATTTTGGCCCTTAAAAAATGCTGATGTCATCATCATTTGATGGGACTGCACAAATGACTCAACACTTTACAATTACTAAGACATGTAATTAACCACAGAGAAGTTTACAGTGTAGTTTACTTGATAATAAGGAAGGATTGAGCTCTGTAGCATATAAAAAGGGTACAGTTAAAGGTTTTTAAGAGCCTCTAATGAACAGTGAAATCTAACAGAATTAAGGTCATATATTGAATGAATGTGGTAATTGTATCAGTTTCACTTTAAGGTATAATAAAATATAACTTGATTGTATTTGTTAAATCTTGAACAACAAAATTGAAAAAGTATAATTGTGTAGGGAAGGAAAAACAGCATTGTCCTGAGGTCAGGAAATAGCTACAGATCTGGTTTTCTGATTTGGCAAATAAAAATGTTGGCTTCTTTCCTTTTTTAGTCTAAAGATGAAAAGTAATTCTTGTAAAAATCTTGAAGAAGAAAATTTATTACTTTTTTCAGTATGATTCCAGTGATAGTACTGAGTTTTCAAGGGTAACTATAAAACACTAAAAACAAACAAACAAACAAAAAACTATGCATTGGGAAGTATAGAACACTTATTTAATAGAATTTGTTTATGAAGCTATAGAACCAGATAAATATAGAAATTAACCTTATTGAACAGTATGCAGAGTAATGTAATTTGTCAGAGAGACATATAATTGGTGCATTTATTTTTGTATGCAAGTCAATGATTATTTTAACTATTTTTATATGGGTAGGAATACTGAAAACTGTGGACAAACTAAAAATAGCTGTTAGAGTACAGAGATAGGCACCTGTTAGAGTTAGAATTAAAGGTTATATGAGATAGAGATGAAGTAATGGGTGGGTTTTGGAGATAAAATTTATGGCTAATAGAAGAGGCATAGCCAGGATGAAATTACACATCTAAAATGCAACTGATGCAATGAAGTCATTGCAGTAGTGTCTAGATAGATTCAGTCTCTATATTGACCTTTGTCAGAAATAGCTCATTAAGGCTAAGCTTTCTACTCCCTGACCCAGGCTGCAAGGTGACAGAGGCTGACTCAGACAAGGATTGCATTCTAGAAACCAAGTGTTCTCAGAACTTCAGCTATCCAATTCCTAAAGTTTAAATCAATTCTACAACTGATACATGGGAAGGGATGAGATCATTAGTCTTAAAAATAACCCAGAAATACTATAACTTGAAATTCAGATTCTAAAATTAATGTCAAGAGATAAACAAATAATTCAGACTTTAAATAACTGACATGGTTGAATATTATGATGAAAGTGTAGTAGTAGCTTTTTATCCAAATGACTGCAGAGTGTATATCTCATTGCAGGTGTAACTTGTTTAAGAAAACATTTCTTCCAAACTATGAATTTGTAATTTAAAAAAAGAATAGTTTAATTAATAGATTTTCCTGATATATTTTAGATATATATTTAGAAATTTTAGTATACAAAAATTTATTTCATATGCAACTTTGAGGACTGCATTTGACCCATAAAACTGACTATACTTTTAATACTGATGCTCATAATAACTAAATAGCAGCAGAATTCTACTAGACTTTAAGGCAGTATGCTAGTTTGCTAAATTCCTTTGCTGAATATAGTAATTATTGCAGTATAAATGTTCTGATAAATGTTGTTTTAATAATAAATGCAATTCAAACACTTTTTCTTAAGTAGCATCTTCATTTGAAGAAATTTCTCTTTTGGTACAAATTTTGGCAATTCAGGCGTGCCAAGAGGTATATCATCATATATTATCAGTAAGAAATCTTTTTATAAAATGAGTGACTTCCTTAGTATCTTGTATTTATTTATCTTTTAAAAATGAAGGATTCAGATTCTTTTGATATATTTTAGCTTTTGCGGCAAAGAGGACAGTTATTTTGCACTTGCTTATAGTTTTCTATGTATTCTAGTGCTTCTAGTGAAAAAACACAGCTCTAAAGGGGAAAATTCAGTAATCAGAATAGAATTACCTAATATGGTTACTTGCTAACCAGATCTCAAAGACAAATTTGCTTGAAAAATAATTAATTCAGCCCTGAGACAAACACATAACATATTGCTTCTATCATATTAATATCTTCTAAATCAAGAGAAGTTGAGACTTAACGAAGTAAATGACTTTTGTTATATTGGGAAAAGCAAGTGAAGAAAGATAAATTTTAATACTATAAGTGATTTAGGAGCTAAATAGTCAAAAAGATACCTGGAATCCAACACAGATGACTTCTTTGGGGATATGTAACATGTTGATTTGAGAATTGTACCAGAAGTCATAAGAAGATAATTTTTTCCTACAGGTAGACTGTGAATGGCATAAAAGTTATCTCACTTCTTGGGATCTTGCTTTTCTTGATTGTGAAAGGAGACCTAGATCACCTCTGAATTCTTTGCCTACATGAAAAGTTTTACAGTCTTGTGAATTACAGTCTTTTTTTAAATACATATACAGTAAAAAAAAATTAGAGCTCTTTATTCTGACAGTAGAATAAGGTACAGCAAAGTGGGAGGGCTACCTTTTCTGTGTCAAAAATATGAAGTCCTGGCTTCTGTCAGGCAGATTCTTCCTTGCTCAGGAGAAACATGTTTTAATTTGAGAACAAAACCAGGTGTGGAGAGGGGACCAGGTGTGCAGTTGCTGGACAGCCCTGGTAGTGCTTGGTGAGTGCGTCCAGCGGCTCCTGCTCTCTTCCCTCAGGATTGTAATCTGGCGGGTACAGTTTCTTTAAACTTATCCAGGAGGGAGCCCAGTCTTTCATTCATTGCTTCAACCCTGGGCAATATTAGATCTCCTGCTTGTTCAGGCTCTGTTGGAGCCCAAACCAAGGCCCTCCAGGCTCCTGCAGTGCTGCTGCAGAACCGGGTTCTCACAGCTGTCACTTCTGTGTTTAAAGCAGAGCTTCTGAACACTAGCCTTCATCTTGTCTCCCTGCCCTGGGTTTGCCATGACTTTCAGTAAAGGGCACCTTCCACTTACCATCAGTGTAAGGTAAGAAAACAAGCTGATAGATGAGGGAAACCTCCCGAATTTTCTGGTCCTCGAGCTCCTCTTCCTCTGGCATCAAGGACACTAAATAAGCGGGGATGTTCTGGCAGAGGGTGTATCTGCACAGTGCCACGGCCCCCTTCTCCAGACACGTGGTGAGTAGGATACTGAACAGGGTTGAGCTCCCGTTAACTGGGGACTCCTTGGGATACAGGAACAGGGAGGGCCGCAGGTAATGGTGCTTCTGCATTCTCAAGGGCTTGAAACTGATGAGAACCAAACCTGGTTCATCAAACTGTTTTAGCTGTTTGGTCCTTCTTTCCCTAGTACAACCAGACAACTCTCTTAGATCTGAGACCTCTTGGTGTTGCTAGCCAGAAGCAAACTGCCTGTATTTTATATTAAGTGTCTGCATCTTGGTTTTCATGGGTTTGTCTGTTTCTCCATGAAACCTGATTGGAGTAGGTTTGAGAGCCTTCTAGACTACTTTTTTTCTTTTGGTGACAGAGACAGCTAGGGACAGACAGACAGAAAGGGAGAGAGATGAGAAGCATCAACTCTTTGTTGCAGCACCTTAGTTGTTCATTGATTGTTTTCTCATATGTGCCTTGGTTGGGGGGGGGCTTGCTCAAGCTAGCGACCTTGGGTTCAAGCTGATGGGCTGTGCTCAAACCAGATGAACCCATGCTCAAGCCAGGGACCTCAGGGTTTCTAACTTGGGTCCTCTGCATCCCAGTCCGATGCTCTATTCACCGCGCCACCGCCTGGTCAGGCTGAGCCACATTTTAATGCCGGCAATAAGCACTATATCTTTGTTGAGTTTAAACTTGAACCTGCTAAGAGCATGTTTTTCTGGTCTCCTTGGCACAGACCTCCTTCCACAGATCTAGCTTGCTTGATTCCTTGAAGTGAACCCCTAGGTCCTCATCCTCTGCTATGCTGATGATATCTCTGTAGAATAAGGATATATCAAACCCCCCACATTCCTTCAGGTTCATCAAGTCAAGGAAGATACCTGTGTCACAGAGATCCCTGGCCCGGCTGGCTCTGGCATTGTTGTTGCCATGGGAGTCATCTTTACTGGTGAATAGCATGATCCTCTTAATGGCTCATCTGGAACTGGGCATTGCTAAAGAGGCTGGCACAGACCCATAGCGCTTCATTTAGGGTAGTCACATCCATGGCTAGTCACGTCCTGGAAATGTGTTTTCTCCTGCTTCCCCTTAAACTAGGCAAGCTCTAGCACTTGTTTAGTACCTGGATTGTCCAGCTCCTGTAAGATGTAAATAGTTTTGAAATTCAGTGAGGTTCTGCCTTTTCAGTACCATTGAAACACCGCCAAGAGATCTCAGTCACTGGTTATACGTATTGGTGTACATACTCTGGGTACACTGGATGCTCGTGTCAAAAGGAGTCAGGTAATCTTCATTCTGAGATTTAAACATGGCCCTAGAAGCATCAACCCAAAAAAGAAAAAAAGAAAGAAAAAGAAAATTCTCTGAATATTTATATTCTCCATCTGCTTCGAGGCCCTCCCTTGTTCTTCATTGCCCTCATTTTTGTAATATGACTCCCACCTTCGTATGTTGGTTATTGCTCGCTTGAGCACAGGGAAGGGATCCGGAATGTTTTAAGTTAAGAAATTATAGGCATATTAGAGACTTAATTATTATTCTCTTGTCTCCAAAGCATTATATGATATGTATACACATAATTTACATTTTATGATATAAATACGGACATATGTATGTAAACCCGCCCCCCCCCCCACACGCAGATATACACACATAAAATAAAAGAGCGGCTGGAAAAATTATCTTAGAACCTTACTTCATTAAACCTTTGGAACTTTATAAAATATCTAAAGATTACTATAATGAGAAAGGTTATTTTATAGTAAGTACTTATTTTATAATGATACATAGTAAATGTTTTTATAAAAGTAGAATTTGCCCTAAGAAGCATATGTGTCTTTATGTATAAATAGTATAAACACATTTTTTAAAGCTATATGTGTGTATGTGTGTCTATAGACACAATAAAAACCATACAGATACAGATATGAATTCTGAGACTTAAATACTAATTAATATGTTAGACCTTGTTCCTTTTGGAAAGATACTTACCTTTGATTTCTAAGGAGATTTGCTAAATCCTGGTCTCATTTTTTTTGTATTCTCTGACAAGTTTATATTTGCTCAGGCTCCAGAAATCCAGTTTTGTGGTGATTATTGTACGGTATTGCTGTATCAAATCAGTCATCTTACTGGGCACTAGTGATCACTAGATGAGGGTGTGTCATCCCAGGAGGGAAAGGACACTGATGTTACACAAAACTCCAAGGAAGGATGACTTAGCTTATTTAAGACATCGCTCTATAAATAATCTGAAGAGAAAGTAGCTTCAAGTCAGTATATTGGAATTTTCTTTTGTTTCCATCTGGACAAAGTTAGCTTTTCAATAACGTCCTCACTGCTTTGATAGTTTGCAATTCCATCTCTAATTTTGGGACATCTCCATTGTTTATTTTTTTCTCCTTCAGAGTTGCTAAGAGTTGCTGGAAATCAGAGCTGTGCTGACTGGAAAAACTAGAAATTTGTGTTGTCTTTAACTGTAGCCTCCTTATGAATCAGCCATTCTCATTTCTTATTGTTGTTTTCCTCTAGTGTTTATCACAGTGACTATTAAAACTTTTTTAAAAATCCCTTCAGCAGAGTGTGAAGCAAAAGCACAAAGCTAGGCGTTATCAATATCACATTCTAGTTTATAGGTAGGGCTTTAATTTCTCTAAAATTAGGTGGTAGAATTTAGTGATTTTGAAAAGCTCTTCTAGCTTGAAATAATTCTGAGATTTCAAGTACTCAAGCCCACTTTTTACTCTTAGATCTAGTTTTTGAACCAAAGTCTAACCTACCAACTCCTGGTCTAAAGATATTTGCCTGTATATTATTGTGACTCTTATTTCCTCTTTTGCTAAAAATATGGACTCCTGAATGCCTCAAAAAATTAAAAATGGAACTGCCTTTTGACCCAGCCATCCCACTTTTAGGAATATATCCCAAGAACACCACATCACTGATTCAAAAGAAGAAATGCACCCCCATGTTTATGGCAGCATTGTTTACAATAGCCAACATCTGGAAACAGCCCAGGTATTCATCAGTGGATTAAAAAGCGATGGTACATATACACAATGGAATACTATGGGGCCATGAAAAAGAAGAAATCTTACCTTTTGTGACAACATAGATGGACCTGGAAACTATTATGTTAAGTGAAATAAGCCAGGCAGAGAAAGAAAAATGTCATATGACCTCACTCATTTGAGGAACCAATGAACAGTGTGAACTGAGGAATGGAATAGAGACAGAGACGGGATCAAAGGGACCAGAGGGAAAGGGGATGATAGGATGGGATCAGAGAAGGGAAAGAGATTGATGAACTTATATACACATAACACAACGTTATAGAGAGCAGAAAGCAAATCCTGGAGGGAAGGGCAGAGGGCGTTTGAGGGAGGGGGGCTAAGGGGATGTTGAGGGGAACACGGGGGAGGGGGGATGCATTCGGGGGGACACTAGAATCTATGTAAACACAATAAATTAAATTCAATTAAAAAATATGGACTCCTGGTTCAAACTTTTTCATCTTCCCCTTTATTTTTTACCTTTACACTTCTTTTTAAGATTTCATTTCTTTTTTTTTTTTCTGTATTTTTCTGAAGCCGGAAAGGGGGAGAGACAGTCAGACAGACTCCCGCACGCGCCCGACCAGGATCCACCCAGCACGCCCACCAGGGGGCGATGCTCTGCCCACCAGGGGGCGATGCTCTGCTCCTCCGGGGGCATCGCTCTGTTGCGACCAGAGCCACTCTAGAGCCTGGGGCAGAGGCTGAGGAGCCATCCCCAGCGCCCAGGCCATCTTTGCTCCAGTGGAGCCTCGGCTGCGGGAGGGGAAGAGAGAGACAGAGAGGAAGGAGAGGGGGAGGGGTGGAGAAGCAGATGGGCGCTTCTCCTGTGTGCCCTGGCCGGGAATCGAACCCGGGATTTCTGCACGCCAGGCCGACGCTCTACCACTGAGCCAACCGTCCAGGGCCTAAGATTTCATTTCTTGATTTTTGACTGACCAGGTGGTGGTGCAGTAAATGGAGCATCAACCTGGGACGCTGATGTCCCAGGTTCGAAACCTTGAGGTCACCAGCTTGAAGTGCAGGCTCGTCCAGTGTGAACACAGGCTCACCAGCTTGAGCACAGGGTTGCTGGCTTGAGCGAAAGATCATAGAAATGATCTCATGGTCATTGGCTTTAGCCCAAAGGTTGCTGGTTTGAGCAAGGGGTCATTGGCTCAGCTGGAGCCTCTCTGATCAAGACACATATGAGAAGCAATCAATGAATAATGGAAGTGCCACAACTGCAAGTTGATGCTTCTCATTGCTCTCCCTTCCTATCTGTTTCTCTATCTCAAAAAAAAATATTTTTTTAATTGATTGATTTTAAAGAGAGGAGATAGAGAGAAAGGGGGGTGGCATGGATCAGTAGCTGCTTCTCATATGTGCCTTGACTGGGCAAGCCCAGGGTTTCCAACCGGCGACCTCAGCCTTCCAGGTTGATGCTCTATCCACTGTGCCACCACAGGTCAGACTACCTTTAAACTTTTAGCTCAAATTTCTTGACTCCCCTCCCCACTTCCTTTTTGAACTTCTAATTGGGAAAGACATGTGGATAAGAAAAACAGAAGTGTTTATAATAACCAAAAATTAGAAGTAGTCTAAATTCCTGTCAATTGGAATGGCTAAATAATTAATCCATTTATAAACTTGGAGCAGATAAAAAGAATGATATAGACCTCTATGTGTGTGTGTATGAGGAGATTTCCAAGATATATTAAGTGAAAAAGCCAATTTCCAATATGAGATCATTTATGCTAAAATAAAATACCACAACCATAAATACAGTGGAAGAGTTCTGGAAAGATATGTGTCAAACTGATCAACTTGTTACCTCTGGGAAAGGGAGTGAGAGAAACTATCATGTCGATTTTATTGCTTGAGTTTTTGTACTAAGAGTGTGTTACTTGTGAACTTAAAAAAGATTTAAAAAAGGCAACAATGTATGAGTAGTCCTACCCATACATTTCCATAGATAATGAAGCTGGAAGGGGTCTTAGCCAGTCATCTAGTCTAGTATCCTTGTTTTATGGATAAGGAAACCTAAGTCCCTCCAAGTTATGTGTCGCATTTCCCCATATAAGATGCGCCTTTTTTTTTTTGTGAAAAATATGGGGTCTAAAACTGGGTGCGTCTTATACAGTGATTGTAGATTTTTTACTTGCATTTCCCATTTTTTCGTGCTTGTTTTTACGATCATTGTTGTAGATTTTTTTTTTTTTACTTGCATTTCCCTCTTTTTTTGTGCTTGTCTTTTTTTCAAATTTTGGGCCCCAAAATTAAGGTGCGTCTTATACATGGGAGTGTCCTGTACATGGGGAAATACGGTATATACTTCATCTAGCTGTTTAATGATGAAGCCAACATGAGACCCTAGATCAGGCGTGGCCAAAAGTTTTTGCCCCCGGGCCAGATTGGAAAGAAAACTTTTTTCACGGGCTGGATGAAATATTAAAATGAAAAAATGTTAAATACAAAAATGATTCATTTAAGTAAACAAAATTTTATTATGTAATTTATGAATAAGTGAAAAAATTTTAATATACAATATTATTTTAATAAAAATATATTTTAATAAAAATTAATTACATACTGTATAAATATTCAAACTGTATTGCAATCAATCGAAACAATATTTAACTAATAGAATGAGCTTAAAGGGGATATATAGCAAATAAAACAATTATTTCGTTTTACAAACAGCCTGGACACGTTTTCAGTTATCAACTGCAGCTATTGTCTATGCTACAGATTCAGCACACTTGACCACAAAAATAATGAATTGTTTGACCTTGGGTGCGCACTGGCAAACTCCGCCTAAAATAATGTGGGTTTCACATCACCGCTAAACGTCAAACAGTTCATATGGAGTACAGACAAGTACAAAAGTTGTAAATCTTTATAATGGATTTTTAAAAAAAAAAAATATTGCAAATCCATTCGACCAATTATTGGAAGATAACCCTAGATTAGTCACATGCGGAATTCTTTTCTGCGTATCACTATCTTCTTAAATATCTTGATTTCCAGTAATCAAAGATACTTCCGCTTCTGAGTAGCTGAGATTTTAAAGTTGTGAAGAATATTAAAAATTTAATCGCGGCTGCATAAACTCATTATGCGGGCCGTATGTTGGCCATGCCTGCCCTAGATTGTCTGATTCCCAAACCAGGACTTTTTCACGTTGCCTTCAAGGTACAGCTAATATGTATGTTTTTCATGAAGTCTTTCCTGATTATCTAAAGTGGTGTCTCCTCTAAATTCCTATCTGTTCACTCTTTGTGTCATTTTTATGACTTTTTTTTTTATAGATTTTTTTTTTATTTTTATTTATTTTTATTTTTTATTTTATTTTTTTTTAATTTTTATTTATTTTTTTTAGAGAGGAGAGGGAGAGAGAGAGAGAGAGAGAGAGGAGAGACAGAGAGAGAGAAGGGGGGGAGGAGCTGGAAGCATCAACTCCCATATGTGCCTTGACCAGGCAAGCCCAGGGTTTCGAACCGGCGACCTCAGCATTTCCAGGTCGACGCTTTATCCACTGCGCCACCACAGGTCAGGCTATTTTTATGACTTTTAACACACACTACCTTATACTGTAATGCTCTTCCTTTCTAGAGCATATATATTCTGTGAGGGGAGGGACAGATCTTCGTATCTGACACAATATCTTGCACATAACAGGTCTTGGTGAATTAGTAATTAACATTTTTGTTTGTTTGATTTTTATAGTATGCTATGCACCTGGTGTTAGATTAAGAGAAAAAAGTTAAATTTGAAGTCAAATAAATAGCTGTGTTTTTTTAGTTTTCGTTTGCTGTGTGTGTGTGGGGGGGGTTGTGTGAAAGAGAGAGAGCGAGAGAAAGAAAGAGAGACCTGCTACTTCAAGATAGAAAATATTTTAGGAAGGCACATAGTGAGATATTTGCTACCCTGTAAATATCTTCCTTTCCAAGGAAAATAGTTTTGTTCTCCACTCCTGCTTCAGAGAGAACAGCTTGTCCCCATAGGATATTCTAGGTAATGTGACCCACTTAGGAAATATGTGGTGATTGTGCTTCAGAATGGGACCTCTGCTAAACTTGTTGTGCCATGGGAAAATGCCTCTGGAGTGTGCTGGCTATGCAGAAGAAAGCAGATTCCTTTCTGTATTGGATTTTGTACAACAGATCAAGAAATTCAATTGTGACTTAAAACTTTACTATAAATAACGTAGAAGCTGTGACAGATCATTTTTTATTGTGAAGACATTTCCTCAAAATGGGAATTTATACGTGTCCTGCTCTTTATATGTTGTCACCCTGTTTTGTCTATGTAGCTCTATTAATATTAGTATCTTACTGAACTTTAGCTTGCTTTCGGAGAGATAGACTCTTCCCTCTGATTTTTATCTGCAGTTGTGTTAATCCTGTTTTGCTTCTGGGTTTTTGTTTTTGTTTTATAACTTGGTTTATTTTGATAGCCATTTAATTCAACCTTATTAAAAGCCTCTATAATTATTTAAACAGATTATTTCATGGAAGTTTCCATAATCAGCTGAAGATTGTTCTTGGGTGGAGCCGTAGGAAGATTTATTCTTTTTTTGGAAAGCTAATGTCTCCCTTAGTTTAGAATTAATAGCTTTAGGAAAACATCATAGAATGCTGGGAATTTCCATGAAATACTTCTAGCCAAAGAGATTGTGTTGAAATGGCCAACTGGTGCTCATAGATCTTCATCTAGAGAGCTGTTATTATACCAGAATTTAAAAATATGTATGTATGTATGTATGTATGTATGTATGAATGCTTCGATAGATATCTTTGTTAAAAAGCAGTTAAGATTTTGGCTCTTTTGAAAGTTCTAAAGTAATTAAAATAGGGATAACGAGTTTATTAAATAGGAAATGATCTGTAACTACTTTAATGTATTTCAAATATGGTATATTAAAACTTGTTCTTGCTCTGTTGAGCATTTTATTAGAAATTTTTTAAAATTATGTTTAACACATTTTGATCTGTTATACTTGGAAGATATTTGTGATTAGTTTTATACTATTGAGATCATAATTTTTTTATTTTTGTATAGATAAAGATGTAGAATACTTGTGATATAGTTAATAGCCATTTACCTGTCATTTTCTAAATGTTTAATTGGCCTTAGGACTTGCTACAATCAAATTCTTTTTATTTTAAAATTGTAGACAACAATGCTTAGTTTAGTAATATTTGTTTGAATGAAATAGAAAAAATGGATTTTTTTAAACATTATATTTAGGGCATTTTCTGGTTTAGTGCTTTAATTTAAAAATAAAATTTCCAGTTTGTGGTCGTCAGTGGAGAAACTTTTGGAAACGGTATAAAGTTCTATAGTCTACATCTATCTAAGTTTTCTTAATTTAGACATAGCAAAGCTGGAGCTCAAACACATGCTTGAAATTGGCAGCTTCAGTTTGCAAAACAGCCCTATCTTTCTTGGCAAGTGAATATTAGAGTTTTTTTCCAACATTTTTGATAAAACTTTGAGTATTTTAGTACAGAAGGGTTAGATGCTGTTACAGGTGCAACAGACAGTGGTTAGGAATAAATAATAGTTACAAATGATTCCTCTTTTAGCAGCAGTTTTACTATTTCCATTAAAGTTTAATATGACCCCTCCCTCTCCCTAACTCTTCTTCCCCACCTTTTACTTGTAATAAGTAGGAAATACGTTGAAATTTTAGGTTTAGGATTTATTTGAAACTTCCTTGTACTTGAAAATTTAGGCTTTGTTTTAAACTTTCTTTGAAAATGAATCTAGGATGACTTAAAAGCAGTGGGTTATGGTCAGTTGTCTATGCTAATGTCTTTTAATAGTGTTATATACCATTAACTCCAAGATCATGTTTTCTGATTTAAAATCTTTGGTGGTAGTGGTAGTTCATTTGAAGTGGCTTATTAGTTCCTAGATTTGACAAAGGATTCCTAATGATAATTACAAATCAACCTGACAGACACTTATTAGGCATTGACTGTGTGCTAGGTACTGGAGGTAGGATAAAAGAAATAGTCCTAGGCCTTGCTTTTGAGGATTTATAGTCTAACTAGGTAGAATACAAAAGATACTATAATAAAGCCCCTAGAAGCAATATATATGATATAATTGTTAAATTGTGTGTTCCAGATGGGAGTCAAGGTAACATATTAGGGGTGATCATTGGCCGAAGTTAGTATGAACAACTTAGTTTTGAGTAATTATTCCTGTGATTTGCATGGTTCTCTCTAGGAGTGTGTCAAATTGGTTTTATCACATTTTTAGTATGTTTGAAAGGCCTTTCAGGAGAAATGGTTTTTTACTCTGTATTAATTATTGAAGTATAGTTTGTCAACTTCTAGTCAAGATGGCAGCATAGGTAAATGCAGTACTCACCTCTCCCACGACCACATAAAATTACAGCTAAAGAACAGCTATCGTGCAGAACCACCCGAAATCTGGCTAAATGGAAGTCCTATAACTAGGGAATTAAAAAAGCCACATTGAGATTGGTTGGAGGGGCAAAGATATGGAACAGGCTGGTCCCACACCCACATGTGGTGGATAAAAATTGGGAGGGATATCTTGGCTGCAGAAGTGACCCCTGAGGAATGAGGGGTCCCAGCCCTAATCAGGCTGCCCAGCCCAGGGTTCCAGTGCCAAGAAGAAAGAGAAACTCCCATAACTTCTGGCTGTTAAAAGCAGCAGGGATTTAGGCTGAGATAGGCAGGGAGCTGCTGGAGTCCCAGGAAGTTCTTCTAAAAGGGTTCACCCACAGACTTACTCGGACTCACTCCCCCTGAGCTCTAGAACTGGAAAAGCAGCGTGGGGGGCACCAGGAACATGTGGGGAGGAACTGAGTTGTCTGGCATCAGCACAAGAGCTGGGGAGCAACCTTCTCTCTGATCAGGGTTCTGGCAGAGGCCATTGTTCCTTTGATGAGCCCCCCTGCAGAGCTGGTGGGTGGGCAGCATATCTGGGTCTCCCTCAACCTAGGTGTCACTGTTCCCCCACCCTGGTGATTCTCTGAGCACCCCCCCACACCTAATTTTCTGGTTTACCCAAGCTGTTTCCAGTGGCTTTTCCATACAAATGGCCTGTGTTGGCTCATGGTTCAGATTTTCCTAAAAGCTCTTAAACAGGCAGTGTCTGGCCTCACCATGCCCCGTACCTCTTGCTAAGTGGCTCCAGGCCCAGCATTAGCAACAGCTGTTCTTAGTTCACAGCTTGGCCTCACCTGGATACCACCAAGCCCAGCACAAGTGGCATCCATCTGCAGATAGATCACTTTGTAGCTCAATGCTGGGTGGCCCCTGCAGAATGCAGGCAGTGGCTGGCCTAGACTTTCTGCGAGGCCCCAGACCCAGCACACCTAGCGGACAGTTTCAGACCACATCGAAGCACCACCACCCAACCACTTTCACAACCAGTGCACACAAGGGGCAGACTCAACAGACACCAGAACCCACTGAAGTAAGTCCTGTTCTGTGGAGGGGGCCCTACATAGCTGATCCTCCATGGTGGTTGGTGGTTGCAGCCACTCCTTGCAATTGATTGGCCTGGGGATAAATCTCTCCCATTGATATGCCAACAGAAATCAAAGTTCAACTACAAGAGTAGGATGTACACAGCCCACACGGGGGGGGGGCACACCTTGAGTGCTCAACTTGGATATTCAGGAGACTGTGCCACTGGACCCTACAGAATACTTACTACATCAGGCCACTGTTCCAAGCCTGGGAGACATAGCAGCTCTACCTAATACCTAGGAACACACACGGAGGCTGCTGCAATGAGGAGACAAGGAAACATGTCCCAAATGACAGAACAGAACTTCAGAAAAAGAACTAAACAAAATGGAGATGGACAATCTACTAGATGTAAAGTTCAAAGCACTATTTATAAGAATGCTCAATGGACTTGGTGAGAACTTTAACAGCATAAAAAAAGGACCAGTCAGAAATGAAGGATACACTAACTGAAATAAAGAATAAATTACAGGGCCTGACCCGGCGGTGGCACAGTGGATAGAGCATCATACTGGGGTGCGGAGGACCCAGGTTTGAGACCCCAAGGTCGCCAGCTTGAGCGCAGGCTCATCTGGTTTGAGCAAGGCTCGTCGGCTTGAGCCCAAGGTCGCTGGCTTGAGCAAGGGGTCACTCAGTCTGTTGTAGCCCCCCTGTCAAGGCACTAGGAGAAAGCAATCAATAAATAAGGAGCTGCAACGAAGAATTGATGCTTCCTATCTCTCTCCCTTCCTGTCTGTCCCTATTTGTCCCTCTCTCTGTTCTTGTCCAAAAAAAATTAAAAAAGAAGAATAAATTACAAGGAGTCAACAGTGCGGTAGATGAAGTCTAGAATCAAGTCAGTGATTTGGAATATAAGGAAGCCAAAACACCCAATCAGAACAGCAAAAAAGGAAAAAGTATCCAAAAAATGAGGATAGTATAAGGAGCCTCTGGGACAACTTCAAGCATACCAATATTCACATCGTGGGGTGCCGGAAGGAGAAGAGGGAAAGCAAGACATTTAGAACATATTTGAAAAAAAAAATGACAGAAAACATTTCTAACCTGGTGAAGGAAATACACAAACAAGTCCAGGGAGCACAGAGAGTCCCACATAAGATCAACCCGAAGAGAATCACACCAAGACACACCATAATTAAAATGCCAAAGGTTAAAGACAAAGAAGGAGCCTGACCAGTGGTGGCACAGTGGATAGAGCAACCTGGGACACTGAGGTCCCAGGTTTGAAACCCTGAGGTTGCCAGCTTGAGCACAGGGACGCCGGCTTGAGTGTGGAATCATCCACATGAGCCCATGGTCACTGGCTTAAACCCAAGGTCGCTGGCTTGAGCAAGGGGTCACCGGCTTAATTGGAGCCCCTGGTCAAGGCACGTAGGAGAAGCAATCAGTGACCAACTAAAGTGCCACAAGTACGAGTTGATGCTTCTCACCTCTCTCCCTTCCTGACTCTCTCTCTCTTACAAAACAAACAAACAAACAAACATAACAATCTTAAAAGCAACAAGAGAAAAACAGTTACCTACAAGGGAGCTCCCATAAGACTGTCAGCAGATTTCTCAACAGAAACATTGCAGACCAGGAGGGATTGGCAAGAAATATTCAGGCCCTGGCCTGGTTGCTCAGTGGACAGAGCATCATTCTGGCATGCCAAGGAGGTCACAGGTTCAGTCCCCAGTCAGGGCACATATGAGAAGCAACCAATGAGCTCATAACTAAATGGAACAATTAGGTGGAACAGTGAGTTGATTCTTCTCTCTCTCTCTCTCTCTCTTCCTCTCCCACTCCCACAATTCCTGTTTCTCCCTCTCTCCCTTCCTTCTCCTCTCTCTCTCCCCCTTCCTTTCTCTCTCAAATCAATGAAAAAAAAATTTTTTAAAGAAACATTCAGCCTGACCAGTGGTAGTACAGTGGATAGAGCCTCAACCTGGGACAGTGAGGACCCAGCTTCGAAACCCCGAAGTTACTAGCTTGAGAACAGGGTCACCACCTTGAATGTGGGATCGCTAGCTTGAGTGTGGCGTCATAGACATGATCACTGGCGTGAACCCAAAGTCACTGGCTTGAGAAAGGGGTCACTGGTTCTGCTAAAGCACCGCCCCCCAATAAAGATACGTATGAGAAGCAAACAGTGAACTAAAGTGACGCAACTATGAATTGATGCTTCTCATCTCTCTCCATTCCTGTCTCTCTCTCTTTTTCTTGCAAAATAAAAAAATTTTAAATGATGAGAATCAAAGACCTACAATTAAGAATACTCAGCAAAGCTCTCATTTATAATGAAAGGACAGATAAAGAGCTTCCTAGACAAGAAAAAGCTATAGTAAGTAGTTCATCTCCACCAAATCAGTATTATATGAAGTGTTAAAGGGTCTTCTTTAAGAAGAAGAAAAAGATAAAAAAAAAAAATGAACAATAGAATGACGATATACATATTTCTCAATAATTGAATCTAAAAACAAATATAAATGAAGCAGAACAGAAACAGACTGATACAGAGAACATTTAGATGGTTGTCAGGTTGGGATGTTGGGGGGATAAAAAGGATGAAGGGAGCCTGACCCGTGGTGGCGCAGTGGATAAAGCGTCGACCTGGAAATGCTGAGGTCGCCGGTTCGAAACCCTGGGCTTGCCTGGTCAAGGCACATATGGGAGTTGATGCTTCCAGCTCCTCCCCCCCTTCTCTCTCTCTGTCTCTCCTCTCTGTCTCTCCCTCTCCTCTCTAAAAATGAATAAAAAAAAATAAAAAAAAATTTATAAAAAAAAAAAAAAAAGGATGAAGGGAGTAAGACGTACAAGTTGGTTGTCATAGAACAGTCATTGGGATGTAAAGTACAGCACAGGGAATACAGTCAGTAATATTCTAATGACTGTGTACGGTGCCAGATGGGGGTGAAAGTTATTGGGATGATCACTTAGTAAGTTATGTAATGTTGAATCACTGGGATATACACCTGAAGATAATACAATAATGTATGTCATCTATAATTTAAAAATTAAAAAATGGTTTAAAGGACCGTATTTTTTGCCCCATAAGATGCACCTGACCATAAGATACAACCAGGGTTTTAAGGAGGAAAATAAGAAAAAAAAAATCTGAACCAAATGGTGTGTTAAAATATTTAATAAAATACCATATTTTTCACTCCATAAGACACATGGGCATTTTGCCCTTTATTTTTGGGGAGAAAAAGTGTGTCTTATGGAGTGAAAATATGGTATGTAAGCCCTGGCCGGATAGCTCAGTTGGTGAGAGTATTGTCCTGATATGCAAAGGTTGCCAGCTTGATCCCAAGTAAGCACATAGAGAAACAGTTCAATGTTTCTGTCTCTCCCTTCCTCTCTCTAAAGTCAATAAATAATTTTTTTCTTTTTTTTTTATTTCTTTTTTTATTTAGTGAGAGTAGGGGAGGCAGAGATCAACTCCTGCATGCGCCAGGACCAGGATCCACCTGGCAAGCCCACTAGGGGGAGCAATGCTCTGCCCATCTGGGGCCTTTGCTCTGCTGCAACCGGAGCCATTTTTTAGCGCCTGAGGTGGAGGCCATGGAGCAATCCTGAGCACCTGAAGCCAACTCGCTCCAATAGTGCCATGGCTGCTGGAGGGGAGGAGGGGAGAGAGAAAGAGAGAGAGAGAGAGAGAGAGAGAAAGAGGCAAGAGGAGGAGGGGTGGAGAAGCAGATGGGAGCTTCTCCTGTGTGCCCTGGCTGGGAATCGAACTTGGGACATCCACATGCTGGGCTGACTCTCTACCCCTGAGCCAACCGGCCAGGGCCTATAAATTAAATTAAATAAAAGACAGTCCCACTTTACACAGTGAGTGCTAACTATATAGCAACATTTTACCCTAATAAAAAATGAAAATAAAATCAAACTAATTTAGATCAATTCTTTAGTAAAATACTGCTATTGTGCTTTATTATGAAGATGTTAGGGATATGTTTTTGTAATATATATGTGTGTGTGTGTGTGTGTGTGTATATATATTATCATGGAGGACAGCCATCATAGTCTCCTCAAGCCATCTGTTGGTGTCAGTGACAAAAACATACTCTGGCATTTGGATCATTGATGTGACCAATTACTGCATTTTTCTCTAGGATTGTAATGTCTGTATGGCTTTTCTCTCTTGATTCACTTTATTCCAGCCTGATTCACAATTATTCTTCTCTAGAACAGCTTGTATTTGGCATAACTATAAAAAAAAAATCTGTCTCATCTAAATAAGGTTCTTTTTCAATTGGAAATTCCATCTTTGCAGTTAAAACATTTGTAAACATAACACAATTTAGATAGAGCCACACAACTTTGCAAGACTGCTATTTTTGTAATGGAGGAGGCTTTCCTAAAGACCAGTTTGGTGACACTGGGCTCTGAGAGCTCCTTTGAAAGCAGTGGGAATTTGCTGCACATGTATTGGGTTGGATGAGAGGACACATGAACTGTATTTGCTGGCTTGTTCGGAAAACATTGGGATATTTAAAAGATAATACTGAATAGATTTTGGGTCTTATTTTTCATTCTTCATATATCTTTTGTTCCCTGAGATTAGAGATGGTGGTAATCCTGAAAGATGTCTTAGGACTTTCAACCTGTAATATCTCGAATCTCTGAAAGGAAAAGCAGCCAAGTCGAGCAGACGTACCTTTCAAACTCGACCACTTTCTTTGGTTGGAGCAACAGTTTTTATGTTCTTGTCTTTGGTGTATACACTTAGGCAAGGGAGCCACACAACCTGCCCTGAAAAATAGCCAGGATTTTAATTAGCAGTGGTAACAAAAAGGAATCCTGGCTTTTCCTTCTTCTCAAAGCCACAGAATGGTACAGATTTTTCATGGTTGTCCTCCTGGAATCAAACTGTAATGGCATTTGTGTAGCAATCCTTTTTTGGACAGAAAATTATAATGGTATTGAGTTGAAGTTGGAATCACACAACATAAATATTAGATCTCTGATTTTTCTCTTCATTTAATTTCTTCCTGGGTTGATCAAACTAAAATTTAGACAAATATAAGTAGAAAGAAGTCAAAATGTGTAGTGTTGCAAACCAGTCATAATTTGAACCCAGTTTTCACTGGTAAGAGTTTGCCATTTAAGAGACTGTATTGTAGCCCTGGCCGGTTGGCTCACTGGTAGAGCTTTGGCCTGGCGTGCAGAAGTCTCAGGTTCGATTCCCAGCCAGGGCACACAGGAGAAGCGCCCATTTGCTTCTCCACCCCTCCCCCTCTCCTTCCTCTCTGTCTCTCTCTTCCCCTCCCGCAGCCGAGGCTCCATTGGAGCAAAGATGGCCCGGGTGCTGGGGATGGCTCCTTGGCCTCTGCCCCAGGCGCTAGAGTGGCTCTGGTCACAACAGAGTGACGCCCCGGAGGGGCAGAGCATCGCCCCCTGGTGGGCAGAGCGTTGCCCCTGGTGGGCGTGCCGGGTAGATCCCGGTCGGGTGCATGTGGGAGTCTGTCTGACTGTCTCTCCCCGTTTCCAGCTTCAGAAAAATAAAAAAAAAAAAAAAATAAAATAAATAAATAAATGAAAATTAAAAAAAAGAGAGACTATATTGTATTTGTTGCTAATCCATTGAATGCCTTTTCCTTTTCAGAAGGGTTTTTAAAAGTAAAGTAGTTCCTAAGGCATGTTCACTTTCTGTCTGCCTAAAAATGCTCATCTGTCAATGCCCAAATACATTACTGAAAAAATTGTGCTTTATCAGAGGAGAGCATGCCCAGGATTGGTGCCAGGTGTTGTGCAAGGCAGCCTCAAGAAGTAACTCTCAAAACCTACTCTTCAATTGGGCCCTTTGTGGTCAGAAAAAAATGTGATAGAGTATAATGAAAGAAAAAGATCAGAAGAGCTAAATAACAAATAAAAAGACATACCAAAACGTCAATTCTCTATCATTGTCAGAAATGGTGTTTAAAATTCTATGACTCTTATTTTTCTAGAGGTTCTCTTTTTTTGTTTGTTTTTGTTTTTTTCTGAAGTTGGAAACGGGGAGGCAGTCAGACAGACTCCTGCATGCGCCCGACCGGGATCCACCCGCCCACCAGGGGGCGATGCTCTGCCCATCTGGGGTGTTGCTCCGCTGCAACCAGAGCTATTCTAGCGCCTGAGGCAGAGGCCATGGAGCCATCCTCAGCACCCGGGCCAACTTTGCTCCAATGGAGCCTCGGCTGCGGGAGGGGAAGAGACAGAGAGGAAGGAGAGGGGGAAGACTGGAGAAGCAGATGGGCGCTTCTCCTGTGTGTCCTGGCCAGGAATCGAACCCGGGACTCCTGCACGCCAGGCCGACGCTCTACCATTGAGCCAACCGGCCAGGGCCTTTCTAGAGGTTCTAAATGCCCAATGGATTAAAGATTGGCTAACGGTGGCTCTTTGTTACCTTTTCCTGCCCCAAATTTTACTCTCCCCTGCCCCCTCAAGTCAAAAATAAAGAAAAACTCCCTGCATTTTGATTTGGGGAAAAGTGTGCTGAAATGGGACTTTAAAAATAATCCCCAGCTAGCTTGACTGAATTGGAAGCTCTCTAGCAACTCCAAACAATTTGCCGTGTGCCGTAGTAAGTGTGGTCACCACTTTTAATCATGTAGCTCCCTATTTCAGGTGACACAGTACAACTTGTGAATATTCATCTTCTGGGGATGCATCAATTCTTAGGCCAGGATGCATCAGTTAATTCTTAGGTCTTTCCTTCTAAGTGGAGATATCCCTTTAAAATGAACAATTGTACTAATCATCTTATTAGCAGGGCCATTTTTTTTTTTGTAAGGCATTGTGCTATTTTCATTGTATGCTCCTAACCGAACATTTACATTACAAAGCATTCTTTGAGCGTGCTGTTGTAGGCTCACCATTTTATTAGACATCAGTAACAGTACTGCTTCATTTCTCACTGCTGTTCTCTCCTAAAATTTAATAGCAATAATTGCACTGGGCTGTGGGTAGGAATGGGCTGTGAGCATTAGACTTAAACTTTTATGGAAGATTGAACTAATGCTTGTTATGTGTATTTTGTATGTGAAACTAGGGCAATATCTTACAGGGCATTATCACTGTGTCTCAGATCTGACTTGCCAGCACGTACGAAGTTTGTTTTGGTTTCAAAATGTACTTTACCTCATGGTAGCTGGCAGGGTACAATACCATTGACATCACTGTGTTTCAAATAGAAAATTAACAAGTAGCTACTGTTGTGATTGCAGATTGCCTTCCCAGTCCCTGTGAGAATGCTTTTTCTTTTGGACAGCAACACTTCTCAGCCCCTTGGTACCATTAAATCAGCCAATGGGGGCTGCCAGAATAGGAATGAACAGCAACAAAAGGCTGAAGAGTAGAAAAACTGTTAATGATGCAAAAAAAATCTTTACTCAGTTTCCAAATTGATATGAAAGGTAATTTTTAAAAATTTCTCTTCCGCCCACAGCCAAGTTTTGACAGTAGGCCAGGTTCAGAGCCTGATCTCTCGCGATCTCTCCCGATCTCTCCAGAGAAGAGTATCCTTTCCCTCCACCAGAACCCCTGGAGAGTTGCCAAAGGAAAATAAGCTATTTTGTATTTAGAACAAATTGCCACTGTTTTCTCCAGTGATGTAGCCCTATTTCCCAGACTTTGAAACTTGGAATACAGAAAGTTCTTGTGTGACTGAAGAAGAAATATGGTGAATGAATAAGTTTTTTTGTTGTTGTTTTTGTTTTTTAAACCAAATCCTCATAAACATAGAGGGGATGAGATGTATGCATGGAATCTAAATTTAGCTTAGAATGGACCTAAAGTGAGCAATTTCTGTTAAATCACTTTGGAGATTGGGTTCCTTGTGGGAGTTTCAGTGAAGAATATATGCTTCTGGAACCAGATTTAAATTATTTTTTTTATGTGAGGCTGTCAAAAGTCAAGTCTTCTTTGGAGATGAATGCATGACAGTGAAAAAAATAGTTTGTTTCTGTATTCTGCTTTTGTTGGCTTTATCTGATCAGCAGTCCTGGGATCTTGTGAAACTGTGCAAACACTAATTTCTCATATAATACAATGGGATAAAAACTGTTCATTTAATTTTCCCCCCCGTTCATTATGGAGTACTTTTTAGACTTTTTCCTTTCGTACCTGCATTTATTTAGCTGTTTCATTTCTATTTTCTCCCTAGTACTTGCCTTCATACCATTATTCTTGTTATTATCCCTAGTTCTTGAACGGCTGGAACAGAGGCCAAATTTAAACCAGTCAGATTTTCTGTTTTCTAAGAAGCCTGTTAATCAAGTCTAAAAGACAAAATTGGTGCCAAAAAATTTGTATTTAAAAAAGTTATTTTTGAATTAGATTTGACGTTGTGGTCCTAGGCCTTACCATTGTAAATCCTTTAAGTCACTATGTTGTAATGTTTGCAATTTTTAACCTGTGCTTCACTATTAAAAGAGATATCATCTCTAATCAAGAGTTAAGTTTGAGATTGTTGGTTACTCTATGTGTAGTCTCTTTGGTGGTGACCTTAGCTGCACACAAAAAAAACCCAGTATAGAATTCTGCCATCTATAAGCAGATCTCTAATGAATGTTGGCCTGCATCTGATTATACTGTGCAAATTATTACCTCATTTTGGCGAGTTAGAGAGTCCCAGATATATCCGCTGGAAGTTATGTTACATCCCTCCTCCCTACTTTCTGGGCCAATCTTTCTGTTTGGTATTTGAAGAACGTAGATGGCTAAAAGTATGGATTCAGTCTTATCTAGAAGGTAATTAAAGTGTAGTGTGATTAGTGTGAAAATCAAGTGTGTATTATCTGAGGAAGGGGGATGGCAAGGAAGACCTCGTGGAAGGAACAGTAGTTTGGCTGTGGACTGACAAATGAGTTAAGTGCTCACTAGATGGACAGTGGAGAAAAAGGCATTCCAGGTGGAGAAATCAGTAAATACGGAAGCACGTTTGGTTTGTGGAAAGAGGTGTTCAAGAGGTAATGGAAGTGGGTCAGGAAAGGTGGTAGGCAGAAGGCTAAATGATAGTATTTTCAAATGGTTAAGATTACTCTTGGCATCTTTTTTAAAATCTTTACATCTAGTTCAATGACATAATAGGGTGGAGCTCATTGTTAACTGATGATCATTGTTACTGCCTGAGTGTCATATCATCCTCTTCATATCTCTGAGCTGTAAAGACTAAATTTCAGCCTACAGTAAGGTGACCAATCGTCCTCCTTTAGGGAGGACAGCCCTTCTTTTGTAAGTTTTGTCCTCTCTTGAAAACTGTTCTCCTACATGTCCATCTTTTTGATATTGGAAGACTAATCTGTAAATTTCTGTATTCGATTGACGCAGAGTCGATCCATTGCTTGTGATGTGATGTACTTGTATCTAAATGAGTACTTTTTTTACAATTATTATTAAAAATCAATAGGGATGTAAGCATAATTACAATATGAAATGTTACAAATGTTTTTATTATGCATTTATCACAGTGTATTATTGTTGCAATGAATAAAATGTTTCTTTTGTTTACGATATTGTTTTTATTCAATTTATTTTTGTCCTCCTTTTCATTGTAAAAAAGTTGGTCACCTTACCTACAGGAATCTGTGTAGTTTGAGAAAGAATGTCACTATTTCGCTATCACCAATCTATTGAGTACTCACATCTCTCCTCTCCTCCTCACCTCTGCTTTCCCCCTCTATTCTTCCTCCCTGTCTAAAACTTTGAAAGACATAATTCCAGCCATGATTCAGAAATGATGTGCTGAGACCCAAAGCTATGATAGTGATCTGCAGTAGTATGCTTTAGTAGTTTGAACATAGATTCCTGGAGGTCCTGGGATGCAGTGTGAAATAATACGAGATTTATTTGAAGTCTTTTTTTTCATCTTAAAAGTATACTTTTTATTTCTGTGCTGTTTTTATATAAAATATGGCTTTTCTTCCAAAATTTTGAGGAAAACTATGACTTCTGGAAGGTATACTATATATAACCTTCTGGCTTTAAATATTCCCTGGCTCCCTGCCCTAAGAACTACTTCAATTTTATTGGGAGAAAGTGATTTTTAAGTCCTCCAAGAGTGAGTATCTCAGCCTTTCTGATTTTTTCTTTTTTAAGTAAGAGAAGGGGAGACAGTGCGATAGACTCCTGCATGCACCCCTACCGGGATCCACCCAGCAAGCCTTGTCTAGCTCTGATGCTTGAATCAGCTATTTTTAGTGCCTGAGGCTGATGTGCTCTATCCTCAGTGCCCAGGGCGAAGCTCGAACCAATCAAGCCACTGACTGTGGGAGAAGAGTAGGAAGAAAAGGGGGGAGGGAGGGAGAGAGAAGCAGATGGTCACTTCTCCTGTGTGCCCTGACCAGGAATCAAACCTGGAACATCCATACACTAGGCCAATGCTCTATCTACTGAGCAAAACGGCCAGGGCCTTTTTTTTTTTCTTTTTTGTGTATAAATGAGCCCTTTAGTGTTTAGGTAAACAATGTGACCATAGAAGAATTTATATATATAAATTATATAATTTGAAACTTTATTATGACACTTGATATTCCTGCCTGGTTATTTTACAAGATACCAATTGAATTAAGAGGAATATTAATGAAAGCATCTTTCTTTGAAAACTGAGAAGAGGGTCCCAGCTGTTCTTCTGAGTTTTTATTTTATTGTCATCAAACCCCATGACACCACTGTTAGGTCTGATGCTAAGGAAATGCCGTTTATCAAGTTATTTCCTGGAAATTACTGTTTATTTTTTGTGAAGGAGGTAATACATAAGTTATAAGAGAAACATAATTATCATATGCCGTTTTATGGGAACCATGTCTAAGCTTTTTTATTTCACAAACAAAATAAGCTAAATGGCAAAATATGACCATATTTGCTTTTGTAAATAAAATTTACAAGCAGCATGAATGTGTTTGGTATCTGGATCCATTTTTAATGTCATTTTTCATAAGAAAAGGAGGCAGGCAGATTTTTGGGGGAAATTTTGGAGATTTTCAGAAGATTCTCAACACATTCAATTTTAGAGAAACACTGGCATATAATTTGTGTAGGATAAGCAGCTAGTTGATGTCATGTGTAAAAAGTGTTGTGTAGCAAGTTGGAAAACCTGGCCACAAGCCACTGCAGCTTTGAAGAATGTGGCTCAAAGGAGGACTCAAAGCCCATTGCATAACATTCAGCAGAGAGGAAAATGCAAGTACTGTCCCTATCACTTGACTTGTTTTCCATTTTGATTTAGTTACTTGGCAAAGCCTTGGTATCCTGTAGTGGAGGAATGAAAGACAAGCAAGTTCCAGTGAAGGACCATGCCTTCAAGGGCATCAACCAGTGGATGGTTTGTGAGGCTGGGCAGGCGCGTTAAATTTCTTATTGTTGGGCAGAGGGATTAGGGTTTCCAGAGACGACTTGAAAACATCATTGTATCATACTTTTAATTTTCTAAAAGGCAATTCTTTCTTCTCCTTCAACACTGTGTGCTTCTTGAGGTTGCTATACCTATGCTTTAAAATATCACAGCTACTAGGAGGGGCCATTTAATAACAAAATCATTTCCTCTCATGTTCTGTGATATTTTGGTTTGGCAGTAGAATTAACAAGGTTTAAAATCAAAAGCAGCATTGGTTCCTTTAGAGGAAAATGATCCCAATCTACCAAAATAAAAGCCAGACAGACCCTGATTGTTCCTTTTCCCACAAGGGGCTTGCCCTTTCTGAAGGTGTGGGTAATTTTGATAGGACCGTCTCTCTAACAGGGTTAGTCACTGGGAATTGCCTCTCCCCTGGGTAAAACCCACTGTTAAGTCTCATTTTTAAATAGACCTCAAAGTGTCTTTGAAAATAAAAGTACTGCCTGACCTGTGGTGGCGCAGTGGATAAAGCGTCGACCTGGAAATGCTGAGGTCGCCGGTTCGAAACCCTGGGCTTGCCTGGTAAAGGCACATATGGGAGTTGATGCTTCCTGCTCCTCCCCCCTTCTCTCTCTCTATCTCTCCTCTCTCTGTCTCTCCCTCTCCTCTCTAAAATGAATAAATTAAAAAAAAGAAAAGAAAAGTACTTTAGTATCTCTCCATTTTCTTGCCCTCGCCCTCTCCCTCTCAGCAAGAAAACTTCAGTTTTCTCCTAGGGCACTTCCTGCTGCAGTGTCTAATCCTGACTTTGCTTTACAGTCATTCATGCTAAAGTAGGAAAGATTTTAGTTTTATAGTTTTATTGTGCTATACAGGTGTTGTGAAAAGTTAAGTAAATGCTGATCACGGAGCCACTTTTTTTTTCTCATTTCTCGTTCCACGGTTTTTACAATGCGAGATTTTTTTCTATTGGTTGCTAGTCTGATGTTCAACAGAATAGTTAAGCACAGCAGCCTTAACTTTCCTCAGCCTTCTTCCCCTTCTTTGCTTAAAGGTGTAGGGTTGTGCCTGTTCTGTGGTCTGTCAGCTCTCCCACTCCTTGGAGACTTGAAAGACATCAACTTATAATACACACTTGCCATTGTTTTCTCGGTGCATAAGGATTTTCAGATCAAACCAAGCTTGTTTTCTTCTCTTTTGCCCTCTTTTCTTCCACCAGTGTCTTATAGCCCAGGATTTGTCAGCTATGTACAGGAGGCCCCTGAGCCACCAGTCACATGAGAATGAAGGCAAGAAAAGAAAAGGCCAGATGGCATCAAAAGATATACTTTTCTAGGTCGTTGGTGGTTAAGCGTGCAATCTGGTTAGCACCAGGGAAGCTATGGGCTAAGGGGTAGAAAGCAGCCCAGCACCATTGTAAGGGAAGAATTCTGCCATACAGTTCACAGCCACAGAGTGTCCATTGCTCTTGGAAGCGTGTACCAAAAAAGTGGCGTGTAAGTACATGTGGAAAACTGTTTGCAGTATTTGGATGGCAACTTTGAAAATTATGGCTCCCCCTTGGTTAGCTGCTACTGCCATTAACCCTTTGGCATTCTATTCTCCAAATGCCTGACTCAGTTACAAATACAAAAACTGTAAGAAATGACCTTTGGCTCCCGGAGATACACCTCTTTCCACAGAAAGCAGAGGACATCATCCACCACTCATCCTTTATACTATTATCTGTCTTGGAGGATTGTATTTACAAAACACAGAAAATGGCTTCATTGGCCTTTGTGAGACATGATCTCTCAGAATATGTTTTCTTGGTGTAAGCTGTATCTTGCCACACACTTCAGTAGTAGCTAATAGAAAATATTTTAGAGGATTGTATGCCTTCCCTCTTCACTTAGTCATTACTTACCCCTTCCCTCCCTTGGCCTGTACATCTCCTGATTTGAATGCACTATTGCAGATCACCAAACTGCTGAACTTATCTCATATATATATATATTTATAGAATTCTATCTCATTTGTTTTCTCTTTATTGAAAAGAACTATGGTATTTTTAATTTTAGGATTAAACTTGGTCCCAGTAGATGAACTTGAGTCCTTTACTCTTCTTTTAATTATCTTGAAACCCCTTGTTTTTTCATAGACAATTTCAGTATCCCTGAAGTCCAAAATCAAGTTTCAGTCTTTTATAAGTCTACTTCCTCCAATTACAATCTTTCCTTTTATTCAGATTCTGCTGCACTTGCTATCTGTATGACTCATTTCATTACGAACCAAATGAAACAAAACAATACGTTTTGTTCTGTAGTCTAGATTATACACTCTTAAAGTTTACATTTCTTTTTTTTTTTTTACTTCTCTCAAGAAAGTGTCTGGAACATTGCTGAGTATACAAAAGTCATGTAATAAATATACAACTGAATGATTAAAAAAGAGAGAGAGAGAAAATAGACATTTTAATATTATGTTAGTCAATTTCTGCCCAGATTTTAATCTGGCTTTAACTTACATCTCACAAAGGAGAAATTGACCCATCCATTTTTTCCTTGATATAAAGAAATCATTTTGAAGTTTCTTAAACTAAAAGATATTTCCTAGATATACATTGATTTTCTTGTTTAAAGTAATTTAAACAAAATCAGAAAGTTATTCTTATGGCAACATAATTGTTAACTTTACCCCTTGGGAGCCTCCTGTTATTAGTAAGAGACCCACCAGCCTCTCACTCCAACCTCTAGTCATATATGAGTACAGTTGTTAGGCATGTGCTATAATAATCCTAATGAAGAGTTTAAAAGCATTCTTTTTTTTTTTTTTACTGTGGATTTTGTTTTGTTTTTGTTAGTCTACTCAGCAAGAGCAGACTGTGATCACGTGAGAGACCTCACCTCGGAGGTTTTCCAGTTAAAAATGAAATGTTGCTGAAGGGTCTATGATTTGGGGTAGCACAGCAGGGGAGGAGAATGATTTTGTAATTATTAAATCATCTAAAAGGGAATCCATTGGTTTAGGGAAAATAAAAGATTCCTTTATCCATATCGGGTATGTCAGGTTTTAGCCTGGAGGTGATTATTCGTGTGAGTTATTGAACTCTGTAAGAAATCTGGAATGGAAGTATTAACAGACACTTATAGCTGGGCTAGTGGGTGCTGGAAGAATCTTAACCACTCATCAGCCAAATCTTTGACCTTATTACCTTTAATCATCCTAGCTTGGCTACCCATCTTTCAGATTGCTAGCATTTGAGAATTTCACTTGACATTATTTCATGTCTGTTAAGACAAAGAAAGCATAGTTTGGTGAGTAAACTAATAAAACCATTTTGGCCCTCTTTGAGAAGATGGAGGATGTGTTTTGTTCCTGGTACAATTGAGATAGTTGCTCAATGTTCAATTCTAGCTCTTTAAGGAGTAGGGGTAAACTCTGAACACATTTGTGAATTTTATTTTCAAATATATTATTAACTGCTAAATTATGTTATGAAACACAGGACCAAAGATATATACTAGGATTGTTTTAGAGTGGAAATAAGTACTCAGAACTCTCATCATGGTGATCTCATCATGGTGATCTTAGTTCCTTTAGGGCAGTGGTCCCCAACCCCCGGGCCGTGGACCGGTAGCGGTCTGCAGAAAAAGAATAAATAACATTATTTATGTTTTATTTATATTTGTCTGAACAATGTTTTATTTTTAAAAAATGACAAGATTCCCTCTGTTACATCCGTTAAGACTCACTCTTGACGCTTGTCTCAGTCACGTGATACATTTGTCTGTCTCACCCTAAAGGCCGGTCCGTGAAAATATTTTCTGACATTAAACCGGTCCGTGGCCCAAAATGGGTTGGGGACCACTGCTTTAGGGTACAAGGAAGGTAAATCTATAGCAAGGCTGTTGGCTAGCAATTCTAGGAGACATTTCCCTTAATGTACCCACAGGATAGGTGGATTAAAGAATGCAATGATATTCAGTAAAGAACTTTTCAACTGAATTTTTCCCATATGTAGAAAATTGCAGGTGGGTAGTAAGAGAGAAGAGATAGAAACAGAAAACAAAATTAAAAACTGGGGTGATACACTTAGATATTAGGAAAGGAGGGGCTATTTTATAGGTTGTGGTTTCAGAGCCATATATTTTGCCTAATCCCATCCTAGCTGGTCACAGAATTTGCTGTTTCTTTTGTGTTGGATCATATGAAGTTGTCATTTTTATAAGTGAGAAGTGGTTGAATATCAGAAATTTCATATGGTTCAACCTGATACATAATAACATGTAATACTGAAGGTCAGCTGTGTATGCATGTGTGTGAAGGTGGTAGGGAGAAAATGGAAATCTCGGAGCATTTTATACCTCCTTTGGATAACCTCGCTGAAAACCCCTATTCTAGCCTATAATTTTAAGCATTCAGAATCAAATACAACTACCCTAATAGTCTTTCCTACTTCCCCATTAATACAGTTGAGATAGTTTATGGGGTGGGTTAAAACTCAGTCATTTCTGACAGATATGATTATTGGGGATAATAATCTGAGGTGACTGGTAACTGGGGAGGACAATGGAAATGGCATGCCTGCACTAGCAGACAGGGAAGAAGTCGAGTGGGATATGGTTATAGACTAAATAATGTGCAAATTATTATTTTTTAAAAATAGGTTTTAGGGTATTGCTAGTGGAAAATTCAGACTATGCTGATTGGACATTTTTGTCTTTCTTAGACGAGCTCATCTGCGCCTATGTTTAGAACGCTTAAAGGTTCTGATTCCGCTAGGACCAGACTGCACCAGGCACACAACACTTGGTTTGCTCAACAAAGCCAAAGCACACATCAAGGTAAGAATTTTTACTTTCATATTTGCACATGATTCTCCCGGTCCTGGTTTCATTAGAAGTAGTAATTCCTGTTTATATACTTCAACTAGCTCACCATGCTCTCCTTAACAACAGACTCAAGAGAAATCTTTTAAAACATTTATCAGTCAGCTAGTCTGATGGGAGGGAGCAACATGACCTGACTAAGCTAAATTGTTTTGACAGCATAGCCATTTGAAAAGCTGGGATGACTAGAAAAATAGCAGTTACCCTGGTGATACCCAGAAGGAAGGCCATTGTGCCCTCTGGTGGAGATGACTTCATTTGCCTGTGTCCCTCAGTATTTTTCCATTCAACACGCTGCCGAGCCAGTTTCTCTTTTGTGGAAATACCTTTACAGACTTTCAGAATTCCATACTCTTCTAGTACTATGGCATTCATTATAGATATTTTTAAAAAGAAAAGTGAAGAACTATTTTTTGATGTTTAAAAATAATTTATTTATGTAGGCTCTTATATGCACATAACACATATATTTGTATATTCATTTATGACTGCCAAAGAAGTCTTTTGAGATGTTAGGTAAAAATCAGTTTTACTGTTTGTACTGGACTATATACACAAATTTAAATATCATTTTAGAAACTTGAAGAAGCTGAGAGGAAGAGCCAGCACCAGCTAGAGAACTTGGAAAGGGAACAGAGATTTTTAAAGCGGCGACTGGAACAGCTGCAGGGTCCTCAGGAGCTGGAACGAATACGAATGGACAGCATCGGATCAACTATTTCTTCAGACCGTTCTGATTCAGAGCGAGGTAGGCAGTGTGCTTCTTCCCTATGAAAGAATCTCTGTATCTGGATTTAGGGAGGGTAGCTTGGGAAGCACTGGACTTGTTTTTATCTCTTTGGCCAAGACTGTAACATTCTAGATTTTATGTAATCACAGCATTGTCTAGTAATGCCCGTATGAACTATAGACCTTTTTTCTATTTTTAATTTTTGACTTTGAAACAACTTTAGACTTAGAGAAAAGTTGTAAGTTTTCTGTAGAAAATTACACAGTTCTCATATAGCCTTTATACCTGGGTTTCTCTAATGTTAACATTTTATATAATCATAATGCAATTATCAAAGCCAGGAAATTTAACACTCATATAATACTATTAATCTATAGACCTTCTTCAAATTTCACCAGTTTTCCTACTAACGTCCTTGGTCTGATACAGGATCTAATGCAGGATTCCACATGGCATTAGATAGTTCTTCAGTATTTCCTTCCTTCATGACCGTGACACTTTTGAAGAATTGGCTCATTATATTATACAGTGCCCCTCAATTTGGGTTTTGTCTGATGTTTTCTTATTAGATCAAGATTATCATTTGGTGGAAGCAATATCATAGAAGTAATATTGTGCTCTTTTCAATTTATTGTATGAAGAAGCTACATGATGTTGATACGTCCTATTACTGGTGATACTAACTTTTATACCTATATTTTCAAGTGCCACACCCTTCATTTCTGTTTCCATCTGTCTCAGAACATTTATCTTTGACAGAATTTAAGAAGAAAAAGCAGTCAAAGAGAAATCATTTGAATTTTACTTTTGTACTCATTTGTGGCTTCCACTACATCAGGCATTACACCACAATAAAGGGTCCCAGAGATAAACTTGGGTGATTTTAAACTTTGCATTTGGGAAAATCAAGCTCACAAGATTCTTGAGGATTATAAAACCAAAAAATTTTGCAAATTTTACAAAATTTCTTGGTTCTTTTTATTATGGAAAATTTCAGACCTGTATAAAATAGAATAGAATTATGAACTCTCTTCTACCTATCATCCAGTCTGAACAGCTGTCAACATTCATTCATTCTTGTTTCATCTGTTTTCCACCATGCTCGCAGTCACCTTTTTTTAGGGAATGTTTTCAATAAAACCTCAGATAACATCATCATGTTTTCCCTAAATACTTCAGTGTCTATCTTAAATAAATAGGACTTAAAAAACCATAATCATGGTATTATAATACCCCACAAAATTAATAAAATCAGATGATCCTATTCAATGTCATAATAGAGCTTCTCAAAAATGGCATTTTATCATTTGTATGTTTGAATTAGAACCCAAAGTCCACCTTGTCTTTGTGTCTTTTAAGTCACTTTTAATCTATAAAATATTTCCTTCCCCTTTTTTGTTTTTCAGTACCATTTATTTATTATAGAAATGGGGTCATTTTTCTTACAGAATTTCCCACATTTAAGAATTGGATGATTTGGTCATCATGGTGTCAATTAAGAGTAACTCATATTTCCTGTAAACTGGTTGGTAGATCTAGTGTCTTGATTAAATTCAGGTTCTTTTTTTGAGGCAAGAATACTTCATAGGTGGTGCTCTGTACTTCCTGGTTTATCAGTATTATGTTCGGTGGTCCCACTCAAGTGAAAACATTGGCTCGGGTCTTTTTATCTTGATACTTGTATGCAAATGTGTCAACCTTTCACTTAATAATAGTTTGATCAATCATTGATGATTGTTGCCCGATCATTATTTCATTAGGTGTTAAAAAATAGTGATTTTCTAATTCTGTCATTCTTCTTGCATTTAACTTTTCCTTCTCTGAAGATCATTTCCTCAAGTTTTTGATTACTCTGAAATAAAGTCCATACAGGGAATGTGGGATAAAATGCTTGGTTTGGTTTGGCTTTTGCTTTATCAGTTTTCTAAATAAGTTGGTGCCTTGGCACTCTCCAGAGGTAATGGGGCTTTTTGTTTTGCTGTTTGTTTTTTTCCACTGATTTGAGAGAGAGGGGCAGGGGAGAGAGGGAGAGAGAAAAAGAGAGAGAAAAGCATGAAC
Organism: Saccopteryx bilineata; assembly: GCF_036850765.1. Lineage (NCBI taxonomy): Eukaryota > Metazoa > Chordata > Mammalia > Chiroptera > Emballonuridae > Saccopteryx > Saccopteryx bilineata. The sequence goes on from NC_089496.1 coordinate 97,104,329, forward strand.
TTGTTCTATTTAGTTGTGTACTCACTGATTGCTTTTGTATCTGCCCTGACTGGGGGTCAAACCTGCAACCTCTGGGTTGATGCTTTATCCACTGAGCCACCCAGCCAAGGTCTGCTGTTTATTATCTTATGAACTCATATGTTTTCATGTATTGAATGTGTTCTAACCCCTTGTAATCTTTATTTTTTATTTTTATTTTTTGGTGAGTTGGGAGATAGTGAGGTAGACTCCTGCATGTACCCTGACAGGGATCCACCCAGCAACCCCATTTGGGGAAGATGCTTGATTATGGAGCTATTTTTAGCACCTGAGGCTGATGTGCTCCAACAGAGCTATCTTCACTGCGTGGGGCCACGCTTGAACCAATCAAGCCACTGGCTGCAGGAGGGGAAGAGGAAGAAAAGGAGAAGCAGATGGTTGCTTCTCCTGTGTGTCCTAACCAGGAAGCAAGCCCGGGATGTCATACACTGAGCTGACACTTGTCCACTGAGCTACCGGCCAGGCCTTCATTCTCTTTCTAATACTCAAATTTCCTATATTCTGTAGGAGCTGTTCAGATTGGTTTTGGTCCCTTTTAACATACACGAGGAGTCCTTGAGTTTGTTGTTCTTACTGTTTTGCTTATGTAAAAGTGTATTTTTATGTGGCATTGTTTTGTAAAACAAAAGTTTTCCAGGGGCAACAGTAAGAACCTCTGAGACAAGCTACATTTATGAGTGATAGTGAGGTGTAGCAGAAATACTCCTGAATTAGACCTTGATCCTAGTCTTTTTTCTACTGCTTATTAGCTGTGTGACCTATCAGGTCTTCAGGCTATAACTGCTCTTCCTTTTGTTACCTCCTCCTTGTACCTACCCACCTCCACATTTTAGAATGTGTATCTTCATCATTATAATTCTCAGTTTTTTCAGTAATCCCAGTATGCTAGTACCTTACCTAGTACTGTTCTTGTTTTTATCTGGCAGCCCTCTTTCTCAGTAACTTTTAGTAACATCTCTAGTCTATTTGGCTAGAGTCATCTCTTATTTCACTGTTTTGATTGAGTTCAGCATGTTGTGTTAGATAGGGTGTGTTGATTTTATTTCCCAGTTGTGGGTTGGATGAGTGTTCTGTGATACTGGAAAACACGAAAGGCTGTGAAGCATTATGGGTATGAAACAAATAGTTATGAATTCATAAGATTATTTGTACAGCTTGTTTGGACAGCTGCCTGCATTTTAAAAACAGATCTCTCAAACTTTTTGAAGCAACAAGCCCTTTTGAAAATTATACTCTTTGAACTAACTTACTATGTCTTCTTGGGCTCAGCAAGAATCTACTTTTCCTAAAGCAATTGTGATCAGTGTGAACCCTTAAAGTCAATGCCAAATATGAGACATCAGGCTTTGAGTTTGTTTTAAAGAGAACTGAAGAACCTTGAGTTCATTCTGGCTGTTAGGAGGAAAAAAAATTTTCAACTGCCTTTTTTTGAATGCATACTGCTTTTTATTTATTATTGGTAATTGCACAGTACTTAAAAATTAAGATATGTATCAATAGCTGGGTCATATGTATTTTTTTTCATGTTTGATTTTTTTAAAGTTACTTACCACTACTGAAATGCCTTTACTATAATCTTTACTGTAGAATTCACTATAATCTAGAGACTTTAAGTGTCAGGCCCTCATTTCAAGCTAGAGTTGATGCAATTAAATTGAAGCTAAATCCTATAGAGTCCACTTTATAATGACTGGCTTATTTTGGTTCCTGAATAGTCAAAGATCTTTAGGATGAATCCTAGAAGTCTGTAGAACTGTCTGTAGAATACTACCAAAGGCCTAGATGGATAAATTTTCTAGTTAAGCTTATACTTTTTTCTCCCCTTTAAGGCAACTCTGATTAATAAACAGCACTGAGAATTAGTTTCTAGTTTAACGTAAAACAGATGTTGTTAAACCTCTTGGGGTTGGGATCTTTTAATATTAAGCACTAATTCCCAAATAGGCCAAGTGCTTTTGGTGGGAGGTCCAGACAGACTGGCGTCAAAGGCTTTAGTAAACTTGCTGCCTAAATTGAGACCACCATTGTATACCAGACAGTCCCTTTTGCAAAATATATCCATGTCTCTTCACCTTGGGTTTCTTCTGTTCTCCAGACATCACTGATAATAAGCTTGTTTAACAATTATTTTATACTATAAGAAGTAATCACTTTTCCTCTGTTAGTTTTTTTAAGGTGCCCATATACTAGATTACTAATGTTCTTCCTTTTTCCCCTTTGGCAGAGGAGATTGAAGTGGATGTTGAAAGCACAGAGTTCTCCCATGGAGAAGTGGACAATATCAGTACCACCAGCATCAGTGACATTGATGACCACAGCAGCCTGCAGAGTATTGGGAGTGATGAGGGTTACTCCAGTGCCAGTGTCAAACTTTCATTCACTTCCTAGAACCCAGCATGACATAACAGTGCAGGGCAAATTCTTCACTGGGCCAATTCAATCCAAACAATCTCTTAAATTGGGTTCATGATGCCGTCTCCTCTTTAAAACTAACAAAATCATACTTGAACAAAATGGTCAGATGACCTCTATTTAAGCAAATACTTAGCAAAAAGTGGGGCAGAGCCTCCCCGGAAGAACAAATAACCATATTTGAAAATCATAATTTCTAATGGCAGCAGAAAACTTCCATGAAATTTTCTTGATTTGATTCAGTTGATTTGAAAGGACATTGGAAATTTTTTTTTTCTTTTCTAGTTTGCTCATAGTACATTGTATAGACCCATTGAAGGATGGAATTATGACATTTCCTGAGTTTTATGGTCCTAAACACAAAATCAAATCTATAGTAAGGACAACACAAGATAATCAGGCATTAATCTTGTATAGCTAAAGAGCTATTAAAACTCAGCCTGGGACAGCTTATCATGAAGCCTGTGGATGACCAATTCTTTAAAAGAAAAAAAAGCTCATTTCATGCTCCACAAAAGGAGAGACTCCCATGAAACCTTTTGAAAGGGATCATCATGCAGCTCAGCTTTCTGTTGGATTCCATGCTAAGCAAGCTAAACTTATCCTGCATTGTTAGCATTAGGACACCCAACCGCCAGCTCAACAGTTAGCCACCCTTAGGCCCTTGGGCAGCATGGGGGCAGTCCATGCATGGCAGCCTCTCCCACACAGGGTCTAAGAGTTCGGATTGAGGGGCCAGAAGGAAAAGGCTCCACGTGCCTCTGTGTCTGCGTGGGCCAGAAGAGTTATGCACGCAGATTAGCAGGCTAAGGTCTGAGCCACGGCAGCATTTTTATTTCAGATTTTGATAACTGTTTGTATGTGTTGAAAACCAAAACGACATCTTTTTAAAGCTTGTCCATAAAAAACATAGATGTCTTTTATAGTGGAAAAACGTGGGGGGAAAAAATCATCTATTTTGATGCATTTGATAATGATAAAACACCTCACACCTCACACTTTACAGTGCACAAAATGAATGAGGTCTGGGCTAGGTAGAAAAAAGGTCAACGCTGTTTTTATTTTCTTTTAGAATCATTACCTTTTACCAGCTTTTAATCATCTGATATCTATAGTAGACACACTATTGTAGTTAACATAGTTAAGTTCGGCACTTGTTTCATTTTAATGTAAAAATTTGCTTGTTTTCCTACATGCAGCCTCTCTCCTTCCTCACAATCCCACTGTGCAGGTGCTATTTGTTGCTCTTATCAATATTTTCAGAAATGTTATTTTAAGTGAAATTCCTAGCCTGCACTTTGATGTCATGTGTTCCCTGCCTTTCAAATTCCAAGTTTCCCCCCTGGGCCTCTCTCCCTTACCCCAGGAAGTCTTCTTGGAGACCTTACTTACCCCTGGCTTTGAACTTTGTATACTCTAAATAATTTAATTACCCTTAATTACTTAAAAAAAAAGCTTTATGATTTTCATAACTTATTGTTGATTTTAATGGGTTGTTAATTTCAGTCCTGTAGTTCTATTTTGATTAGGTAGGGCTGGGCAAGGAAAAAGAAAATAAAGACAACCATATTTAGCAGTGCAGTTGTGTGTGTAATGTTAGACTATCCTTTGTAAGTAGCACTTTAACAGCTTTTACTGCTTCTATATATGAAGTGTACCATCTTGGTCATACATAAGGCCTCAGCATATACTTACTTGTTCTTGTGCTCTTCCTGTGCCTCCAAAAATATTTTATCCTTGATTGTGCCATGTTTGAGTGGAAGAAATTCTTTGAAGTAGACGTGTGAAAAACTGCATGCCTTTAGAAGCCCATTATTAGAACTTGCTACTTCAGGTGCTGGGGACTTAAGGAAAGACATAAATTCATTTCTGTGGCCCAGTTAAATTATTTCTGGATACGTTTAGAATTACTCCTGGCTGGGTCAAAATGTTGTTCTATGTAGTTGCTTACTTTTAACTTTCCCAAATGAAACAGTTTGAAGACTTGCTAACATGGAAAGTAAATGGAAGCCAATGACTAAGCTTCCATTGTTATTCCCATGGCATTCACTTGCATTACTTGCCTAGGGCTGAAAATTTGGGACTTCATTCAGGTGAACTTGAGGTGCTGCCATTTTGTTGTACGTGTATAGGATGGTGAGCTGAGAAGCCTTTGTCATGAACCTAGAGTACCTATCTCAACTGCCCCTTAAAACTCCCTCCCTGGATTTGTTTTACTTGGGGACGGGGGGTGGATTGTATGATGAGTAAGAAGTATTTTTTAAAAGACAAATCGACTTTGAAGATACAAAAATTAATTGCAAGAAATAAAAATTGTGAACGAAGAATACCCGAGTGCTTTTTGTACCACCCTTCTCCATGAAGGAAAATATAAATGAGCATCCACACCTTGAGAGGCAACTGTCACTTAAATGTCTGTTGATACTGCTTTACTAGTGCAGAATTAATGGCAATTTGAATCATTGCCATTTCCTGTTCTATAATTTAAACAGGTGCCTTCTTGACTGGTAACTCCACGTAACCTAACTGCAGAAGGTTTATGTGCGCGATAACCTTTAACTGCTTCAGGTAGGACACAAAGCCATTTGTCATTCTTATCTGTTCCCCAAATAACTTTTTAAGGAATCCCTTTGGCTCCACATATTATTCACATTGAAAACAAGTCTGGAAGTTCTGTTTAGTTCCAACTGACCTGAGTTAAAGTATCCTATATGTAAAAATGCCTGAATGATGGTACAGGTAAATCCTATTTCAGTGCGTCTTACCAAAGATTCTGATGTCATTTCTATTCTAGGTCCTGATTAGACTAGGTGTAACAACCCCAGTGACAATGACAGCTTTTAGCATTATGAAGGAATTTTAATATAATTCTTTTTTTTTTAAAGATTTTTTTTAATTTTTATTTTATTTATTCATTTTAAATAGAGAGGAGAGAGGGAGAGAGAGAGAGAGAGAGAGAGAGAGAGAGAGAGAGAGAGAGAGACAGGGGGGAGGAGCTGGAAGCATCAACTCCCATATGTGCCTTGACCAGGCAAACCCAGGGTTTCGAACCTGCGACCTCAGCATTTCCAGGTCGACGCTTTATCCACTGCGCCACCACAGGTCAGGCCTATGAAGGAATTTTAAAAGGCAGGATTATTGAGGCAAAGCTCCTAAGGCCACACTGCTTCCTGGGTCATTTCATATGAGAACGTTATTTAGCATCTTGGGAAGGTTTTGTTGAGTTTTTCCTCCACTTGAAGCAGCATTTTTCTCTTCCAGCTAAAAAATTTCCATACTTTCTACCAAAAACAGCATCATGTGGGAAGAACAAGGGTGTTGGTCACTTTAAATCCAAGTTCTAGCACTTGCTAGGGACACTGGGCAAGTTAATTTTTTCAATGGAGACTGTTTCCTCCTGAAAAGTTGTGATAAATACTACCTCTATCTCAAAAAATTGTGAGAATTAAAATAGGTATGTAAATGACCCTCCCACCACCAATCTAGGAGTTTATAGCACCAAAAGGAAATTAAGAGGTATGAACTTTTCTCCGATGAATACAACCTTATCATTTCTCCATCCTTAATCTTGAATTTTAGTTATTCTGTGGGTCTTACAGAAAAAAGACAATTTCTATTAAATAAAATGGTTCGTTTTCACAAAATTCCATGGCAGGTAATACTTTGTAAGAATGACTTCTTACAAATTTTGATGTCCTATAGAATTTTTTAAATAAAGGCTTTACAAGATTGATAATCATCGGTTTTAGTGATGACCTGGTCTTTCTAAAGGGGGGGGGCACTAACCTTAGCTTGAGTGTGTTATACACTGATAGTTACCATTGCATAATAATGGAATGCCCTAGTTAAATTAACACTCAGTGCTGGCCTTGCTAAGAAAAAAGAATCTGGCCCATGTACCAGATCTAACAGGAAACTAGTTTTCTTGTGGAACACATCTGATTCTTTTCATTAATCAGTCTAGTTCAAAGTACATGAACTGGCTGGCAGCTTCCCTTCTTGGTTGTTTCACCTTTCTATAGAATCGTAAGTTAAGGGAAATGGCTTAAATCAAGCCCTTTTAAAGTACTGCCAGCTAACTTCCTAAACTTTTGGATTTTTTTCCATTTCCTCAAGCTCTTAGCTAAAGAGGAACACTTAAAGTCTGTATTGGTAGGGCAATACTTGTGACATTTATTTTAGATTTTCAAACCAAGGCACAGAATAGCACTATAAAAATATAGAAGCCTTAAAATGTCTCTCAAGTGTATATAAAAAAAATACATATTTAAGTCTGTTTTTTCTAAATTAGCAACTTCATCACGCTTACTCTGAAAGCTAGATCACCTAAACCTGCCAGTTCTTTTGGAGGAAAAAACTGGACAAAGGAACCAAAGGGATACTTACTGCTGCTTCCTGCATGCTTCTAAGCAATGAACAACTGGACATTTACCATCTAGTAAAGACTAGCCTAGCTGCAGGTCTCAGGCTTCAACTCTAGTTTTCCCAGACATAAGAGTCAAGCATTTCCTCTCTGGAGGGAAAGCTCAGAAAGTCACTGCATCTTGCTCAAGTGAGTACAGGGCTTGAAATGGGGTGGGAGAGAGAACTCGCCTCAGTTTCACTAAAAAGGGAATCGGAAGCCAGCATAATTTTCGGCCTCAAGTTGAAAACGTAGCTTCAAACAAAAAGCAAACCTTCCCTTATGAGTATAACCATGGCTTCTTTAGCTGTACTCTTACAAACAAAAGACAGGATACAAATTAAAATTTTAATAATTTCAATTAACTTCAGCCTGTACTGGTTTCATAAAAATAAACTGGTAAGGTACTTGGTAGAAGTAAATTGCCAGTTTTTATTTCCTGGGAACTGAAAGAGAAGTACCCATAATTTGGTATTTTTAGCTAGTTCAGCCATCAACTACCATAAGCCCAGTGTTACTCTTTCCCCTACTCACAGGCCATAAAAGAACCACCTCTATATACCATACATAAGCTGAAAGGCAGAAAAGGCAATCAAAAGAAACTTACAGAAATCTAACACCTTCCATCTTGTTTTTTTTTTTTTTTTGTATTTTTCTGAAGCTGGAAACGGGGAGATAGACAGACTCCCGCATGCGCCGGACTGGGATCCACCCGGCACGCCCACCAGGGGGCGACGCTCTGTCCCTCCGGGCGTTGCTCTGTTGCAACCAGAGCCACTCTAGCGCCTGGGGCAGAGGCCAAGGAGCCAACCCCAGCGCTCGGGCCATCTTTGCTCCAATGGAGCCTCGGCTGCGGGAGGGGAAGAGAGAGACAGAGAGGAAGGAGAGGGGGAGGGGTGGAGAAGCAGATGGGCGCTTTTCCTGTGTGCCCTGGCCAGGAATCAAACCCGGGACTTCCACACGCCAGGCCGACACTCTACCACTGAGCCAACCGGCCAGAGCCATACACATATGCTTTTTTAAGTATTATAGTGTAAGGGGATTCAATTACTTGGGTTTTTTTTTAAACTACGGTATACCTGTTATTTTGCCTGCTATGCTCTTCCTCACCACTGCAGTAAAAATTCAGTTTAGCTTGTAACTCAAAGATCCTAGAACGTGACCAGGCAGTGGCGCAGTAGATAGAGCGTCGGACTGGGTGTGGAGGACCCAGGTTCAAAACCCCGATTCAAAACCCCAAGGTCACTGGCTTGAGCATGGGATCATAGACATGACCCCATGGTCACTGGCTTGAGCAAAGGATAACTCACTTTGCCGTAGCCCCCCATCAAGGCACATATGAGAAAGCAATGAACAATTATGGAGCTGCAACAAATTGCTTCTCTCTCTCCCTTCCTGTCTGACCCTGTCACTCTCTTAAAAAAAAAATCCTAGATATAAAGAATGTTCGCATTTACTTGTAAATTACCATTTATAGTAATTGGTTGCTTCATAGTATAATACAAATTCAAGCAGGTATTCATTGTACTCTAAATATTTTAATATAAAACCTTGTTGGTTTTAATAATTTTATGTTTCAGCTGGTATCCAAGTTAAGGCACAAAGTCAAAGCTTTAAAAATATTTTTTGGCTGAATTTGCAAGTGTTGTCACCTCTTATAATTACAATCTATACACACAATTTACAAAACTATGACTTTCCTTTGTTACCTGCTGGTTTTCCTTTACTATATTAAAAGGCAGACACACTCAGCATTAAAACTGCATTGTAATGGAAACACATACACATGGACACCTTGTGTGAAAAACAAGATTTTTTTAAAAATGAGTTACAATATATGGATGAATTTCATTTTAGTTTGATGCCTAGTCTTCAATAATTGGGCCAAGGAAACTGCCACTTATTAAGGTAATTTTTCCTTCATTTCTGAAATCAAACTACTTTTATACGGGGTAGGCAAAAGCAGGTTTATAGCTGTTCGTTTTGAAAAAGACATGCAGGCTATGATCATTACAATAGCTTTATTAACTCAAAAGAATGTCACAGTGCACAGTAAACCTACTCTGCCCACCCCCGTATTTAACAAAAACATGGTTCTCAACCAGGGATGCAAATCAGAATCACCTGTGGAGTGACAGATACTTTGGCCTAGAATAGTCTGGGGTAGGACCCAGGAATCCCTCTTTAATTTTAAAGAAGCATTAGGGGCGATTTAATTATAAACTGTACCTCCTAATCATTAAGAAACGTGTTCTAAGATATTCTAATATAAAAATTTTAATCTTTTCTACGATATACTTTTTTAAGTTTGGTAATTAGATAACACTTCAGTAATGTTTATAATTAGGGTCCACAAATTGTAAGCAATGGGCATTATTATGCATTTTAATATGAATTATTCAAATTAAGGACAAATCGTATTCTTCACCATTACTACTCTGCACAGTAACAGCAAACACTTCTACAGTGCTTACCATATGCCAGGTACTCTACTAAGCACTTTATACATAGTAATTCATTCATCCTTACAATTTATTGAAACAGGAACTAATTCTCATTCTACAGCTGAGAAAACAAACAGGGAATTATGTACACAGGTAACGGAGTCAAGATTCAAACATAGCAGTCCTTGCTCTTTTAATATGGCCTGTCTACATGTTAATTTAAAAAGCATGTTACCCGTGATTAATATTAAAATTTTAAATTGTGTTTATTTTTGGGGTGTCAGGATTGTTCTTTCCTTGAACTGTTCAATAACAAAGTCAAATGTCAAGTTTTAAGAAGATGCACGCAACCACAGATACTTGGCCTTAAATGACTAATGACTCAATCTATCAGTTACTGAGCTCATTAAGTCTCCCTTCATAGAGGGAACTCTACAGTACATTTTATAACAGCTTCATAAGGCCAAGTGTGATACTTGGTTTCAGAATATTGAAAGCTTAACCACCTTCATTTGTAAAATACCACTGGCATCATGAGATGCTTCTCATTAAGCATCTTCTCAAATTTAACATCACTTAAGACAGCACCCCAGTGTTTAGGTTAGTCCAAAGATACTACTATCATCATCCTATCACACAGGCCTTTTCAAAGAGTCACATTTAGGTCTCTGACACAAAGGCAACTGACCTCCTGCCACATATGCCTATTTTTTAAAAAATATTTTATGGAATACAGTTACCTTTTACTCCTCTCTTATCCTACTTACAAAGCCCTCCAAAAAAGTTAATGTGCAGAAAGGAAGGCCCATAGGGTCAAATGAGGTACAAATCTCAACACAAGAGTCTTACCTACACAAATACCAGATGAATAACATACCAAGGTAATCTCACTAAAAACCATTTTGTGTGGTTACTCAGTTACACCAAGTGTCTGTCCTGTGCTTTTTAATTAACAGGGTTCCATTGCAGTCCTTTAAGGATACTATTATTAGTATATTACAACTAGCAACAAGAGCATTAGACGTTTTTCAGGCTAAGTGGCTTTTATCTACTGTAATTTGTACCTTATATTTAAAAAATACTTCATCATTTATTATATCCTTCGTGCTCTAACCTGTGGCCATAAATTAAAGGAAGTAAGAGTAATCTCCTGGGTTGGGAGGTAGAGGGGCGAGATGAAAAATTCTACCTCTCACCACTATCCTAAAAGTTTCAATTGATCCAAAAAAATACGTATGTATTAAAATTCGTGAAATAAAAAATTTCATTTTCCCCTTATACCAAAAATCTGACAAACAACTCTATAAAATAAAGCACAAGTCCTTAAACTAAAACTGGTTTGCCCTTTAGAATCCAATTTACGTTGAATGGAAGGGGGGGGTGTACATAAGGATTTACTTGAGACCTTTCTCACTCTCATTTCATTCTCTTCTGTGGAAATGATGTATACGAGTACATCGAGGTCTAATCATTATCAAGCTAGCAGCTAAGACTTTACCTTTCTGATAACACACCCTAGAGATTTTAAAAACACTTTATTTAATAAAAGTCAAACATACAAAAACTGAAATTAACACATCCTAAAAATTACTATCTTCCATTAATAGGAAGACCCTTTCCTATGCATATATTTGGCTTAAACTCAACTCAGTATAATTGTGATGTTCACTTACACCAGCAAATGCTGACAACTTGATCTACATAGTTAACAAAAATTACAGACTCAGCTACATGAACATAATATACAGGGAAATTATGGTCAGATTAATGCACAAGAAATACAGTAAATTTTTAATGATGAAACATTCAGTACTCTTGTTCATTAATTTAGCCTTGGTTCGTTTTTTTTTTTTTTTTACAAAAATAGTATCTACACTGTATACAGGGCTATACATCAGCTTTTTGTTTTCTCATATAAACATTTCACATCCAAAAAAAAAAAAAAAAGGTACCACTACCATGAAAAACCAACACAGGAAAAAGCAAACAAGAAAAGATAGCTGGCCCTAAACAGTTTCTTACATAAAACTAAAACTCAGCAAAAAAAAATAAGAGCTGGATCAATTTCAGAGATGGTCTAATAGGCTTAGGAAACAAGTTATTAAAGGAAAAACCTCAGACAGACAGCCATTTACAATTAACCTATTTTTTCAGGCTTAATTGGCCAACAGCTAAGTTTAAGTTGAATGTAAGAAAAAAAGAGATCTCTGTAGAAGTTCGGTGATTTGCCTTGATGTTCCAGTGAATTGCTAGAATAATATGTGGCAAGTTCAAAGGTACTGCAAGTTCCAGGTTAAGACTTTACAAAAAAGGATATGCCATCCGTTAAGTGGGGGCCTGATATTAGGAAAATCAACAATTCATCTAAGTGCTTTCCTTAAGCAGCATCTATCTAGAAAGTTGCTTTATCCAACAAACTTTGGGGAAACTGTGGTAGTAGTAATGAAGAAAGGTAAATGAATAGCAGTTATCAAATGCAATTTCTTCAAGTTTCATTCTATTGAAGTCGAACAATGACGACAATGGTATCTTCCTTACTCACCTAACAAATAATTTACCTTTAGAAAAATATAAGGATAAAAAGGTAAATGTAAAGCCCTGCAGAGATGAAATCCAACAGTTTTTCTGATTACTGAGGCATCAAATGCCTGACATTATATTTAGAGGTATCTTGATATTGTGTCATAGGTTTATCAGCAATTCCACAAGTTCCTACTCCAACTTTGCCAGTTACACTCTCAGGTGAAGCAAAAATACTCCTCTTTACCTATGGGAAACAAAGCAGAAACCATTCTTGATTAGTTTTGATAGCATAAAAAATTTACAAAGTATACTTAGAAGAAAAAGTACATCAACGAAAACCAAGTGCTCTTTTCAATAAAATCTACCAGTAATGTCCAGCACAAAACATGTTAACAAAGCAGGTATCTTTCAACACACTTCCTTCTACGTGGTAAGATAGTAAATAATTTTTCAAAGTTCAGTTTATAGAAGGAAAAAAACCCCAGATCTTTTATAATTCCTGATAGAAAATCATTCATACTGGCTAATAAAGATTTTTTCCCAATAAGCCAAACTGAAGATTGAAGAGGAATTTAAGAAATTCTGAATTTAAGATCCAGTTCTGTATTTTTAAAAATCTATAGTATGATCTTCTTTTCATTGTCATTTTAAAATTATTTTATTGACAGTTGTATTTTTCACATGTCCTACAGAACTCGGTATTCCCAAGCGATCTCCCATCCAAGTATTAACCAGGCCCAACCCTGCTTAGCTTCCAATATTGGGCAGTTGTACTTTTCAAATTTACAAAGTATCATGAAAGGATTTACTAACCTGGCCTTTTTTGTTTTTAGAATAGGCTCTGTTGTTGAACTGTTGCCACTTCACCTTCTGGTCCTCTCTCTCCTGCTCAAGTTCTTTTATTCTCTGTGCTTTTTTCAAAGCTTTCTTCTTTTTATATTCACGCTGCTGGGCAATCATTTCTTTTCTGTGTGGATATGCCAACCAAATGTCAACTCATAAGATTTAAAAGATGACTTCCTTGGGGATGTTTAGCAGTGCAAACAACAAAACAGATGAAAAACTAATAAACTTACACATTCTTCTTCCCACAGATAAAATCACTAACATCAAAGCCAATCACCCAGCACTACTAATAAATATAACTTGAAACATAGCATCCTTGGAAACTTTCAAACATAACTGTACCCTGTTTCCAATTTAAATAAAATATTTCAACTATGACTCTCTACCTGAAATTTACATAACTTTTGCCAATTGTGTTTTAGAAATAAGATGAGTGTCAGCAAATGCCTAAACCTTCTATCAATTTCTAAAGGCAGAGTCAGCAAATGTAATATGCTGCATTTGGAAAAAGTGTATCTAGAGATTAGATGAAAAGAAAACTATTTCATTTAGATTGGAAGAGCACAGCAGCACAAAGGGAAATCATAGCTAATAATTCTTAAAAACTGGGGTTTTCCAAAAACAGTGAATAGGATCAGATCCTAAAGCTCTCACAGTAAGTTCTGCTCAGTTAACATTGCCTTCTCACCAAAAAAAGGATAAAGAAAAGAGGTCTTTAAAAAGAGGCAATAAGATCCAGACTCCTCTATATCATATAATTACCACTATGAAGTTTAATGTGGCTTTTTACACAGATGTCAAAAACTAAAAATAGAGATGTTCTGCAACCTGATTTTCTTATTGAGATGCTTAAATGTTATTTTAATAGAGGACACTCTTCTTAAATTCAAGTATGTTTATGTAGCAACTTAAGTTTTGCAAACTCTTGACAAATCCCAAACGTGCAGAAGTTAACCAAAGTATTGTTAATTCTGCCTCATAAATACCTTCAAACTGTATACTTTGCCATCTCCACTCTATACTCCCTGGGTTCAGGCCACCTGGATCATAGCAGTCGCAGCCTTCAGTCGGCTGCCAGTGATTACTGGAAGACTCCAATCTGATCACATCTCTCCTCTACTTGAAATGCATCAGTGGCTTTCAAGCTTTTTATAATATGCCACTACCTCTCTTACCACTTCTCTTGTGAAACCAAGCACCCTTAAGCCCCAAGATTTTACCATAGAAACTTCTTGTTACCTCTATGTTGCTACCTTATTTTCGTTTGAAAAGTATACACTGAATGAACTCTTCCTACATGGCAAGACAAATGCTACAAGCTGTATTAACGCTGTCGTTTTATCTTCACAGCCCCATAATGTACACACTACTGTCCCTGTTCTACAGATGAGAAACAGAAGACAAGAAGCTTGCTCAAAAGCACACCTTCTAGTTTGTTAACTTGGTTCTTTCTTTTCAAATCTCAGTTCAGATGTCATTTTCTCAAAGACATATGTAATGACTAAGTGCAATTTAGGTATCTTTTCTTTGTTTCTTAAAGTACCCATTATGTTTCCTTCATAACTTCTATACTCTACTACTGGAAGTTCTTCTTTAATTATGCATTTTGTTGTCTAAACTAGAAACTCAGTCAGGGCAATGCCCACGTGGGTCTTCACTGTTGTGGAACCTTAGCATTTGGGTTAGTGATAAATATTTACTAAATGTGTAAGTGGAAACCTAAATGTCCTCACCTTACCTAGAGAATGACCTTATATTGCTAATCTCCAAAATAATGCTAAACAGTATTATAACCTTTTCATCCTGAACTAGCCTGCACAGATTCTACAGACCACCTCAAATAGCCAAATGGAGATTACACTTAAAATGCAGAAGAGTCACTTACTTTGACATGGGTTTGTTGCCACTGTCCTCCTTTGCCTTCCTTCCTTCTTCTACAGGCTTGAGGTTCAACAGTGGAGTCACTTCAGCATTGCCATAGCCAGCAAAGGTGATTGCAGCGGTGCCGTTTTCTTCATCTATCTCCTCAATCTCCGCTTCATAACACCTGTAAAGATATCATGGCTGTAAGCAGGTGAGTAAAGGTTTAGTACTCGGCCTACAAGACTTATACTGCAGTGATTCAACTATTACATGTGTTTAAAATGAAAGTTCTGTAATCAAATGGCCCTTTGGTAAACATAAGGCAAGAGTGGTTGGAGTTAGCCCTTTGCTGTCCTAAAAGGAAGTCCTAATTAATACACTGCCAGCAAAGTCTCTTGCATGTCTATTAAATGTGCTTTCATCAGCATCTTGGAGAAAAGGTATTTCTTAAAGGAATAATTTCAGTGCATACACTTCACAGACATTTAAGACAGTGAACCATTTTCTCAATTTTCAATTTGAGGAAGAATAAATTTAGATTATTTAAAAAAATAATCATTTTCCTCTGCTTTCAATTTTCTTTCCTCTAGATTATTAGCTATTTTTCTTCCCCCAAATTTAATCCAAAACTAAAAACTAAATTGTAATAATGGTAACCACCCAAGAATCAAATTGGCTTTATTAACCATGTTGGCTCTATAGAAAGAGTAAAACAGCGTAGTTCAAACTGAATAAAAACATCTTACCATTGCATTTTATTATTGCATGTTATAGTTAGTTTTTCTACACTTACTGTCCATCTTCACTCCAGACTGCCATACACTTGTCCCCGACTTTCCACGAATGAGTCGGCTGAGTGGAAGCAAAACAGTCTGAACTTGTAAGAGCTTCTGAAGGTTGAGTTGACAGAAGGTCTTTGGTTAGTTCTATAACTTCCTAAAAAGGAAAAAAAACCATAGCATTATTTTTATAATTCACATTGTCATCTATTTTCAGCAAGCAACTTCTTTCATTTTTTGATGATGACAGCTCTTCTCATCATATAGCACTTATTAAGTACTCTACACATTTATCTGCAGTTCATAACAATATTATGATGTAGGTACTGTGATTACTCCCATGCAGAAACTGAGACACAGTATTTTAGAGTGGTGGAGCAGGCATTTAAATAGACAGTTGCTTTTCAACATAATTAACATCGAATACTAATAGAAATAGGGTAAACTTGAGCTTATACCCTGCATTATTTCCAAGTGTCAATTTTAGCTGAATTTCTCTGTGAAGATGAGAAATAATCACGACGGATTGAGCTAGTCAAGATCACTTTTATGTTATATCACTGTGATGTATATTTTACAGGGCATTACAGTACTATTAACTACCTAGCCAACATGACCCATACCTCCCAAACCCCAAAACACTTAAAGCAGCCTTATTATATAGTAATAAAAATGTTTCTACTCATACATATTTCTAATAAAACACAGCAGGCATATATAAAAAGCCATTCGTTTTCTTCTTCATTTATTATAAAGCTTACCTCATCCAGGCAAGCAGATTAGAATTAAAATATCCCAATACCTTAATGTTAAGCACATTAGCATAGTTTCATTTAAAAGGAAAAAATAAATGTTAACACACACAGGCAAGTGATATCTTTCTGTGTGGCAAGTATCTTTTGTAATTCAGACTTATACTTATGGGTTTCATTCAAAGGTATCTGGTAGGGCTGGTTAAAAAACTTAAACAGTACAAACTGATAGATCTGCTACCTATCTGCTACATTTTTACTCTAATGAAGACCCATATTATGAATCACCTTATCTGATTTAAAAACCTACATACTCGTTCCCCCACTACTGCATATAAGTTACTTTAAAACATCACATTGTGTATTTTGGGAGAAAAATTACCAAGGTAAACTCTGTACTGAGTTTCTTCTGGCTCCCATTGAGGTTTTAGAAATAGTAGTTCTGGTTCAGTAGCCAAGGAAGTTAAATATTACCTCTTGCCCAAGATTCTAAATCTTCCTGGCTATTTCTGAAAAACTAATATTTGAGCCTTATTGGGGCGGGGGGGGGGGTATTAAGCCTTTGCAGAAAGGTCAGTTTTGTAAATTAAAATTTTTTGTGAATAAAAAACTACAAGACTCAGATTTGAGTTAAAAATTCAGTATAGTATCTTTAATGAAGTTTCATTAGGTGCCAACCAGCTATATTCAAATACCTTTTAATTAGATGATCCTTTGCAAGTAAAGCAAAGAACTTCCAAATACATATATCATGTACCATACAAAGAAAAGAAAATTATCCTGTCTTGCTTTAAATGAACCACTTCTAAGGTCAGGAATGTAATCTAATGTAAGCCTGACTCAAGAGACCATACAATCTCTATCATTAAAAAATTCCACCTAACTACGGATCATTTACCTACTAAAGTACAAACATGAATTCTACATTTGTAGGTTGCAGATTTAGAATGCTACTACTCTTAGGATTAAATTATTCCTACTATATTTTCATAAGGAAACATTTTCACCAAAGAAAGGGCCCTTATTATGTTGTAAAGAACTTTCAGAGCCCAGCACTGAAAATGCCTTTTTAAAAAAATCTACAGCACTTATCCCTAATTGTCCTTTTACTTTGCCATATTTTACAGGCCCCTCCCAACAAACTATAAAGACCCTTCTGAATTTTTTTCTTCACATGTGCATACGGACCAAAATATTAGAGAAACTATTTTATGTATGAGGGGGTTCTTAAAGGTACATACCATTAATTACTTTTCCTCCCCCAAGTCTGAGTTCTGAAACTGCTCCTTCATTGACAGATGGGCAGCAGTTACAGTAATCGGCAATTCCAGGAAGCATCAGATGTTGTGATCTATATATCAGCAGGTCAAAGGGGATGCACTCAAGCACTCTGCTTACTGAAGGAAGGCGTTTCGGGGATGCAGAGAGCCACTGTAATATATGAGACAAGTGACTTGACCCCTGCCTCCTTTAGAACCAGTTTTATTCAGCAAAACAGGTTAATATATTGACTATTTTTATGATGATCATAGACTGCCTGGGGAGCTAATCAGCTAGCTAGCCTGGATTTTACTATACCCACTTTTTTGAGTGAAAAAAAGAAAAGCAATTAGAACTTCAGTAGATCAATTTGCTGCCTGCTGAGTAACTTAATTCTAGGAAACATAGTATATAAAGAGATAAAAATGGAAGCCTTTCTGGCAAAATGGAAGTCAATAAAAAAAATGCAGAAAGAGTATTCTTCATAAATGGAAGGGCAAATTCATAACCAGAATAAGGATATTTCATAAGAGGAACATAAAACAAAGGAGGCCACAAACTCAATCAGTCTAAACAGACTTTCCAGCAAATATAAAAGGCAGAATTAAATATCAATGACCTGAGTTATATCCCAGAAATTAGAGAAGAAAAAATGTTTTATACCCATGATAAATAGAAAGTGTAACTTAGTGTCAATGGAGACAATTACTAGGTAGAAGAAGCAGATACCAAACACTTTGCAGAATTTTATCTAATCTTAAATGATACCTTCATCTTTCATTACTTTTTAGTTCAAAACACACCTAAATCTAATAACCAAAATGAAAAAATTTTTTCATGACAGATAAGAGGAAAACAGTGATCAAGTTTTGTCAGGAAAAACATTTGTCAGAAGTGTTAGAACTTAAGCTTCCAAATGTGTGTCATCCAATATAGTAGTCATAGGTGGCAATTTAATTTAAAAAATTAAAAATTCAGATTGTTAGCCATCGTAGCCATATTTCAAATGTTCAGTAGCCCCATGTGCCTAGTGACTACAGTATCGCACAGCAGAGATAGAACATTTGCATCATTACAGAAAGTTCTATTGTACAGTGCTGCTTTTAATGGTTATAGATAATTTGAGTATTTTACAGATAAATGACCCCCAGGGCATTATAACCTGAAGCCATTTATAAGCTTACTACAGGGCCAGGGCCTATCACAAAGGTATCTCTCCCTACAGTGCTTCTACTATAGGATCCTGTCAATATAAGGCCATGGCATTATAAGGCAATTCTGCCCAGGTGCTGGCAATTTATTCTAGAAATATTAAAAAAAGACCTCATAATAACCTTGACTCCCAACTTTGCCTTGACCAGTTCCAGAGACCCTTTCTCCCACTGCCTAGGCAGCAACATACACAACACTGCACACAGTGTTTCCTTTTGTTCAAAGAAAAAAAGGACTGCTTTTAAGTTGGTAAAAGATGATGGGGCATGCCAGAATCTCTCTCTGAGGCAAGAAGAAAGCTGGCCTGGGCGTGGGAAAAACTGCTCCCAAAACATCTCTTCCTTGTTGACTAGCACCCTGAAATCCATGGGCATGACTTCCATAATGAAAAGGGGTCCTGTTTTCTGTGTTTTAAAAAACAATATACCATCACAACTTCATGCAAATTTATCCTAAATCTAGACGTTGAACCTGAAAATATTCAACATATTAATTATGCCCAAATAAGCTCTTTCAGAATCCTGAATCTGAACCCCATGTCAAAAAATTCTCATGTTTGCAGTTCTAATATCCCTAAAATATTAATAATTTTAATGGGCAAAAGATGATAAAGAGAGGGAAAGGATTACTAGATAAGACAAAGGTGATTCAAGTTTTGTACTGAATTAGTAAAGAAAAATCATCTAATCAAAATATCTTTTAAAACTTTTCAAAACATCAGACTTAAAATTTTAAGTTCTCAAATGTGTTAAGATAAAAAGTGGTATTTACAGATCTTGTGATGTTTTTATTAATCAACCTAGTGTTCTGAGAAACAATAGATATTTACTATTATGGCTTTATTTGTCTTGAAGCCTCCCCAATCCCTGTAAGTGCAGGTTTTTAAAAGCAGATGTCATATCCATGAACTCTCTCTCTTGACAAACAAGGTCTCTTTCACATTGATTCAATTTAACTTCAACACACATCAACAACTACACTGTAAAACCTACTCGTATGAGGTCAAATCTTATATAACATTTAATCAGAAAACAACTATCTTTTAGATATTTTTATAACGTGTTTTCAATGTAAGGTGTTATCCACTAGCTCTGACAGACACATTCTCATTTTTAAAGACTCTTGTGGCATTAAAAAGAATCTTAATCATTAGGTTTTATTTTTCTCCTTTTAGTTACTTCTGGAACTAAATTTCCTTTGCCAGGTCTTTAAATGTAGAAGCACTTTCCAGTGTAAAAGTTCTATGTATCTCTTCTCTAGTAAGTTTGACAGACTTCTGAGGAAGCAACCCTACTTCTACCAGCCCTGTAAGCCTATGTGCATGTACACAAAGGCAGGGGGAAAACGACCTCCAAGGGGTGCTCTGGATATCTACAGAGTCTAAGCAATGAATCATTGGAAAAACACAGCTACTCTTTTTTGAAAATGTAACTATTATGTGTCCTCTCATACTTACTTGTAAATCTTTCTTTAATTTTAGCAAATCTTCATTTTCTCCATTTCCAGACAATGCAGCTTCAACTTGCTGGAGTTGAGCTTTGTAGCTTGCCAGCTGTTTTGCTAGATCCTCTGACATCTGGAGGGGAAAAAGGGTAAGGCCATGAAAAATGAACAACAAAAACATAAAATAATAATTCCCTGTCTGCCTGAATTAACCTTACAAAGTTTGCTCCCAACTCATTTTAATTCACTGCTGCTTAGTTTTTTTCAACATCACCTCTACTCTTAGTTCAGAGAAGAAATGGATTCATATCATATGATTCCAAACATGTCAGGTAAATCCTATACAGAAAGAAACCGAAAACACTAATTGATGAAGGGAAAAGAGAATTTCTAATTTCCTTTAAACTCCTGTAATAAGGTACTATATTGGTCTCAATTCACAAGGTTGTAATATTTTCACCCCCCCCAAAGCAATAATATGTTGGAAGAGTGGAGACTTCGAAAAATATATTTAGAAGCCCCCCCAAAATATTTCCAAAACCAAATATAAGTGGCTTTTGGATTAACAACACAAATAACTGTCTCTGCTTAAACTATTCAATGAATGACTGTGTTTAGACGCTGTTCTCCGAGCAAAAGCCTCCGGTGCAGTCACTTACACGGTGCCGGCCTATTTCCTCCGGCCCGGGGAGCAGCACCCGCCCCGGCCCTCAGGCGCCCGCGGGAGCTCCCTCTCCCGCAAGTAAGACACGCGAGGCCCTCCCTCGGGGGACAGGCCAACGCGGGGCGCGGCGGGCCCCGGCAGGGCTCCGGGCGCTGCGAGCCGGCCGGACTGCCCTCCCCCCGCCGACCCGGGGCCCGCCGCGCCGTGGCCGCCCGTCGCAGACCTCAACACTCACACACCAGCTCCCAAGGGGACCGAGCTCCCGAACCGCCGGCCCGGGGCAGGCTCCACCCGGAGCGGCCGCGGTCGTCCCGCAGAGGCCCGGCGTCCCCACCCCGCCCCACCCGACGGGCCCCGGCTGGGCCGCGCTCGCCGCCACGGCCCGGGGCCCCTACGCGAGATGCGAGGACGAGGCTCCTGACGCTCGGCCGGCGCCCAGGCCTCTCCAGCGCGGCCGGCTCCTCGGCCTCGGGCCTCCTCCGCCTCGGGAGAGGCCGCTGCCCGGCGAGGCCTTCCTCTCTCCCTCACCGGGTTTGTTACCTTGTGTGGGGCGGAGGCGGCCGGGAAGGGGTCGGGGCCAGTGATCCCAGGGGTGGCAGCGGCGACGGCGGCAAGGCAGCAACAGGGGAAATCTCCCCGGCGACAACACGACAACTCGTCAGAAAAGAACTCGGTCGGCGGCGAGGGGGAGGGGAGAAAAGCCGGGCACTAGGAGGAGGAAAAGACAGAGGCGAGTGAAGTTTCGCGAGAAGTTAAACACCCTCGCGAGACGTCGTGCGAGTCACGTGACTCGTAGCGTCCACTGGACCTCCGCCCTTGCGGCGAGAACGGAGAGTGGGCGGGGCTTCGTAGGAAGGAAATGGCGTAGATGGCGCGCGCCAGGTGCCGGGTGTAGGTTCGTCTTATCACTTCCGGTTGGGAGTCGGGGAGTTCTGGGGACGTCTTTTTGGAGATGTGTGTTGTTGGTCCCTTCTTGAGACTCCCGAGGGAGTAATCGCGTGTGCCTCCTTAGGGGAGCAGTGCTGAGAGATGGGAGTAACAGGGTTCAATACAGCGTTGGTACTAATGGTTAGTTCTCAAAGTGACCCCTTACCAGCAGCGCCGTCAGCTTCGCCTGGTAATGTATTACATATGCAGATGTCCAACACCCCATATATGAATCAGAAACTGGAGATGGGCTCAGCACCTTGTTTTCAGAAGCCCTACAGGTGAAACCGGTGTCAGTTCAAATTTGAGAACCACCGCTATTTATGATGATAAAAACTTGAGTCGTAGCAACAAAAAACTAAATTGTGTTAGAACCGTTGGAGATTGATTTGCTTAGAACATCTTTTGTTAGAACCTATTTGATAATAGGTTAATTTCGTTTGATAGGGAACAATTTACAAGTTACAGTCTTGAGTGAGAAACACTGGTGTAAATACTTAAAGTTTATGTTTAGAAAGAAATGTGCATTAAGTGTATACATTTCTAATATATTACTTCTGAACGGATACACAAACCTAGCTAGAGATTTGGAGTGGAAGCCAGATATTTTCACTGATTACCTTTTCATTATTTACCCTTTCCCCCATACATATATAACTTTTTTTCCAATGAAATTAGTTATAAAAAAAGACAAAGACCTGTGACACAAAGATGCTACTCTGAATGCCAGGAAAGAACCTTTTCTGGGAGATTGGGATTTGTTGCTATAACCTTCAGAAGGTCCTTTGCTCAAATGGACTCTTTTGAATTGTGACAATATCTTGTCTTAGTGCTTTCTTGGTTTGTTGCTTGTTTTTTCTTAGAGGGCCTTCCCTTTTCTTCTCTATGTACACACACAAGCCTCGTATTGAGTGAAATAATCCACGGAGATAGAAACCAGGTTTGTGATGACTGGAGTAGCAATTTGCAAGAATTGAACATGCTGCAGAGGGCAGCAGTGTACCTTATATTAAGGGGGAAGGCAAACCGGAAATGATGAGCTTTTCCTTAATATACAGTAGAAATTTGTTTAAAATTCAATGTAGTTTTTGACAACTGCTCTTATTCTGTATCTTTTTAAAACTAATGCCAGAAATATCTTCCCTGAATATAAAATAAACTTTACAGTTGTGTAAAAAATCTTTCAAATAACTCTTCATGAACCCCCTACTTCAGAAAATAGGAAAATATTTACCATAAGCTCCAGTATAGATTTATCATCTTGATTATTTTTTGTTTTCATGATTGCTTTTCATCTCTCCCTCTGTGCAACACAGATTACATTTGGGAAGAAAAATCTACGTTGAATTTTACTTTCTCAAAGAGATGGTTACTGTTGTATACTAGGCACCATTTTTATATGTACTCAGTTAATTTTCACAATGACTCTATGAGCTATTAAAGACAAAAATAGAGCAAATATGAGCTTTGACTTAAAAGTGATGCTTCAAATAGGTATTCTGGCTTCCCACCTTTTAAGTGTCAAAATCTACTTCAGAGTCTGATTTTTAAAACATTCTCGTTCAAATTTAATCATGTTTATTCTTCAAAAAGAGAAATTTCTAAAATCTCTAGTTCTTAAAACCTGGCATTTATTTCATTGAAACCCAGCAGTAAATAAGATTTAAAGACTCCAAATTGTCATCGAATATACAGCTATTTCACTTACGTATCTTTCTTTCAAAGAAAAATTTTAAACTGCTAAAGAAAATTAAAGTGTAGCAACTGCCTTTGGAAATGTGCCATCCACAGCAGGGCACAATAAACTAATACATGTCGGTTAAATAGGAGATTACATTCTTTAATTTAGCCTTTATTATATTCCTTCCTAAGAGAAGCCCCAGATTTGCCCACATTTTTTTTTTTTTTTTTTTTTTTTGCTCTCTTGACAAATGCCTAAGGAGATGAGTTAGAGATATGTGCACAGTCATAACTGCTTATGCCCTTTTTCCTCTTTAGTCATAATAGGTATTTTGTCATAATGGGTATTTTGAATGTTTGTGTGGAGATTCGCTGCAGGGTAATGCTCTGGCTTTCTGTACTTACTGAGTATTTTGGTGTACAGTGCATTG
This sequence comes from Saccopteryx bilineata, assembly GCF_036850765.1. Lineage (NCBI taxonomy): Eukaryota > Metazoa > Chordata > Mammalia > Chiroptera > Emballonuridae > Saccopteryx > Saccopteryx bilineata. The sequence goes on from NC_089496.1 coordinate 97,128,006, forward strand.
AAAACATATTCTGGGATGACTCTTACAGGGCATCATTCATTTAAGGTTGATGGAAAAACAACCTTTTTTTTTTTTTTTTTTCTTACAGAGACAGAGAGTCAGAGAGTGGAATAGACAGGGACAGAGAGATGAGAAGCATCAATCATTAGTTTTTTGGGCCTTCAGCCGACTGAGTGACCCCTTGCTCGAGCCAGCGACCTTGGGTCCAAGCTGGTGAGCTTTTGCTCAAACCAGATGAGCCTGCGCTCAAGCTAGCGACCTCGGGGTCTCAAACCTGGGTCCTCAGCATCCCAGTCCGAAGCTCTATCCACTGCTCCCCCGCCTGGTCAGGCCGAAAAACAACCTTTAATAGGTGCTAACCAATGCAAGTGCTATCAGTCATAGCATTCCTGATTTGTTCACTTAAGTCTGCATTGCCTTGCTAGTCTCAAGATGTGCGTTTCCAGCTATTCTGTTTTATGTGTACCACTGAAGAAAACAGTGCCACTAAAAACAGAAAACAAGGATTCCTTCAGTTTGGAAAAGATTATAGTTGGAGCCTTTACAAGGATCAGAAATGGCATTCAAAGTTCTTTAGACCTATTTGAAATTGGTGTTTAATAGTACTCTTACATACATTCTTTGCGGGATATATTTTGATAGCAAAAAGAACAACAACATAACAGATGTATTGCTAATAGTACTATGGATAGTATAATTTTGAAACTTATGTCTAGTTCAGATAAAGTACATATTTTAGGTTAAAACTCTGAAGAGGAAATAGAAATAGAAAATAGAGTTTTTTTGGTGGGGAAGCCCTCTGATAACTTGTCTCTCTATATATTTATTTCTTTGTTACCCCACAGTAGAGTGCCCATATCTTACTATCTAGGTACCATTTCCCACAAAAGAAACAGCATTTCTCAGAGAAATGGTTGATTTCAGGTCTCAGGCCCAGAAAGAAAAAATGTGAGCCGAAAATGTGTAAGGAAGTACCCTCAACTAATAGGATCAAGTCAGAAGTTCACAGACCAGCTAAAGGAGACTCCCTTAGCCAAATGTAAGTTAATATGGTCTAAAAATAATGACTTTCATATATTAATATTATCAAAGCATTGGAGATATTTTTGAAATCCATGAGTCCAGAGTGATACTCAAAATCAAAAGTGGGGGAGGGTTTTTTCCTCATAGAAGAATGTGCCAGCCAACAAATGTAGGTAGAATGATAGAACTGGAAAAATCACCATGTGTAGTTCCCACTGATTTGGGCCAAGGTCATTCATAAAATCTAAAACCTATCTTGTAAAAGGAGGTAGGGAAAAGGAATATGTTTTCACAGTGTCAGAGTATCACCACACAGATTACTAAATAATTACAAAGGGCAAGATTTACTTTATAATGAAGAAATTCAGCAGTCACCAACTTAACCTAGTGATCAGACTTACCACCACTAACATTGGAACAACCTGATTTTATAAGCCTCTTGATTTGATGTAGCATGACTTAACAGCATCTCCTATGAAGGAACTTTGCCAAAAATACTTAACCTTAATACATTCAAGCCTTTGACCCATCTTCCAGTTTACAGGAAATACAGGGATAGAGGAACAAGTAAAATGACCTGAGGAAGAACTCAGATCCACAGTGTGAGACATTCCATAAGAAAACTGGCCTAAATTCTTTAAAAGTCAATGTCATTAGAAATAATGGAAGACTGTTCTAGATTGAGACAAAAGATGTATCAATTAAATGCAGTGGGAAATCTTTTTTAATTGAATTTTTTTCAGGGTGACACTGGTTAACATAATTATTCAGTTTTCAGGTGCCCAATTCTACAGCACATCTCTGTACACCGTATTGTGTGTTCACCCCACCAAACCAAGCAGTGGGTAAATCTTGATTGAGTCTGGGTTTGGAAAAATAAAGCTATGAAAGAAATTTTGAGGACTTCAGGAAATTTGCATATAAGCTGGATATTAGATGATATTGAATTATTGTTCATTCTGTTAGGTGTGAAATTTATGTAGGCTACTTAGGAGAATGCTCAGGTATTCAGTTATAATATATAGGAAGAGAAAGAATTAAAGTGTGGCAAAATGTTAACAGTCATTGTGGAAGGATATATGTGTTCATTGTACTAGTCTTTCTATTTTTCTGGATGTTTCAAATTTGTAAAAATAAAAAGGCGGAGAAAAGTGTGTTTAGCTAGAATAGTTTTGAGGGGTGTTGTGAGAGTGTAGAATGGTGGGAGAAAGTCGCTGTTAGTTGAGAAGGGACTCGAGGAGCTAGCAGTGGCTCAACAACTCAAGTCATATGGAAAATTAGAAAAGCCTGTGTGGTTGTCAGAAACAAAAGGCTGTAAAAAGCCAGATGGGTCAAGGCTTAGCAGGAAGATGTGGGCAGTGGAGGCTGAAGCAGTCACAGGATCTCTTTGAAGGCCAGGAAGGAAAGCATGAGAAAGAATGACTGTGACTTCCCCACATACAGGAGAGACTGCAGTGGGCTGGGCGCTGATGTGACAGGAACTTTTTTCATTTTTTGGCCCTGTTTGGCTTTCTCATATAACAGCCTCCAGCAGTAGTCTTAAGATGGTTATGGTTTTTTAAACCCAGAGTTAATTGGATGCATCTGCATCACAGCCCCCGAAAGTACCCTCCTTATCTGGGTGTTTCCCACCCGCATGTTCATGTCACCAGTTTATTTATTTATCCTAGAAAGAGTTTATTTATTGCAGGAAAATCCTGGAAAATTCCACATCTCTTTTATTGCACAGTGAAGAATAGAACCATTTTTTAAGGGCTACTTATATCAAACAACAACAGGTGGTAGGTAGGTACGTTCCCAAATGTAAAGAGGAAAAAGGAGACAATTAACATGACTTTTAACAGAAGCAAAAATGAGATCCAGTTTTGCCCCATTAAGACTATTGTCCCATAGTTTCATATAGTCACATTTAGCTATTTTATTGATACATTGTCAGTGGTTGAAAAAATGTTACAACATAGAGACTTTAATGCTCAAAGAACCCATTAGGTGGCAGTGGGGACACAGGCATCTTTTGATATCCGGGTTTTTATTCCCTCAGTGATAGAGCCTTAGAGAAGGAACATTGCCAAGTAGTGGGGGGGGGGGGCAGACAGGATAAAACAGCCAAAACACTACGGTTTATGGTGTCCCAGGATTGAAGAACTGATAGTCATCTGTACCCAACTCCCAAATCCTGTTCTTGGTTTTAATATTATATATACATCTTTGTCCTTGCTATGGTTCATTTAATAAAATAACTTAAACCCAAAGTCCTTTAGGTCACTTATGTGCTGTTTACTGCATCTCTGTGTTGTCAGTTGTAAAAAATAAGCTAGAAGTGTGGCTCATTGTGTTCAAGACCCACTATCTTTTCTTTTCTTAAAGAAGGAAAGTGAACAGAGGGAAAGGGGATGACAGGCTGATAGGATGGGATGAGAGCAGAAAAGCAAATCCTGGAGAGAAGGGGAAATGGTGTTACGGGAAGGGGGGGGGTTGGCTGTACTGGGAAACACAGGGAGGGGAGGAAGTATTTAGGGGAACACTAGAATCTATGTAAACACAATAAGTTAATTTTTAAAAGTGGATCTTTAACAAAAAAAATTACTGATTGATTTTACAGAAACAGGAGGGGGGGGGGTGACAAGAAGTAGTTGCTCCACTCCAGCTGTTCATTGTTTGCTTGTTATATGTGCCTTGACCAGGCAAGCCCAGGGTTTCAAACCAGAGGCGTTGGGTGTTCCAGGTAGGCGCTCTATCCCAGGGGTCGGGAACCTTTTTGGCTGAGATAGCCCTGAACGCCACATATTTTAAAATGTAATTCCGTGAGAGCCATACAACAACCCGTGTACGTTATGCATTATCCAATAAAAATTTGGTGTTGCCTGACCAGGCAGTGGCGCAGTGGATAGAGCAGTGTTTCCCAACCTTTTTTGTGCCATGCCCCACCTTAACCTTTCTAAAATTTTATGTCCCCCCCCCTATGTAACATACATAATTTTTAACATTAAAAAATTGATTTGGGGCCCTGGCCGGTTGGCTCAGCGGTAGAGCGTCGGCCTAGCGTGCGGAGGACCCGGGTTCGATTCCCGGCCAGGGCACATAGGAGAAGCGCCCATTTGCTTCTCCACCCCTCCGCCGCGCTTTCCTCTCTGTCTCTCTCTTCCCCTCCCGCAGCCAAGGCTCCATTGGAGCAAAGATGGCCCAGGCGCTGGGGATGGCTCTGTGGCCTCTGCCTCAGGCGCTAGAGTGGCTCTGGTCGCAATATGGCGACGCCCAGGATGGGCAGAGCATCGCCCCTGGTGGGCGTGCCGGGTGGATCCCGGTTGGGCGCATGCGGGAGTCTGTCTGACTGTCTCTCCCTGTTTCCAGCTTCAGAAAAATGAAAAAAAAAAAAATGAATTAAAAAAAAAATTGATTTGTTCACTTAATAAACATAAATGATAAGTTCTAGGAAGAAATCACTATGAAATTGTTAACAAAACATAGTAAGTAAAAATTTAAAACATATAATGAAAAACAAATTTAAATTCCAAATACTTTTAATACAGATTTTTCTATATTAATTTATTTTAATTTAGTGTGATCCTTGCGCTTGATGCTTGCTGCACAGAGATTTTATATTAGGTTCCAATTTGGTTAGCTTTAGTCTCAAGTCTCCACGTTGTGTTATATCCAGCCGATTTCTTTTTTTTACCAGTAAATCATTTACAGCGCTAAATCCACATTCAGCTAAAAATGAAGATGGAAACGATAGCAATAGTTTTCTTGCACATTTGGTTGAATTTGGGTATTTGATTTCTGTTTCCTTACAAAGCTATGCCATCGCTCCTTTGATATTAAATAAAGCTTTAACTGACTCATCATTTTGCAATTCTGCGAGTTCTTGATACTGCATATTTGATATATCAGACAAATCCACTAACATTGGCTGCATCATCCATGTTGGGAAATCAATTTGTTTTAAATCAGAAAATCTTCCTTTTAAATCAGCCAATAGAATATTCAAATGATTGACAATAACAAGTAAAGCGGTATCAGTTACTTCACATTTTTGGAGCCAATGAAACTGTTTAAAGTTTTTGTTGTTAATATGTTTCTGACATAACTCAATATTGGTAATGAAACCAAATATCTTTGCTTTTGCATCGACAAGAGTTTTGTTCCTTGAAGTTGCTTATTTAATATATTTAGTTTTTCAAAGATATCGGCTAAATAACTCACAAATGCTTTACCATCTATTGTTAACAGATACTTCATTTCAGGTTTGTCGCTTAAAAAATCACTAAGAGTATCGAACAGTTCCATAAATCTTTTCAAACAGTTTCCTTTAGATAGCCATCTTACTTCAGTATGAAGTAAAAGTCTCACATGGTCTTCATTTTGTTCTTCACAAAATAGCTTGAAAAGACACTCACATTTGGCACTAGCTTTAATAGCATTAACACACTTTATTACTGTATGTAATACTTCATTCAGAACAGGCGAGATGTTTTTAGCTACCAAGTTTTCCCTATGAATAACACAATGCACAAGAATCATTTCTGGATTCGCATCTTTCATCAATTTTAAGCAGCCATTTTTCTTGCCCATCATATTGGGAGCACCATCTGCAGCACAAGATGTTATATTTTTCATTGGTATATCATTGACATCTAAGTAGTTTTTTAGATTATTATATATATCTTTGGAGGTAGTGGTGATTTCTAATCTTTTACAGAACAACATTTCTTCAGCAAAATGTCCTTTATCAATATATCTTACGTAAGTTATCAATACTGCCTCACTGTCTCTCAAAGTTGATTCATCCATTTGCAAGGAGAATTTTCTTGTTTTCAGCTTTTCAATAAGTTGTTTTTCAATATCCTCACTCATTTCGTCTATTCTTCTGCTAACAGTATTGTCACTGAGTGGCATAGCTTTTACATCTTTGTCATCTTTTTCAAGAACCGTTTTAAGAAATGCTGATATTGATGGTTTTATTAAATTCTCTCCTATAGTGTGATTTTCTCCAGTTTTAGCGATGAATAAAGAAATTTGATAACTAGCCTCAAGAACACGATTATTAGTTGAAGTATGAGCAGTAAATAGAGACTTTAATGTTCTTTTTTCAAAATTTTTCTTTAAAGTTTTAAAGTAATTCAAATCTGAATTAATATGAGCACTATGTTTCGCCTTCAAATGCACCTCAAGACGACCTCGTTTCATTGATTCATTGGTCAAGCATTGCTGGCATAAAAGACAAAAAGGAATCCGCTCATCGTGAACAGCGGGAATGAACCCAAATTTTAAATATTCCTCCGAATATTGACGAGTTTTTTCTTGCTTGCACCACTCATTTTACTATGGGCTATAAGAAATAAAAATAAGATCAATTAAAAACATATTAAAATATGTGTTAAAATATATTCAATGTGACATAGAGTAAACGTATACTAAAAATTCATATTTATTTAAATGTATATAACACATTTACTACACTACCACCGCAAATCAAAAGGTATCTATATTTTTTCCACTTGACAAAATTTTCTGGAAAGTTATGCTTCTAAAATTAAAATTGTCGTGCATGCACTATTATAGCCCCAATAATATTTATAAAATATTAGTGCTTTCTAGCCCCGATGCAAGAAGTACTTAATAAAGAGTTTAATATTGATAAAAATACAATCAAATACTTACCAATTATATCTATACAATATATATATGTATATTTATTGAATCAACGAACTTTTACAACAGTTTTGACTGACACTTATTTCAAATTAACACCAACTGAATGATGTGAAACACTACAGAAGTTGCGATGGGCCAATTAGGTGAGAATAACTGCGTTGTTTAGTGAGTTTTTAAAATGTCCGGGGTTCCCCGCGGCAGACGGCACGCTCCGCGGTGAACCCAGGACGAAATTTACTTGACGCCAATCACCCAGTTGATATTTTGGTCTCATCAAACGAAATTATACTTAATAATTATTTACCGCAATTATTTAAGAATTGCATTTTTTGTTAAATTTGGCACTGATATCTAGCATTGCATTTAAATGGCCTGGGGCGAAAGAGTTAAAGTCGTGTGGAGTCCATTTTCAAATTGCCCCCCTTAACTATCGAATTGCCCCACATTGGGAAACACTGGGATAGAGCGTTGGACTGGGATGCGGAGGACCCAGGTTCGAGACCCCAAGGTCGCCAGCTTGAGCGTGGGTTCATCTGGTTTGAGCAAAACTCACCAACTTGGACCCAAGGCCCCTGGTTTAAGCAAGGGGTCACTCACACTCGGTCTGCTATAGCCCCACGGTCAAGGCACATATGAGAAAGCAATCAATGAACAACTAATGTGTTGCAACGAAAAACTGATGATTGATGCTTCTCATCTCTCTCTGTTCCTGTCTGTCTGTCCCTAGCTATCCCTCTTTCTGACTCTCCCTCTGTCTCTGTAAATAAATAAAATTCTTTAAGGGTTTTTCTTTAAAAAAAAAAAAAAATTGGTGTTGTCCCGGAGGACAGTTGTGATTGGCTCCAGCCACCCACAACCATGAACATGAGCGGTAGGAAATGAATGGATAGTAATACATGAGAATGTTTTATATTTTTAATGTTATTATTTTTTTATTAAGGATTTGTCTGCGAGCCAGATGCAGCCATCAAAAAAGCCACATTTGGCTTGCGAGCCATAGGTTCCCGACCCCTGCTCTATCCACTGCTCCACCACAGGCCAGGCCAGACTCCACTGTCTTTAATATGTGTTTTCATAATGACATCCTCATTCTCTATAATTAGGGCTCATGAAAGGTTGTTTGTGGACCTGGTAGGTGTCACAGGTTGGGGTTCCAGGAAAACCTACTGTGAGATTTCTGAGCAGTGGGTTTGTTGAGGAATGCTGAAAGAACAGCACTGGGCAGGGGAGGAGCTGCTAAGCGGGGTCAGCAGTCAATCCTCGGGTCTGTGGAGCTGGAATGGACCTTCAGAGATGCTCCTCACACACACCCCTTACGGGAGCCTGGGCTTTATCCCCAGCCCCAAACCACCAGCCAGTGGATGCCAGCTGCCCTTGTGAAGGGGCTAGAAGCCATTCCGTTGAAAATGTCTACCACCAACACTCCCTAGGTGTGGGAGAATGAGAACCTCAGTCCTCAAGGGGGAATTCTGGGCAGCACACCACAACATCTCCTGTTTTTGGCATCTGATGCTGCCTCTTGCAGAAGCTACCTGGATTAGAAACGGTGAAACAATGTCACCTTCTCAGTCTTGTTTTCCTCGTATTAAAAGCTAATGGAAAAATGCCTCCGTACTTCCTGCAGATGATATCATGGTTTTTTTAAAAAAAATTGATTTCTGATATATATTTTTCATGCTGTAGTAGAGCTTGCTGAGGCATGAGCCTCTCAGGTACAAAGACTAAGCATTTCCTATGTTGAATGCTCCAAAAATTCTTGGCACAATTGGTGATTATTTACTCCAACACATCAAAAGCCATTAGTGACTTTTATTTTGTTTAGAAAAAGAATAAATACTATTTTCTGAACATAGCCTCTTGGCAGGAAGAAAATGTATAATCGACTATAAAGAAGTTTCAAGACTTATATTTTTGCCTGACTTCGTCTCCTTTTGCATTCTGTAACACTAAGACTCTTCCTGTCTTTCCAGTTTCAGCTAAAGGATTCACTTACCCCCCTTATACAGTACTCATTTGCCTAACTCGACTGCCTCAGTCTTTTGGATGTATTCCCTCTTCTTCATGCTGCAGACCAAGCTGTCGTCATGTCTCACCTAGCTTAATGCAACAGACTGAGGGTGGGGTTCCTTCTCTGAGATGCATCTTCCACACATGGCTGCCGGATTGAGTTTGTGGAAACGCTAAACATGCCTCTACCAACCTGTTAAAATCTGAAGTTGTTAGCCCACCATATAAGGCCTTTGATGATATGGCCTCAGTCTGCTGCTCGGTCTGAGTGCTGAGCACATACTCCATGTAGAAAGCTGGCCTGCTCCTTCTTGCCTTACTGGTTGGTCTCTCATGCTTTCCCCCACTTCCCTACCTGGATGAGTATCTTTAAAGGTCCAGTTCAATGGAGCCCTGATGACTGCTCGCCACCTTTCACAGGCAGAGCAACTTGCGCCTCTCTTCTTCTCCATTAGTATTTTTACATCTAGTAAGAGCATCCTGGACTATTAGTGTTTAGAACAGAGCTCCTCTAGGCATCACATCTAAAGGGCAGCGATGACGTCTTGTTCTTTGCATCTTAGCACTTGGCAAGGTGTGCCTGGCACTAGTAGAATTGAAAACATGGAGGAAGCAAACTTGATAGTAGGGAAGATTATATTTTGCTTTGGAGGGTCTTCTAGAGATTTCTTGTAATTAGTGTTATATTTCTCTGACACATGGACACATGACATCAGTTTCTTCACAGGTTATTACTGTAGTAAGATACAAAGAGTTGATGTTTTGAAGCATTTTCTTGGTAGAGAGAACTTTTGATTAGTGGTGTGTCTCTTTGCAGGCAGTTGAAAGTGATTTTTACATCTATGTTTGCTAGTAAGGATGTAGATAGGAAAAACAGGATGGTAACAGCTCTATTATGAGCAATTTAATCAATGTATCTCTGGTTAATTTTTTTTCAGTGTTACTGATTAGCTGCCCAATCCAATGCTTTCTCCACAGGCAAAGTGAGGTAGAACCAATTAACCCACCAGTCAATGGAAGAACAAAACTCATGCAACTGAGACAAGAAAGTGGCTACAATTTATAGCTCTATGTGGCCATTTGTCTTGTGGTTTATGAAAAGTATTTAACACAGAGCCCATGTTCATTTACTTTCTTTTGCTATGACTTATAAAGTGCCAAAGGGAAAGTCATGTTACTTTCATCTGTCCCATCTGGGGGGGAAAAAAGAGGATATTTCCCTGTATGCTCATCAGACAAACAAGTTAATGTGACTATAATAACTGCTTCTAACAGTTTGTGAGCCCAGATTAAATGGTCATGGGCTTTGGGGGTTGTAACTGACATTCTGTTTTGTCTTACTGTTTTTATTTTGCATTGCGCTCAGATCTCTACTTTATGATCAAAGGAAGACATGTCACCATGCTTGGCCTGCCCATGAGAAAGCACACGGACCTGGGCCCTGAAGTTCTAGTATGGATTCTGCCTTTCGCCAGCTGTGAGGCCTGCAGGGGGAAGACCTTCACTCTGGTGAGCCCACATTTTCCAATCTCTGTTTCCTTGCAGCCCCGACACTCTGTGATTCTTAAATTTATTGGAAGTCAAGAAAGCTGGCCCTGGGCCCTGGCCGGTTGGCTCAGCAGTAGAGCGTCAGCCTAGCGTGCGGAGGACCCGGGTTCGATTCCCGGCCAGGGCACACAGGAGAAGCACCCATTTGCTTCTCCACCCCTCCGCCGCGCTTTCCTCTCTGTCTCTCTCTTCCCCTCCTGCAGCCAAGGCTCCATTGGAGCAAAGATGGCCCGGGCGCTGGGGATGGCTCTGTGGCCTCTGCCCCAGGTGCTAGAGTGGCTCTGGTCGCAACATGGCGACGCCCAGGATGGGCAGAGCATCGCCCCCTGGTGGGCAGAGCGTCGCCCCATGGTGGGCGTGCTGGGCGGATCCCGGTCGGGCGCATGCGGGAGTCTGTCTGACTGTCTCTCCCTGTTTCCAGCTTCAGAAAAATGAAAAAAAAAAAAAAAAAAAAAAAAGGAAGCTGGCCCTGGCCGGTTGGCTCAGTGGTAGAGCGTTGGCCTGGCGTGCAGGAGTCCTGGGTTTGATTCCCGGCCAGGGCACACAGGAGAAGCGCCCATCTGCTTCTCCACCCCTCCCCCTCCCCTTCCTCTCTGTCTCTCTCTTCCCCTCCCGCAGCCAAGGCTCCATTGGAGCAAAGTTGGCCCGGGCGCTGAGGATGACTCTGTGGCCTCTGCCTCAGGCACTAGAACGGCTCTGGTTGCAACAGAGCTACGCCCCAGATGGGCAGAGCATCGCCCCCTGGTGGGCGTGCCAGGTGGATCCCGGTCGGGCATAAGCGGGAGTCTGTCTGACTGCCTCCCCGTTTCTGGCTTCGGAAAAATACAAAAAAAAAAAAAGCTGACATATGGTCTTTCCTAATTAATCCAGTCCATAGACTGGATCCCACCCTCATCTCTCCTTCCTCTGCATTTCTACTGAGGTGTATCAGGGATACATAGTCTAGCCCAGGGGGAGTCAACCTTTTTATAACTACTGCCCACTTTTGTATCTCTGTTAGTAGTAAAATTTTCTAACAGCCCACCAGTTCCACAGTAATGGTGATTTATAAAGTAGGGAAGTAACTTGACTTTATAATTTTTTTTTTTACTTTATGAAATTTATAAAGCAGAGTTACAGCAAGTTAAAGCATATAATAATAATTACCAAGTACTTTATGTCGGATTTTTGCTAAGTCTGGCAGAATAAATCTTTATAAAACAACTTACTATAGTTAAATCTATCTTTTTATTTATACTTTGGTTGCTCCGCTACCGCCCACCATGAAAGCTGGAACGCCCACTAGTGGGCAGTAGGGACCAGGTTGAATACCACTGGTCTAACCCATATTAATCCTCTGCTGGTAAACTCTAATAAAGGATTTCTATGTACAAAATCCCATTGCATGCCCGCTCTCCCCACCCACCCTACTCTGGCCAACTCCCAGTCCTAGGCATTTGTTCTAGACTCAGTACATTGTTGGCTAAAGGAGGAAGCTCAGAGACTCTATAGCTATCTCTTAAGAATTGACTTCTCCTTTTACTTTACAAAGAAAAGAAAGGTCATTTGGCAACAACTTCCTTTGATAATTTCCCTCTCCAGCGCATGCATCTAAAATTATTTGTGTTGATTTGTGCTTGAAAAGATTTTTTAAATGACTGTATTAAAATTTAAATCATGTATACAACCAAAGCATCATTTAAAAGTTAAAAACAAGCCACAGACCATAAGACTATATTTGTAATAAAGAATTAGTTGCCAGAATATTTTTTAAATGCTGTATATTACTAAGAAAACAGATAAATAACCCAAAGGAAGAGTAGAAAGAACAAGGAGGAAGAATCAGAGGAAGAGAAGATATGAACAAACAATTTACAACAGAAAGAACCCCAAATGGCCAATAAACATGTAAAAAATACTCAGAATTATAAGTAATCAGGGATATATCAACAAAGGATGGAATAAAATGTAAGAGTCTGAAAAACACCCAGAAGATGGGAACACTCGTGCAGAGCTCATGAGTGTTATATCCACATTGGAGAGCAAGTTGGCATTATCTGGTAAGTTGAAGGAAGGCACCCCTCACAGATCAGCAGTCCCGCTCTGACAGAGCTCTTGTGTGTGTAATGAGACACATCCAATTTATTACAGCTTTGATTTTAAAAGCAAAAAAAAAAAAGCCTTAAAAAATCACAACCCGAATGTTTACCAATGGAAAAATGGAGGGAAAGAATGTGGTACGCTTAAGTCTACAGATGAATAAATATTCATGAAATTAATAAAAATGAATGAAATAGAGGTACATGTATCAACATGGATAACTCAAAAACAATATTCAGCCAAAATAAAAAGGCAAATTTCAGGGTAATAGGTACAGTGGAACAGTGGTCCCCAACCCCCGGGGCCGCGGACTGGTGCTGGTCCATGGGCTATTTGGTACCGGTTCGCAGAGAAAGAATAAATAACTTACATTATTTCTGTTTTATTTATATTTAAGTCTGAACAAAGTTTTACTTTTTAAAAATGACCAGATTTCCTTTGTTACATCCGTCTAAGACTCACTCTTGACGCTTGTCTCGGTCACGTGATACATTTATCCGCCCCACCCTAAAGGTCGGTCTGTGAAAATATTTTCTGACATTAAACCGGTCCGTGGCCCAAAAAAGGTTGGGGACCACTGCAGTAGAAGACCACTTACACAAATTTTAAAGTCATGCAAAAATATATTGTTCCTGGAAACACAGTAAAGGTATAGGACCACACATGGAATGAAAAACACCAGGTTCACGATGGTGGCTGCCTTTAGGGAGGGGTATAGGGATCAGCGATTAGTATGCAAGAGGCTTTCCACCTCGTCTTTAACACACTGCTCACAAAAATTAGGGGATCAGGGAACGTGCAAATACTCCAGTACTCTCAACCTTTTGTACAGTGTGTTTCCACCAATGACATAAAAGTTGGTTTTGCATCTCATTTGCATAATTGAGCAACTTTCTTTGACTTGTCATTTGCTTTTCTGATGTTCTTGTTTAACAAAAAAAAAATCAAATGCTTCTTTTTTTATTGCTTCCTATTTATTTAGAAACATCCCCTAATTTTTGTGAGCAGTATATTTTATTTCTTTCATGTACAGTGTTTAATATGTATATTTATGTGATATCTATTCATGGCCTGTTTTTGAAATCTTAGGAAAAGGTACTAACTACCACAGAAGCCTGGCTTAGATACTACATTAGTAAAAGGTGCCAACACAACCCCACTTCAGGAGTTAGGACTCGGACAGCAGACTGGCCCTCTCGGTCAGGGGTTCTCACATGGGACATAACCTGCACAGCCCTGTGTCGCAGCCTTGACTCTGCACATCAACCAGACACACTCATCTTCCCTCCTTCCTCTCATCTCAGGGTCAGAGAGTGAGGTCCCCGTCTTCCCACCCACATCAGAGCTGTCCAGCAGGGCTGAGCTCATGTGCGCCCTCTCTTTTCTCATTGTGCTGTCCTTCCTGCAGCGGCTGCCCTGCTGCCCCACCAGCTCTGACCCTGTGTCCCTACTTGCTGCCACTCTGCCCCACCGGGGTCTGCCTTTCTCTCCACCACGTCACTGAAATGACTGTCATCCACCAAGTCACCCAGGCCCTAACTCTCAGTGTCAGGGAGCCAGTGTGTGGTTCTCACTTCACTGGGTCTTTGCACCATTGGACACCATCCTTACAAAACCCCTCTTGTGGCTTCTGTCACATTTTTCTCTCCTGAGTTTCCTCCCTTTGACTCCCGGGCCCTTGGTCTCCTTTAATAGCTCTTTTTCTGCCACCCAGCCTGTGAGAGCTAGAATTATTTTCTCATTCATGTTTCCTCTTGACTCTCTTCTCCTCCAGGAGCTTCAGCAGTTACCTAACAAACATTTGTTGCACATTCGCTCCATCCCATTTCATGTTCTCGGTCCTAGGGATGTAGCAGGGACAAGGCCTTGCCCTTAGGAGCTCACATCCTGGTCAGGGGAGCCTGACAGCAACAGTTTGAAGAGCAGATCTGGAATATTTGCATGATGATAAGTTCTATGGAGAAAAAAAAGAAAGGAGAGTGAGGAAAGAGGTAGCACACAGGAAGGGCTGTGTTGTATTTCCTTTATAGCAAATGGTTAGGAAAGTCTCATTGAAAATTTGACTCTGGGGCTGAGACCTGAGTGGAGTAAGAACTGTGAAGCATGTGGCTATCTAGAAGAAAGTCATGCCAAGCAAAGGGAATGGCAAGTGCAGAGACCCTGAGGTAGGAGCATTTGAGTTTGGGACATGTTGAGTTTGAAAAGCCTGTTATATATTCAAATGGAAATACCACCAAGGCAGTTAAATATCTCTATATATCTACAGTGGGTCCATAAAGTCATGGTGCACTTTTGACCAGTCACAGGAAAGCAACAAAAGACAAGAGAAATGTGAAATCTGCACCAAATAAAAGGAAAACCCTCCCAGTTTCTGTAGGATGATGTGGCAGCATGTGCGCATGCGCAGATGATGACATAACACCATGTATACAGTGGAGCAGCCCACGGCCATGCTGGTCGAGATGTGGATGGTACAAAGGAAATTTCAGTGTGTTCTGTGGCTTGCTAAATTCGAATCCGTGACCCAATGCAACGTGAATATCGGCGCGTTTATAATGAAGTGCCACCACATAGGAATAACATTACTCGGTGGGATAAGCAGTTGAAGGAAACCGGCAGTTTGGTGGAGAAACCCCGTTCTGGTAGGCCATCAATCAGTGAAGAGTCTGTAGAGGCTCTATGGGATAGCTACCTAAGGAGCCCTAAAAAATCTTTGCGTGAGTTCACGTCGAACTGCACTGAATAGGTATGAAACTGGGAGAGTTTTCCTTTTATTTGGTGCAGATTTCACATTTCTATCATCTTTTGTTGCTTTCCTGTGACCAGTCAAAAGTGCACCATGACTTTATGGACACACTGTATATCCATCTATCTCTGTCTCTGTCTGTTTCCCATTACTAGAATATAAGCTCCATGAGTACAAGGTCTAGCACTGGCATAGAGTCGGTGTTCAATAAATACTTACTTGTTAAGTGATGTTGAAGCTAATTAACCTCCAGGTCAATAGCCAAAGTTACAACACAGGTGTGATAAGAGAAGATGGGAGAGAAATCACCAAAAAAGATGAGAGAGAAAATAATTCAGAAACATATTTTTAAAATAGTGGCTAAAATTTTTCCAAATTTGGTGAAAGACTTAAAATTACAGATTCAAGAAACTCAGGCCTGACCTGTGGTGGCGCAGTGGATAAAGCGTCGACCTGGAAATGCTGAGGTTGCCGGTTCGAAACCCTGGGCTTGCCTGGTCAAGGCACATATAGGAGTTGATGCTTCCAGCTCCTCCCCCTTTCTCTCTCTCTCTCTGTCTCTCTCTTCTCTCTCTTCCTCTCTCTGTCCTCTCTAAAAAAATAAATAAATAAAATTAAAAAAAAAAAAAGAAGCTCAGTAAACCCCAAGCAGGATAAGTAAAACAAACTAAACCTAGACACATCACATTCAAACTGCTAAAAGCAAAAGATTCTTTAAAATATTTAGGGAGCACCTACTATGTGCAAGGCACAGTTTTGGGCACTGGAATAAAACAATGCACAAGATAGTTGTAGTCCCTCTACTCACAGCCAATACATTTCTAAAATATCATATATTTACATATTTTAAAATATAAGGTCTACTGGAAAGTTCTGTCCATTTTTAGAATAAAACAAAATACAAATTCTTCTGACTTAATTCATGTGGTACCCATCTTGAATATTTCCACACCAATCCTATCTTCCGAATATGGTCTGAAATGGTTTGCTGAGCTGAATTAAGCCTTTCTGCGATCTCCGATGTTGTCAGAAAAGGATCTTGCTCCAACATGGTCTTAACAACATCGTCATCGATCAAAGATGGTCGCCCAGAACGTGGCTTACCAGAAAGGTCGAAATCACCTGTTTCAAATTTTTCGAACCATCTTCTGCATGTCCTATCAGAAACTGTACCTTCACAAACACTTTCAATAAATTTCTACATGCTTCTGTAGCATTTCTTCCTTGTTGAAATTCGTAAAAATACAGTGGCGTAAATGAACTTTATCAGTAGCCATGGGTACACTATCAATTCACACATAAGACTAATGTGAATCAACTTTGTTTTAGTTAATTTGCTACATCAGTATGTATATACATTAAGTGATAAAAATAGAGAGACACACATGCGCCAAATAAATATGTGCTTACGTGTCGAAACTTGTTGTGATAGAAACGGACAGAACTTTCTGGTAGACCTTATATAAACTGACCCATTATCTAAATGAGGTACCTATCATACATGTGTCTAAAATGAAATTTATCTTCTTTTCTCCAAAATCATTTTCTTTTTCATTGTCTCATTTTCCTATAAGAGGGAAGCCTAAAGTCCTTCTGGACTTATCCTTTCCTTTTTTCTTTTTTCTTTCTTCTTTTCAAAGTGAGGGGAGGGGAGATAGTGAGACAGACTCCCATATATGCCCAAACCAGGATCTACCAGCCATCCCTGCTGGGGCCATGCTCACAACCGAGCTATTTTTAGCACCTGAAGCAGAGGAGGCTCCACAGAGCCATTCTCAGCACCCGGGGCCAATGAACTCGAACCAATCGAGCCACTGGCTGCTGGAGGGGGAGAAAGAGAGATAGGGAAAGAGAGAAAAGGGGAGGGGGAGAGGGAGAGAAGCAGATGGTTGCTTCTCCTGTGTGCCCTGATCAGGAATCAAACCCATGACATTTACACGCCAGCTAATGCTCTACCACTGAGCAACTGGCCAAGGCCATATCCTTTCCTTTTTTCTTTTTCTTTTTCTAATTTAATTAATTAATTTATTTATTTACTTTTGTATTTTTCTGAAGCTGGAAACGGGGAGAGACAGTCAGACAGACTCCCGCATGCGCCCGACCAGGATCCACCTGGCACGCCCACCAGGGGTGACGCTCTGCCCACCAGGGGGCGATGCTCTGCCCCTCCGGGGTGTTGCTCTGCCGCGACCAGAGCCACTCTAGCGCCTGGGGCAGAGGCCAAGGAGCCATCCCCAGCGCTCGGGCCATCTTTGCTCCAATGGAGTCTTGGCTGCGGGAGGGAAAGAGAGAGACAGAGAGGAAGGGGGGGGGGTGGAGAAGCAAATGGGTGCTTCTCCTGTGTGCCCTGGCTGGGAATCGAACCCGAGTCCCCCGCACGCCAGGCCGACGCTCTACCGCTGAGCCAACCGGCCAGGGCCTCCTTTCCTTTTTTCATTGACTATGCCATTACATAGCTCGACCCCTTTCCCACCTCATAGCTGCTGTCTCAGTCCACTGTTTTATCACTGATAGCCTGGAAGTCTCCTAAGTTGTCATCCTATTCTCTCTCAGCTGCCAGAATCATTATTTTATCGTGTCACTTTCCAGTTTTCAGTCTTCTAATAGTTTTATATCTGTTTGGAAGTAGTTTCTACAGCTTAGCATGACCTAGGGGATCCTTGAAGGTCTGGGTCCTATTGAAATCTCCAACCTTAGTCATACCAAGTCCTTTGCAGGGTTCTGAATGAGCCAGGGTATCACAGCTCTGTGGCTTTGCTAATCTTGTTCTTTCTGTGTGTGTGTGGAAGGTTCTTCTTTCATTTTCCTGGCTCATCTGGACTCATCCTTCAATCGTCATCCTCAGATCAAGTGTTACCTTTTTTTGGAAGACTTTTTGGCCCTTCCTCCGGTTGGAATCAGATGTCCCCATGCTCCTCCCTTTTGATGTCGTGGCATCCTGTGCTTACTGACTTCTATTATATCTAGTGTTCCACTGTACTCTCGTCACTGATGTCTCTTTAGGGTCAGGTCTTATTTATCTGTAGGTCTCCAGAATATGGCACATAGTAGGTGCTAATGTTTGTTGAATGAGTGAATGCGTGAATAATACAGAGTTTCAATTGATTACCTACATGGATCCTATCCACTTCTTAGTCACTAAGATCTTGATAAACTTTCCCAAGATAAAAATATCCATGTGAGAAAAGCAGAAAAGAACCTGGCAGATAGGCCCAGGGAGAGGAATTTTGAACACATGCTTAGGCAGGGAGGCATACTGGGTTACTTTCCCACCGAGAGGGCTAAATGATTCACCTTGTTAGGTGATCACTTCCTACGTGCATCAGCACATGGGTAGACCAGCTGGCTTAAACTGAGAGAGTGATCTTTTTCAGTGAAACTTTTTTTTGTACTCATCCCAGTAATACATGGAAGACTGCTTTTATTTGCTTTGATACCACTTTTTATGGAGTGGTTCTCATGCCCATCACTTGTATCCCTGGGGTCTTTGCTTCTAACTTGTGTTTAGCAGGCCCCCTTGTGAGTCTGTCTAGAATGGGCTTAAGCAACTCACTTGCCAAAACAAGGCCCATATTTTTTCAGAATATTTTCTTTCACTATCAATCATTTTCAGCTTGTCAGCTTGTGAGATCCACCATGAAGAGAGGACAGCAGAGTCGACACTAGAAAAACAATTCTCTCTGAACTTTGAGACCAGCTCAGACCAGGAAAGATGGAACCACAAGGTCTGGCTCTCCCAGCTGAACAGGTACAAATCATCTTGAACTTTGTAGGAAGCCCCTGCCACGCCGGCACCCCCACATCAGCTGCCCTCTTGCACACACCAACGCTTGCTCCTGCTCCATCTTTTCTCTTCCAGAGCTGCTTGGGAACAGGGCCGGGGGCCAGGGCAGCCGGCTCTTCCCCTGCCCGCACTGGCTTCTGCCAGCTCTCTTCTCTGTGGCCAGGTGTTTTCCTTCTAGGAGCTCCCACAGTAACCAGTCTCTTACATAGTTCATAGTATGACCCCCTACTTTAAAAGTATGCACGTCTTTTGTTTTTTTATATTGTTAACCTAATTATCACGTTTGTACTTTCTGTAGATACCTCTCAACCTACTGAGAGTTCTCACCCTGAACCCATTTAATACATAACACAGGGAGGGCTCTCGGGACCTGGGAGAGGCAACATTCCACCAGCGTGTCCAGTGCAGGTGGTCTTTACCTCGGAGACACTCCTTTAGCTGGAGGGAGACCCCTTGACAGTTCACAATTTAGATGCAGCAGAGGTAGTAACAACACAGGTAGAGCAAAGAAGGAAAATAAGTTGTCGAGAACAATGAGTAATGGCAGAGATTTGAGAAAATCAATATCTGTCCACATATTTCTATGCATGGGGTGCATCCATCAAAGTGAGTGGGTGACGTCTGTCCCAGCGCGGCTGAGCCAGCGCTGCATGACTCACTTCTGTGCCGTGAGCAAACCGCCTGCCTCTTGCCTGCGAGTTAACAAACTCACTAAAGGAAACTCTATTCTGAATCTATCACTAATTGAATCTTTAAACATAATCCAATTGCCAGCCAATTTATAAACTTCTTCCATATTCTCCAGGTTGTTTCTAACCTTCCTCTTAATGACTTTAGCAGCCTGGCTAGATGTGATCATGTTTATCTTAGTTTGCTTTGAGGAGGAATTAAACAGCTCCTTCTGAAGATCACTGTATGCCCCGCTCAGGTCAGGTAGAGCAGAGAGGTGATCTCATGGGGTTTTTCCACCCAATGATTCTGATTTTTAAAACAGAAATATGTGAAAGCCCCAATCGTTGTCTCTTAAAATCCCCTTTGTTTTCAAAGAGGAAGCTTGGCAAATGGTTCCAGCAAAGTATCAAGAATATCAGATAGCACTGATTCACCCAGTCCTGGAAACCTCAATTTCTCCAATCAATGGTTCAAGATGAGAAAACTCAAACGATGAGAAAACTTCCCTTTCTCAGGCACTAATACGGCAACAAAGCAGAGGTCAGTTTGTCCTCTGACGAGCGTGACACATGAATTTGACAAGTGCTCCATCCTATTCCCCTGACTCACACTGTGCCCTTCTGGCTACATTGCTCCCCCAGGCTCTCTAGTCATCTTTGGAGGTCCCACTCATGCCCAGTAACCTTCCCCAGCATTTGGGTGTAGAGGGAGCTTTTCCTTCCCTGAGCTGCTGTGGCATATGTGTTCAATCTCCGGATTGACATTTAATGCAGGCTTTCCAGGGTGGGGACTATGCTGAAATCTTAGTGGCATCCCTAAGGGGTGGTAGTACTGAGCTTACAGCACTGGGCGCAGTGCAGGCTGGGCATCAGAAACCCCCCATCCAGGCCCCATAACAGACCTGCTGAGTCACAATCACTACCTGGACGATTCTGACTTACCCCGGGATAAGAACTGCCACGTTGCTGTTTTGAAAGGATTACATGAGCTAATCTATAGACAGGCACTTTCTAAAACTATGGACTTTAATTATAAATGTAATTATGGCTTGTAATGAATGATAATGCTGCCCCCTAACCCCACCCCTAACCCCCTAGCTCCTACTCCCTTTCTTTTTTATTAAGATTTTATTTATTGATTTTACAGAAAGGCAGGGGGAGAAACAAGAAGTACCAACTCCTAGATACTTTGCTTTAGTTGTTCATTGATTGTTGTATGTGCCTTGACCGGGCAAGCCCAGGGTTTTGAACCAGCGACCTCATTGTTCCAAACTGATGCTCTATCCATTGTACCACCACAGGCCAGGCTCTCCTACTGCCTCTCTTTATAACAGAACCTCCATTAATTCAGATGCCACCCTTCTTCAACACAGTCCCCTTGCTTAAGAGCAAGCTCACCCACCCCCAGTGTGGGATGAAGGTCTGATTGCCCGAGGTAAACTATGATTCAGGAATGAGTGAGTGACCCAGTTCTGGCCTTTGAAAAGCACAAGAAGAGCTGGAGACTTCTGGGAAGGGTCTTCTCTTGTAGGAAGCTTTCCTCTTTCTCTTGCTGTTACCCTAGTTGTCACTGGCAGCACCTATGCTCTTTCTCCCTCACCTCTTTCCTTTCCCCAGAAGGAACAAGTCTGGAGAGGAAGCTGTGGAAAAAACCCTGTATCCGTAATGGTGGATCAAGCAAACCTGAGTTGATCTAATTTTGGATCTAAATCACATCAAACAATTTCATCTAATTGTTTAAGACAGTTCTATTCTTTGTGGCTGAGCTATTCGCTCAGATACACTTGTTTTCATTTCTTCACTCCCAAGTATCCCCTAGTAAAATGGCCTCTTTGGCCAATGTTCTATAAGCATTTGTTGACTGACTGACTGAATGAATGTGTGGTCGTCTGAGTCCCGAGTACTGGAGATAAAGGGGTGACTAAACAAAATCCCTGTCATCTTGGATTCTGCATTCTGGTGGGAATAACACTGCACTTGTGGGTTAGGTTAGCAGCTCTTTTAGAGAAATAAGCTTTATGTTTTTCCTTGCATGGAAAGGACGTGGGTTCAGCCAACATAAGTAGTTAGAATGGGATCGCCTGTGTCAAAGGATCACTGCTTAGGAATTCTCCTGACCACGTGACTTTCTGCAGCTGAAGGAAAAGGAAATGACAAGGGAGATCATGAAGAATACTCTGTCTCCAAGTTTGACTTAAAGGGAAAACTACAGTACTGTTATTACTGTAACTCAGCCCTGGAGCCTGAGACAGGTGATGGCAGAGGACCACCTCAAATAGCTCTTTACTGAAAGAATATGAATCAAGCCAAAGTAGTCTCCACTGTGTTAGAAGTCAGGATGGTCTTTACCTTTAAAGAGAGGAAACTTTGTAATGAATGGAAGGAGAGCATTCTGGGATGCTAGAAGTCCATTCTTGACCTAGGTGGTGGTTACATAAGTGTGTTCACTTAAAGATAATTATTCAGCCTGTACACTTATGATATGTACATGTTTCTGTATGTATGCTTCAATTAAAAACATTTTTTTAAAAAAAGCTAGGCATCAGGAGGCCTGGGTTTCACTCCCAGCACTGGAGGTGACTAGCTGTGTGATCGCAGGCATGCCCCTTACTTACCCTGCTAGACCAGTAGACTCATCTGTGAATGGGGGAAATTGAGCCAGGTGCCTTCCAAGGTCCCTTCCATCTAACATGCCATCTCCTCCACTTGAAGTTGGGCACTTGTCCTGCTGAAATCAGCCTGGAGCCTTCGCTGACCTTGGCAGAGGGGGAGTCAGGCCTTTTCCACGTTCCTCTCAGAATCCTACAGTGGCAGCTGATGTCTCTGTGGTGCCACTTGTCACTGGCAGGGCAGCTGTGAAGTTAATGATATGCAAATAAAAAGCTGCTAGTAATTAGGCAGCTGGATGTTTAGTATTACTGTTATTTTAAAAAATCAATTAGCTGAATGAGAAAATGCCATTGAGACAAACGTTTATTGTTCTCCCCTAGCTTGTTTCCCGCTGGGTAAGAGGATAAAGTGGTCAATTCCAGAAGGGGAAAATTTGTTTCTAATATATTGGGATTTAATATATATTTTAAAACCTGCATAGGGGAAGATGGAGGCTGTAATTTTTTTTTTATGTTTTTATAAGGGAGAAAGAGGCATAATGACCCGTGATTTGTATCTGCTGCTACCTCATTAGCAAGCCTCTCGCTCTGGCAGTGACCACACCATTTCCTCCTTCTAAAAGGCCTTTGGTAGCAGCAGCAAATGCTTCTAGGACACCTGCGGCCCTGGATCAGTGTTCCTATCTCAGGATAAGACCTGGAGAGACTGTGATACGAATAAATGAAGCAATTGAATTTTTTTCTATATTTCTCTTGTTCATTTTTCAAATAACTGTATTTAGCTAAGCAGGTTATATACTGCTCACAAAAATTAGGGGATATTTTTAAATGAATGTGAAGTGATAAAAAAGAAGCATTTGATTTTTTTTTATTAAACAAGAACATCAGAAAAGCAAATGACAAGTTGAAGAAAGTTGTTCGTTATGCAAATGAGATGCAATACCAACTTTTATGTCGTTGGTGGAAATGCACTGTACAAAAGGCTGAAAGTCCTGGAGTATCTGCACGTTCCTCGATCCCCTAATTGTTGCGAGCAGTGTATTAAATGCCAGTGTTTGTTTAGATATCTCTTCTGAAGACTACCTGGGGCTGTGTCCTGCATTAGCCAGGTAACTTGGGGCCAGTTACTGAGGTTTCCTGAGCTTTAGTTTCCTTATCTGTAAAAGGAGACCGTTAGTACCCACCTGAGTGAGTGTGTGTGTGTGTACACACACACAAATTAGTTTACATAATTCAAGGAAAATCCTTTTCTTAGTGCCTGACATGTAACAGTTAGGAAGTATTAGCTGCATTTGCTGTGGCGAGAAGAGGTGGTTCTTAAGCCTGTGTGGAGGGCAGGGCCAGGGAGCAGAGAGTGGACCTGACTGTTTTCCTTTTGTGTGGCCTTGGGGACTCCTGCGTGCAGAGGCTCTTGACTACTATGGCATTCACAAGACCCCCAGCAGGGCTTTTAGACTTCTCTGTGCTTACCAGCTTTTAGTCTTTGCTTGTTGGGGTTTTAGAGCTGCAAATAGCCCTGGAGAGGGAGTCAGAAGTTCTGACTCTTTCCCTGTAATAGATGGTGACCCCACCCCCTGTCGCTACAGCTGGTGACACAGGCTTTTAGCATAATGGAAGGCATTTGGGGATCTATTTTTCTCTCACTGTGCAGAGCATTACTCACCTCACTCCTCTGTGTCACAAGGAAGGGGGGGACACAATGAACTGCCAAGGATGAGTCAAGTTTCAGTAGAGCATCTTTGCTCAGAAACTGTTTCTTTTCTTTTCTTCTTTTTTTTGGCACTGCTGTTTCTTATGCATTCCTGAGATTCAAATTGCAAAGCAGGCCCTGAGCTCACACTCCTTTCTTCCTTCTTCTCTGGGCAGGGCAGCAACTGGACCTGTATTTTGATAGTATTCTTTCTATGCTAGAGAATGAGGGAAAGTGACACTCAGAGCTGGCTTCATTGGACCTCTGGGAGTCTTGATCATGAACGCGGGCTGGTTCTTGCTGTCTCGGCTCTCACCTTCTTCTAAGACGTCAACCCCCATGTGAGCCTTTATCCCCTTCCCTTCCAGGAGTGGCCACAGTCACTATGGTTTCTCAGCCAGCTCTAGATTAAAGATGAGTGAGGAGAACTCCTCCTTCCCTGACCACACACTGCTCTGGCATTCTCGACAGGTGTAGCACCTAACTGCTGCTGCGTTCATTTTAATTAGGAGGCTGGTCAGATCCCACATACATGTGAGTGCCTCTGACCTCCCTACAGAGCTCTCTTCTTCGGGCAGCGTGGGGTCTTTCCCCAGGCGGTGTCAAGAGAGAGGAATGCTAAAGAGAAGGAAGAGATGAAATCATTTTTATGATCATTTGGTGTTTAAGCTAAAGGATTTTTCCGATATCACATTGTACTTGCATATATCAATATTTTCTTACTTCCATGGCACACAGCAATGGAAAGATCAGAAGGAAGGCAAAAGATAGGGTCAAGTTCAGGGTGCAGGGCAGAATGTACGGCATTGTTGAATTTACCAGCCTTCTGTCGGGCGTGAGTCATATTTTGAGCGTCTCCAAAGGCCATCAGGAAACAACATTGCAGAAAACATGGGTTTTAACAGAATTGGTGTGCTCAAGGCCTGCAGTTCCCAATTTTGGCTGAGCGTGAGAGTCTTAGGGAGCTTTCTGGTGATACAAGTTCTGGGCCCTGTGCCAGGGAATTCTGAGTTCCTGGGCTTGGGTGGGACTCTTCAGTTGAGAAGTTCCCCCAGGTGGTTCTGAGGACTGGTCAGGTTTGGGAACTAAAAAGTTGGCCTATATTTTGAGGGGAAATGATCACATATCATCCACCATCAATAAGGCAGGTCAGGTTTACTGCTAGCCCTGTTATTGTGAAATGTAGCACAAATGCAGAAAAGCATACAAAGCAGAAATGTGGCTCAGAGCAAATATCCATCCAGTGTCCACCTCCCAGCTGAGAAGTAGAACATTGCCAACAGATGCGGTCTTCAGCAACTAAACAAAATCTTGAGGATTTCCCTATTTATAAGCTATTGGAGCTATTCCATATCTCTAGCATCTGAATCGCAAGCCTTGGGTTTTTGGTGTATTTCTCATACTCTTGGGCTTTTTTCTGACTTAAGGAGCTAACATTTCACCCTTCATAATCTTATACTCAGTTCCTGTAATTAACCAGGAGTCAGAATTTTGCTTCAAACCCCAGCTCCTCCACTTCCCTGTGATGTGATTTTATTATTGTTTTTTTTTTAATTTTTTTTTTATTTTTCTGAAGTTGGAAACGGGGAGGCAGTCAGACAGACTCCGCATGCGCCCAACCGGGACCCACCCGGCATGCCCACCAGGGGGCGATGCTCTGCCCATCTGGGGCATTGCTCTGTTGCAACCAGAGGCATTCTAGCACCTGAGGCAGAGGCCATGGAGCCATCCTCAGCACCCGGGCCAACTTTATTCCAGTGGAACCTTGGCTGCAGGAGGGGAAGAGAGAGACAGAGAGGAAGGAGAGGGGGAGGGGTGGAGAAGCAGATGGGTGCTTCTCCTGTGTGCCCTGGCTAGGAATCGAACCCAGGACTCCTGCACGCCAGGCCGACGCTCTACCACTGAGCCAACCTGTGATGTGATTTTAGGCGAGTTACTTTTTATCTCTGGCCTTTAGAGTTCTCATCTACAAAGTAAAAAGGATAATAATATCCACCTCGTAGGGTTTTGTGAGCATTACATTTATTGAGAGAATTTAGTATTACCTGGAAATCTACAATTTTCCTGTCAAATTCCATTTTCACTTTGCTCCTCTCCAAAACGTCTCTTCCCAGAAATCACCCCCTCTGTCCCCTGCATCTGGGCCCTGTGCCAGAGGCCTGTGTCATTTCCATCCATATAGAGACACATGCTCTTATCTCTCGCCTTAAAAGGAAACAAGCCAACAAACCTAATTCCTCCTTGACCCCAGTCTCTCTCCTGCCATCACCTCATTTTTTCTGCTTTCTTCATGGAAAAGTCTTTGTAATTATTGTCTCTGCTTATTCACACTATGCTGTTTCCTCTATGCTTTGCAACTGGGCTTCTGCTGTCCCTAAGCCACTGAGACCACACCGGTCCCAATACCAGTAATGTCTGCATTGCCCCAGTCCAGTGATCTCTGCTCTATTCTGAACTGAGTTGGCCTTTCAGCGGCAATGGACAGAGCTGACCAATGAGACTGGAGGGAGAGCCTTGGGGGCAGATTGGGGGTCTGCAAGTACCACAGCCCTGAGATAGGGGCGTGCTTAGTGGGTTCAAGAAACAGAAAGAAAGGCTGGTGTGGCTGGAGCACAGAGAGGGAGGGAGAAGGCTGGGGTCTGCAGGGACCCGATCTCAGGGCATGCTGTCAACTAGAGTGAAGCTTCAGCACGGGGCCTGGCACGGAGCAGCTGCCTGGTGTTAGCTGTTCTCACTGCCGATAGTGCCGAGTGTGAGCCGGGTGGGAAGGGGGCTGAGAAAATCCCAGGCCTTCAGGAGCTTTCCTTCTTGTTGAGGGTCTTACATCCATTACATAGGTAACTAGCTGGGCAAGAACCTGTGAACCGATGTCTTGGTTGTCATTTATTGTCATTACCCTCCCTGTAACTTTACCCTCCCACACACACTTTCTTGGTGAAATGTGCCCCATCCAGTTATGCTGTCTGGATATTTAAGGGTTAGTTTCTTACTTGAAAGGGAGCAAAAGTGGGCTGTGTGTCCCAGTGAAGAAAGAGATGACTAAGAAGATACCAACCATGAGATCACAGTGTACATCAGGGACAGAGACCAGCCCAGGTATCCTCTCTGCTTTTCCAGATTACTCAAAGTAATCCCTTCCGAATAAACATAGCAGGTCTCCGTGGTTTTATGGGTGCTGAGCTGCATGTCACTTGAAAGAAAGCTGACTCTGGGAGCAGCCCTTTGGATCCCGGATGCAATGCGTGTGACCTAAAGTGGGTGTGTTTTTATCCCCTCTGCCACTCACATTCCTACCACTGGCACACCTGTAGGCATGTGCACACACACACACAGTCAACATATATGTATACTTAACACATGCACTCAACACACATACACATTCAACACTCAGACATTTAATACACATAGACACTCAACACATACAACCTATAAACACCTTCAGCGTACATAATATATACTCAACAGATACACAAACTCAATCCCTACATATATTCAATACACTGTCCAACAAATACACACGGGCGATACATACACACTCACATACTCAGCACACACACACTGAGCACCCACACATTCAACTCTCACGCCAGCATTCATGCACAATCTGAACATTCATGATGCTAGTGGACTCTGAGATACTTCCCATTTCTTTGCCTTTATTGTCCAGCAAACTGAAAGTGAGGCAGTGTGGGAAACTGATGGAGGTCAGGCAGGAAAGAGTCACCACTTTCAATTTTAATTTTATGCCACTTACCAGCCAGATCAGAGTTGGAAGGAAGAGAGGTCAGGAAAAATGAGTATGAAATTCTTGCACATGCAGACACAACTGGCACAGTGCACTCTCTTTTCCTATCTCTGCCTCTCTGTCTGTTTCTTTCTATCTCTACCTCTTAATTCTAGCAGAGTTGGCCCAGACAAGTGACCCATTTAGAACTGAGTGTGACAAAAAGTTAATGTGCACTGTGGCCTTTTGAGCAGCCCTGTTTAAAATAGGCCACACTGAATATACTCCCCCAAAGCTTGAAAGTTTAGAGAATACTTCAGTTACCATATGGGCAAATTCATTGAGGTTGGATGATACGAAACCAAAACTTTAATGAACAGTGTCATGAGTAAGTGGAATACATGATCTTGCCCCATCTAAACTTAGTTAGCTTTCATTTCCCAACTCGGATGCTACCCGATGTCTTCCTCAAAATGATAAGCCCTTACAGCATCGTGGGTGATGGCATATAAATGAGTAAGATCACTGTGTTCCCTGTTTTTGATTCTGGTAGACCATTCATATGGCAAGAAATATGCTAGAGAAGGATGTATTCCATTCTTAATCTGGTTGTTTTCAGACTTTTCGGCTTGAGGACATTTTGTCATTACACTAGTTTCCATATTCCTCTTTCTTACATCTGGTAGCTCAACCTTTTTCCTGTCATGCTGCATTTTCAGCATCCTGTCCAGCGCGATATCTCCATCCTCTCTGCTTGAGGTCCCCCAGCACCTGCCGAGTGTCTCAGCGCATCTGGCTCAATTTGGGTGCTCCACTTATGGAAAGCCTAGTAGAGAATTAAAAGTCCTAGTCACAGAGATTTCCTTGACAATTGCCTTAGTACTGTTTTGCTTTTTAAAATTTATATTAATTTATTTTAGAACATATTAGTATGTCACGATGGAAATGGGGGAAGGGAAAGCGTTCATCACCCACAGATAGTTTGGGAAGCAATGATTTAAACCTTAAAATCAAGACATTCTATTGATGG
This sequence comes from Saccopteryx bilineata, assembly GCF_036850765.1. Lineage (NCBI taxonomy): Eukaryota > Metazoa > Chordata > Mammalia > Chiroptera > Emballonuridae > Saccopteryx > Saccopteryx bilineata. Next base: position 97,156,572 of record NC_089496.1, read on the forward strand.
AAAGGCACACGAAGGATGAAACAACAAGGCATAGCATGGGGGGTGTGGAATGTTTGCAGCACACTAATTATTAAGGGAGTTGAAAAAACTCAAATAAAAATGGGCAAAAACCATGAACAGACATTTTATGTAAGGAATTTTAATGTCCAGTCAACATGTGAGGAGTGTTCAACCTCACTATCACCAAGGAAAAGAATATTAAAACCACCACGAAAGCCACACTGCCTCCTATGTCCAAAGACTAGGAAGTCTCGTGATTCCCAGTGGAGGTGAGGACACAGCAGCAGGGGCTCTCTGGCGGCAGGAAGCCAGTGCATGCCTTTGGAACACTCTTGGGCAGCACCGGCTAGAGCTGAGATAGAGCCAGACCCGTGAGCAGTAATTTCACCCTGAGACCCAGTCCTAGGAACCAAGGGGAATGCACGCACAAACCCAGCGACGAAAGCAGCATGGTTAGTGATGCCTGCAAAGTGAAAACAAGCCGAACGACCACCAGCAGCAGACTAGCGAAATGGATGGTGCGCTGTTCATGCTGTGGAATAATAAACAGCTGTGAACGCCATCAAGACACAGCCTTAGACAAAGACAGCAATGAAGCTAAGCGCACTGAGTGCTCCGTCCATCCATCTGGTTTCCCTGTGCAGCACATTTCAGGGTCAGACTCTCCTATGAATTCAGTATGCTGGCTCAGGAGTTGTTCCTGCCTGCAGAACCTGCCCCTTTGTGCTGCCAGCCTTTGTGCCCACAGATCAGCTCAGGGCCCTGTGTGGTAGCTCCACATTAAAATGGGTATATTTTTATAGTTGTTAGTTGTATTATTTATTTTAATTAGTCTCACTTAAAAATATAAAATAGATAAAAATGTTTGTTGTACAAAATCCAAAAGGTAGAAAGGGGATACATGGTGAAATTATGACTGGGATGGCAGGGAGGAGAATTTCGCTTGATATTTCTTGGCAGCTGCACGTTTAGCTCAGGCTGGTTAAGGACTTCATACCACTCCGTTCTGTAGAGCCTCCAGTGGCTGGACCCTGGGGTTCTTTCCCCTAAGTTTTTGTCTATTACAAATAAGGCCGCTGTAAATAAGAACCTCCGTGTTTCAATCTCCTTCTCTAGACTTGAGCTTCCTTGAGTAGTTATTACAATGTTCAGTGTTTCATTTCAGAAAAAGGGGATGTGGGAAGGGAGGGGTCTTCTGCAGGCCTGCAGGGAAATCAGGGCTCCCCTGTTATGGCCACATCACCTTAGGACAGTGTTTGTCATGTGGAGATGACAATCATGAGAAAACTCCCATTAGCACGATCTGGATGAAGCGCAGTAACACATTGGTCAAGGCGCTTTAAGCAGTTGAAAACATTATACAGGTAGAAGGTATGACTATGAACGGACGGGGTAGATACTACTGGAATCATGTACTGGACCCAGCCATGCTTTTTGTTTGGATAGATGTTCTCCAGTAGATCGAGAACACCTAATTCAGACTGACTGGGGGAAACTGGAAATTTATGATCTATTGTAGAAGTTCACTGGGCAGGGCAGGCTTTTCGGCACTGCTAGATTCAAATGCTCCGGTGATGTTACTGGGGTTCAGTTTCTCTGTCTCAGCTCCATCTTGTAATGTGTGGTAGTCACACTTTATCTGAGGGCAGTACATCCCATGACCCCCAGTGGATGCCTACACTGCAAGTCCCAAGCCCTAGATATACTGTTTTCCCTATACATACATATGATACATATGGTAAAGTTTAATTTATAAATTAGGCACACTAATAGATTAACAGCAATAACCAGTAATAAACTAGAACAATTATAACAATATATAATAATAAAAGTTAGGTGAATGTGTTCTCCCCCCCCCAAATGATCTGATAAATGAGACGGCTAAGTGACTAAGGGGCAGGTAGCATCCACAGCCAGGATACACTAGACAAAAGGTTGATTCACATCCCGAGCAGGACAGGGTGGGAAGGCCTGAGATTTCATCACCCTCCTCAGAATGACATGGAATTTAAAACTTATGAATTGTTTATCTATGGAATTTTCCATTTATTATTTTCCGATCACAGTTGACCATGGAAAATTGAAATTGTGGAAAGCAAAACCCCAGATAAGGGAGGACTGCTATGTTGGCTCCATTCTTATCTGGCTCCCCTTTATGGGAACAAAATGGCCGTAAGAGCCCAAGCCTCATGGCCCCTCCAGCTTTTATATAGCAGGAAAGGGAAATAATCTTCCCTAGCAGCTAAAATCAAAATCCCAAATTGAGGCTCCTTGACTCTGATTGGCCAGTCTTTAGTCAGGTGACCAGCCCAAACCAGCCAGAGAATGTGATTCTCTGGTTGTCCCAACCTTTTCTGGAACTCAATGCAAAGTCATCTCCACTGGAATCCTGTGGACCAAGAGCAAAAGAATAGCTATGTGAGCATAAACCCAGTGCTAGTCAGGCAGTAGGTGAAATGCACATTGGACCATCAAGAGAGCACACATTTTCACTACATTTGGGGACTTGTTGCTCATGAGCCTGTCATTTCAAAATTCTGGCTCAGACAGCTGAGTTCCCATCAAGGAATATCTCCACTTTCTGTTTGAGGGAGTGGTAGAAAGTAATCCCATGCATGTGTGTGGCAAGAGAGATGTCTATACAGTGTGTCCGTAAAGTCATGGTGTACTTTTGACCAGTCACAGGAAAGCAACAAAAGATGATAGAAATGTGAAATCTGCACCAAATAAAAGGAAAACCCTCCCAGTCTCTGTAGGATGATGTGGCAGCATGTGCACATGCGCAGATGATGACATAACACCGCGTATACAGTGGAGCAGCCCACGGCCATGCCAGTCGAGATGTGGACGGTACAGAGGAAAGTTCAGTGTGTTCTGTGGCTCACTAAATTCGAATCTGTGACCAAAGTGCAACGTGAATATCGGCTCGTTTATAACTAAGCGCCACCACATAGGAATAACATTACTCGGTGGGATAAGCAGTTGAGGGAAACCGGCAGTTTGGTGGAGAAACCCCGTTCTGGTAGGCCATCAGTCAGTGACGAGTCTGTAGAGGCTCTACGGGATAGCTACCTAAGGAGCCCTAAAAAATCTGTGCATGAGCTCACATCGAACTGCACTGAATAGATATGAAACTGGGAGAGCTTTCCTTTTTTTGGTGCAGATTTCACATTTCTATCGTCTTTTGTTGCTTTCCTGTGACTGGTCAAAAGTGCACCATGACTTTACGGACACACTGTATATTGAAATGGCCCTGAGAAATGTTTCTTTCTTTATGAGGCGGAAGAAAACTCTCCCTTCTGTCAAGTAAAGAGGTTTGTCCTGCAGAGACCTAGCAAAATGATTTTTGTTTTTAATCAGAGCTGCAGGGAAAGCAGACACATGAAGGCTAAGCACCCTGCGCCCTTCCTCTGCACAACCGAGCAGAGATCTGGTGCAGGAAGCCCCCATCCATGTAAGGATGTTTAAATCAGAGCAAAGAGCAAAAAAGCAATAATTGTTTCTTTTTTTTTTTTTTTTTCATTTTTCTGAAGCTGGAAACAGGGAGAGACGGTCAGACAGACTCCCGCATGCGCCCGACCGGGATCCACCCGGCACGCCCACCAGGGGGCGACGCTCTGCCCACCAGGGGGCGATGCTCTGCCCATCCTGGGCGTGGCCATGTTGCGACCCTCCTGGGTGTCGCCATATTGCGACCAGAGCCACTCTAGCGCCTGGGGCAGAGGCCACAGAGCCATCCCCAGCGCCCGGGCCATCTTTTGCTCCAGTGGAGCCTTGGCTGCGGGAGGGGAAGAGAGAGACAGAGAGGAAGGCGCGGTGGAGGGGTGGAGAAGCAAATGGGCGCTTCTCCTATGTGCCCTGGCCGGGAATCGAACCCGGGTCCTCCGCACGCTAGGCCGACGCTCTACCGCTGAGCCAACCGGCCAGGGCCCAATAATTGTTTCTTGATCCAACCTATGATTGCTTTTAAGATAAGCTCGGTCATTAGTTAATTGTCACAAAGGGAAAGTGGATGAGATCCCCAAATAAGCTCCTTCAGCTTCAAGTTTTGAAAGGGCCAAATTTTGGAATGGAAATGACCCAAAATGAGACTAAGAAGTTACTGCTGACATAATCAATGAGTAGGTCAGTTCTCTGATCTTATTTTCTCAGCTTATGCATCTGTTTCAGCTTCTTTCTGTACCTTTCTTCTGATTATTTTCCTAACTCCATCCGCCCTCAAATCTTCATGCCACGGGACCTTGTCGGTCTCACTGAGCTCAGAGGGCCCCCCGCAGTGCTGGCAGGCAGTGGACAGGCCCTGCTGAGCCCAGCATGACTGCTCAGGGCCCTTTGCTTAGCTCACCATTCAGATAAGTCAGCAGTCACCATCCTGCCCTTGGTTCTGCTTTTGGAGAGGGTGGGGTGGTGACTCTACGGACAGGTGAACCTCTAGGCAGGCTGGAGGGGCCACAGGGGCATGGTGGAGAGCGGACTGTCTGAGAGCCGCGACCCCCTCAGAGCCTGCACACACTCTGGCCCCTCTGCCTGCCGTGCCCTCCGCCCCTCCTCATTAATTCATGCTCAGCCTCCAGAGCTCCACCAAATGTCACTGCCTGAAGAAAGCCCTTCTTGGCTGCCCCAGACTAGGCTGGAATCTGTCACAAGCTCAGAACACCCCGCACTTCTGCTTCATAGCATTTATCTGATTGTCCTGCAATAATTACCTATGAAATAAATTATTAGCTGGTATCGGCCTCCCTCCCGCCTCCCACCCTTGACCTCCACCATCTCCCAAACACAAGCTCAGGAAGGGAAGCCACTCTGCTTATCTTGTTCATAGTTGGCTCTCCAACTCCTGGCATAATCTGAGTGCTCATTACCTATTGATGAGTGAGCAAGTGAGTGGAAGGACGATTAGGATGTCATCAGACTGCAGTGACAGGGAGGAGAAATTCAGGAGAAGTACAGCACGAACAAAGGGCCCAGAATATTACAGCACGGAGTTTATGATGGTACTGTGCTAAGTCTAGTTCATTCATAAATTCCAGCCTCCGTGAATGAGCTGGATGTTCCGAAGGCACCTCAGTGAATGAGAGGCTGTCGTACCATCACTCTGTCCCTCACCACTGTGTCCCAGGTGCCCACCATGTATGGGTAGAAGAGGGTTTCCCAGTTTCTGTGGGCCCTTTTGCTCGTCCCCAGGAAGTCCCCCTTTTTTTTTTTGTATTTTTCTGAAGTTGGAAATGGGGAGGCAGTCAGTCAGACAGACTCCCGCATGCCCTGGACTGGGATCTACTCGGCACGCCCACCAGGGGGCAATGCTCTGCCCATCCAGGGCGTCGCTCTGTCGCGACCAGAGCCACTCTAGTGCCTGGGGCAGAGGCCAAGGAGCCATCCCCAGCGCCCGGGCCATCTTTTGCTCCAGTGGAGCCTCGGCTACGGAGGGGAAGAGAGAGACAGAGAGGAAGGAGAGGGGGAGGGATGGAGAAGCAGATGGGCGCCTCTCCTGTGTGCCCTGGCCGGGAATTGAACCCGGGACTTCTGCACGCCAGGCCGACGCTCTACCACTGAGCCAACCGGCCAGGGCAGGAAGCTTTTCCCATCTTCCCTACTGTTTAAATTCCTACTCCATTTCCTTTTGAAAGAAAAGTCATTTGCTAAGATCTTCTTCAGTTTCCCTTTTTTTTATCTCAACACTGGCCCTCAGCAGCACTTATACTCAGTGGGGTAGGGAGAGCAGTCTTCCCAGGACAAGTTTTTCTAAACGTTTGTTGTTTTACCTGAATTGTTTATTATTTGCGGTTTAAATGGATCCATTGACTTTTTATTTTTTTGACCCATTCAGTGACTTTTCTATTTTTAAATAAAAGAGGGATGTGCCAAGTAATAGCAAACCAAAACCCCCTCCACTGGTGAAAATCACCTTTGAGAAAGACAGGCCACCTTTTGGAGGCCTGGCGGAGTGACAGAGAGAAGCCAGTCTGGGTGCGGGTGCTCAGGCGCTGAGCCAGCTCTGAGCCCAGCCCCTGAGGGGGGCCTGCACAGCTCTGGCTCTCTCTGCGCTGTGAGGGAGTTGGTCAGAGTTTGGGTCTCAAGTCCCTCTCTCACTCCGATGACTCACTTGGGTCCGTGAGCTCAGGGTCAGTGGAAGACATGCTTTCGGCCTGCACTGAAACCCAGGAAAGCCCCAGAGCGTGGGTCACGATGTGGCAGTCTCAGTGAGGTGTCCCTGCACGATCACCATGCCAGTTGGGCCAGGGGATGCGTGGTGAGGTCCCATTTACAGGAATGGAAGGTGATTAGGGAAGTGGCTCTCTCTGTGATCTCTGCAGACTCTGAATGAGCCAGCCTCTCACTTCCACCCACTGAGCCTGTGACTCAGAAGTAGGCCCTCACGCTTGGCGTTATGGACTGCATGTTTGTGGAAATTCATGTTGAATTTCTGACCCTCAATATGATGGTTTGAGGAGGTAGGACTTTGGCAAGGTAATTCTATCATAAGGGTGGATCCTTCGTGAGTGGGATTAGTAGCTTTATAAAAGAGGCCCTAGAGAACTAGCTTACTCTCTTTCTCCCATATGAAGATACAAGGGGAAGTCAGTCACCTCTACTATGGAAGACAGTCCTCTCCGGAACTCAATGGTGCTGGCACCCAACCTCAGACTTCCAGCCTCCAGAACTGTGAGAAATAGTGTGTGTTGTTTAAGTCACCCAGCCTGTGGTAATTTGTTCTAGTACCCTGAGCCAGCACAGTTGGTTTGGAAGAGGGGTTCTCTGCACACATGGGGCCTCTCCATAGTCCCTTTAGGGTCCCCCACATTCTCTTCCCTCCTCTAGTTCTTGCCAGCCCTGGACAGATAATAATAAAGCACCAGGTTAATGCATTCCAGGGCCAGAACAAGTAGGACCCATTCATCTCGGGGCCCCAGGAAGCAATGGTAACCCTCAAGCTTGGAGCTTGCCAAGTTTGGTATTGGTCATCAGGAGAAGATTAGGGGGAGGGGATGAGACAGGGGCTCAGGGCTCCACAGGCAATGTAGCATAAGCACTGCCACCAGTCATGCTGCGTGCCCGATGAGGTTGACAGCACCAAGCATGGCTCGTCTTCTGGCTGCAGGTTTGACCCATCCAGACCCTTCCACTCTTCCTAAATGCCTTTTATTGGCCTTTCCCTACTCAGGAAATGTTATCATCTCTGATTTTCTGAAGCAAAACAAATATGGCCTCCCATGCCAGGCCAGTGCTCAAGGCTGTCCCCGTCTGCCATGATGGAGTCTCCCCAGCTCTTTTCCACTTCCACCCTTGTAAGACATCTGTGGCCAATGAGGCACAAACCTCCAAGCCCACCCACTCCTTTTCCTCTAGGCCTTGTTCCTTTTTTGAAGTTCATTTCTGGGTCATCTTGCTTCCTGAAGCCTCTCCTAACTACCTGCTCTTCCTGGGTTCCACTGTGGGAATGGATGTGGAAGCCAGTCCTGACCCACTGGTTTACAGGCTGTCTGAGGGCAAGGACGATTCCCCATCCAAAGCAAAAGGAGGAAGGAGGGGGGTGAAGTTCAGATGTGTGAATAAGTTAGAGTTCATCATGGGCCACCCAGGGGGTGCCCAGTAAGTAGTTGGGAGGCCTGTTAACCAGTAGAGGAGGGTCATCTGTCAGCTGGATTGCTCCCTCCCACTTCCAGTAGAGTCCCAGGTCCCAGGACTCTGCCTTCCAGATCTCTCTTGGGACCCGCCCCTTCCAGTTGGGCAGTCAGGGCCGCCTGCTCCGTGGGTGTGTGAGCTGTGCGCCTGCACAGAAAAGCTTGCCGACCTGCAGTAGATGGGCCCATGTGTGCGGAAGGAGCTTTGGGGTAGAGGATGAATGCCTACAAAGTAAGGAAATCCACAGCTCTGGTTAAAAGTAACATTCGGTGCCTTGGAGTAACTATCTTTCTAGACTTACTAATAATAGCAACATTTTACATAATACTTATTATGTGCAGGGCAGTATTTTAACTGCTTTACACATAACAACTGTTTATTACTGTTAATATCGTCCCCACTTTATAGATGAGAAACAGGAACAGAGAGATCAAGCGGCATGCCCAAGCCTGCACAGCTAGCAAGGGGCAGGCCAGTGTCCAGAGCTGGGCAGACGTGCCCGAAGCTGTGTGCAGACCTGCCTCCATGTTGCTTCTCCCACCCATCGGAATCTGTGCGTTCGTTAATTCACGTGACAAGGTTGTAGGGGCCCCACTGGGGTGCAGGCTCCGTGCTAGATGCTATACTGAAAGCCAGCTGTTTCTGCTCAGGCGTTTTCTGACAGCCCCCACAGCCTGCCGCTCGCCTGGGGGTAGAGACTCCATTTGCAGAGTGGCGGCTGTCTTTTCACGCACTGGCTGCAGGTGGTGAGGGAAGCCATGGCAGAGCAAATGCAGAGGTTTATCCAGAACGGAGACAGAGTGCTGAAGCCTAGAGGCAGTGATCAAAGGCAGAGTCACCAGCTGAGTAAGGAAGGGAGGGAGGCTGCAGGGCACTGTCCTGACGCCCAGAGACTGGTCACACTGGCCTTGGGATGTCTCACATCCACCCAGGCTGCAGACTCTGCTGAAAGCCACACCGTGCTTAACTGGAGAGGTTAAGAATAATGGGCGAGTCAGTGAGCTCCAGCATTGCTCCCCGCCCCGTCAGCACAAATGAGCTTTGTTCAGCTGCCCAGACATCCCAGGGTGGCTTCTTTCTCATCTCCTGCGAAGGTGGTCTGTGCAAGAAAATTAAGCATCTGCCATCTTATTGGGAGACACCAAACTTCATACTGCCTAGTTCATCTGAGCTCGGGGGGAGGAAGGAAACCACTCTGCTGGAGGATGCTTAGGAGGACGGAAGGGCTCACGGGAGCAGACACCCACCTGCGGAGGTGAATTCACCTGCCCCTGGCCTCTTGCCACTCCACCCCCAGCTGCTGGGAAGCAGGGTGGGAGACGAGAAACTGTCTGCAGTGGTATCAACTCTCCCCACCCACAACCCCTGCTCCCCAGGCAGCAAGTCCGGGAGGAGAAACACGTAAGTGCTCCCCCTCCCACCCCAGCGGCCCAGTGCTGAGAAGCAGCAGAAAGAGTTGATGAAGGCTCCCTGGCCTTCTTGGGAAGATTGCACACAGCAGCAGTCATGGGGTAGTGGGTGTCAGTTGGAAAAAAATAAGAACACAGTCTACCCCCAAACTAAATGGAATGAAAGGAAAAATACTTGAGTATGAATAACAGGACGCCCTCTCAAGATAGCTTCATTATCTGGAGGCAGGCCGCCCAGAAGGCAGTAGAGAGTGTTCCTGAGTTTCTTAATCATTCCCAGCGCTGCGGCCCTCGGGGGACACCCACCTCTGCCTTCTGCTTCTGCCGGTGACCTCAGCTGCAGCCCCTGGCACAGCTGCTGCTGAGCTGGCCAGCTAAGGGGTTGGGGACCCTCACAGCTCAAAGAGGAGGGTTCTAGAGAAAAGGGCGGAGAACCAGAACCCATGTGAAAGGACACCAGAACCCGGCTTGTACCTCAGCACCTCTGCACCTGCTTGGCTGGCTGCCTCTGCTCTGAGGGACTGGACACCTTTCACCACTGGCCACCTGCTCACGTTCCCTCTGTGCCTAGAGCTAAAGGCCTAAGCAAGCTCCCAGCAGGCCCGACAGGATTTCAGGAATGAGGCGTTTGTCCCAGGTGCCGCGTTCAAGCCAGCAGATGCTAGCATTTAAATCGGCAAGTGACTCTGGAGAGTCTCATGTGCCGCTCAGAGGGCCCAGGCCCTGCTCACACAGCGCTGAGCGCCTAGTTGAGGGACGCAGATCTGAAACAGATAAATGCAGAGCCGTAAATGATACCATGTGCTCTGAAAGAGAAGACCCAGGTGCTGAGACGGGAGGTACCAGGAGCCCTAAGTTAGCTGGGGGCTCAAAGGAGCTGTGGAGGCAGCCGGGCAGCCCCGGGGTGGGTGGGCAGCTGAGGCTGTGGGGGGAGAAGCTGTGTGGTCAGAAGAAAACACACCTGGGAGCGTGAGGCCTAGGCCACTGAGAGGACCCCAGTGACACAAAGAGGCCACCGAAGACCCGAGCTGAGTACCAGGGAGTGACATGAGAAGAGGACAGGGACTCAGTCGTGGCCCAATCTGATGTGACTTCTACTGGGTTTCCCAGGGCTCGGGCCTCCAGCTGCCAAACGATGCAGCCCTGAGTTCTTTCTCAGGATATTTACGTAATGTCTGCGTTCTCTCTTTTTCTCTCCTTCATATTTCTCACTGCGTTTAGACCCAGGTCCTGCAGCCCTCTTTTTCCTGTTGTTCTTTGTGCTTCACTGCCATTATTTGCCCTCGCTAAGCGCTACTGGCAAAAATACTTGTCTAGGAAAGAAACCAGAAGACACGAGAAAGGCTCTCTGAGGGGCCCAGACTTGGGGACTCCTTCCCTGGAAACACAGCCCCCCATACAGTGCTGAAGGCAAGGCTGTTCCAGTGCAGGAGGGGAGGCAGCCCAGGGTTCTGTTGAGTCCTGACTCTATTACCAGCTGTGTGGCCTTGAGCAAGTCACTCACCCTTCGGGGTGTTTGTTGCTTCATCTGTGAAATAAACGGACCACACTGGAGCAGGACGTCCCTACCCTGAATCCACAGGTAGGTTTTTAAATGGTCCAAGAATTCCCAGAATTGTATGTAAAATTTAGTTTTTCTAGGGAGGGTCCATGGCTCTCATTCAGTTCTCAGAGAGAAGCAGGACCCCAGAAGGGATTAGGAACATCGGCCCTGGTGACATCTGTGGGCCCAGCGCTCTCCCAGTCGTCAGATGGGCTCTGAAGTCTCACCACAGGAGCGCTTCCTGTAAAACTGAAGACAGGAGTGTCTGGGCTCCTGTGAGAGCTGGGAGATGCTGAGCGTGTTTATGGGCAGGGCAGGGAAGCCCCGTTACAAACAGGAAGCACTCTAGGTGCACATTTCTGGTAAACTGCCTGAAAAAATCTCTGAAGAAATGCACCTGAATCTGTGGGGCATCAGCAAACTGCCATGATCTCCCTAATCTAAATAAATACTCGCTTTGTACTTAACCTTGTTTTCATAATTTTGTACTCTTTTTATTAAGGAGAGACCCCAAACTGTAAACCTTTGGACACCAAACAACCTGGATTTGTCCTTGGGTCTAGAATGTAGTCGAAGAAGATGACCCAACAGGTGTAGCCGCTGGCCAGGCAGGTGGTCAGACCCCTGGGGCGGGGGGGGGGGGGTCCCCGCACACAGGTGCTGCTCCCGTAGGCTAGCTCTCTTCTTACTGGGCAACTTGGCCATCCTGAACCTTCCCTTCCTTTCCCTTTCTGTTTTTTCCTTTACTGTGGATTCCAGGGAGAGGGTCAGAAAGGACCTGAACGAGGGGCCAAGCTCTCTGGGACGACGGCCTGGTACTTGCAGCGTGGGAGTGGCGTCTGCTGTGACTCAACCTCACACTGGCCTGGGGACGACACCTCCTTGGGAGTCGCCGCAGCGGCGTTTCAGGCAGCCCAGCTGTGTTCTGCGTGACCGAATCAGCCACCTCTCACTTCCTCTGTGAACGGAACTTGGTGTTTGGATGACGCTCAGGCAAGTCGGTGGCACAAAATAGCACATCTCTACCTTTGGTCTTCCTCTCCAACCCCTGAGGCCTAAGGAAAGAAAAGACACAGAGAAGAGCCCCACCTGAAAGGAACTGGGCTTCAAACAGTAAATACTTACATCAGAGTCACAAGTGCCACCCTCCGGGCTGGAGCACGGTCATGGCGTGCTCCTGAGACCTGCTCAAGTCTCACGTTGACACCTTTCTGGCTGTGTGACCAATACTTAGCAGACACCTGCTCCTGGAGCAGCAAGGAGCTGGGGTAGGTACCCCTGGAAGGCCCCAGGCTCCCACCCCCAGTGCAGCGTGGGACCGGCAGGCCAGGCTTCCAGCCATTCCGGGCAGCCACACCCTCCGAACCCACGGGAAGCCTGGTCTCCATGTGAGTCACAAGAGTCCCAGCTCCTCACCTTTACAAGACACACGGGGGTCAGAGGTTTTGGCCTTGGGACCTGCCCATTTCCTTCCTGCTTGAAGGCTCCGCAGCTAGACCGTGACACATGGCTGAACAAATCCTCCAAGAATGATGCTCCTTTGAGGGTCTCGGCTGAGCTAAAATAAGCAAATAGATGAAGAGATCTCCAAGGCCCGTGAGGCAGTGTCGGTCTGCACTGTCTGACGGGCAGCGGGTTTCTGCGGGGGCTGCGCGCGCCCGTGAGTCGGGTCGGTCTGCCCAGCGGTGGGAGGGGATGACCCGCAGCGCAAGTCGCAGGATGCCAACGGGGCGAGTCCCTGACGCTCTCTGGGCCTCACTTTCGTGTTTCCAGGGGACTTCGACACCCACATCACAGAAGTGGTTGGAGGACTAAAGAAACACCGCTTAGCCAGTGACGGCACAGAGCAGGTGTCAGCGAGGGTCATTGCCCGTCCACACCGTTCTGAGATGCTTCTGTCGTCTGGCTGCACTGTCTCCGGGGGGAGGTGGTCATGAGTGGGCCCCACCAGCGCTAGAGGCCTCCCTCTCCCCCACCGCTCGCTCAACAGCCGCAGGGGCCTGTGGGTCCTCCTGCCTTTGCACCTGGCGCCCCTCTTCCTTCCCCAGCCCGCTGCTCTGCCAGGTCCCTTGTCTGTGGTCTGGACTCCAGCAGCCAGGCCCCTGCCTTAGTGGGGCTCTGTGCCCCCTAACATGTCGCTGTCCTGCCAGTTCTTGGGCTTTGTTTGTTTTGTTTATATGTCCAACTCCTCCCCTTGCACTGGAGCTTCCCAGATGAGGACTGTAAACCTGGTGTGGGGTCAGGGACCACTAAAAGCCCCCCACTGAGGGAGCCTGCCTCTGACAGCCTGCCCATGGCAACACAAAGGCTCCTGGGGTTCTCACTCTTCCAGGAGGGAGCGGGAGTCTAAGAGGTCAGCTGGGCCTGCCCCCAGCCCCACCCCAGGTGACTTCCTCATAAGGAGTGCGAGGAGGAGAAAGTCAGTTTTTAAAGGCCTATTCCTGGGATGTTCTGGTGGAAAGAACCAGAGTTCTGTCTTCTGGGGCTCTGTGCTCGACCCGGGGTGGAGTGGAGTCGGGTCAACCTCCACCCTCTGCCTCACCTCCCCACACACCCTCTCTGCCTTGAGATGGCCAGTAACAGAGTCGACGCTCCTCATGGCTCTCATGTTATCATCAGGCTAAGCCTGCGTCATAAGCCTGGGGTTTGACATCCTGGTATGCCTTATGAGTCTGCCTGAGTCATGTCTTCTCTGGTTTTGAAGTTTCCAAGGAGGAATGCTGCCGGAATGCAGCGTCCACTGCTGACACCTGGGCTGCTGGTCCTCAGCCATGAGGCTCACCCAGCTGGCTTACCCAGCGAGTGACATGGCTTCCCAGGTGTGGGCCAGGGAACCTCGGGTGAACCAGCCACCCTCTCCTGGTGAGCATGTCCCACGGCAGGCAGCCCGGAACATGGATACGGTCTGCTGCTAGGAGCGATTACAACCACCACCAGAATGAACAGGAATGGCTGTACTATCAAAGCCCATCCTATGTACCAGTCTCCGAGTCCAGCACAACCTAAGCAGGATCTAATTTCATCACCCAGACAGCCCAATCCAATGTTACTATCCCCATTTTACAGAAGAGAAAACCGAGGCTCTAAAATTGAACAACTGGCCCGAGGCCACAGTGGTGGAGCCTGTGTGCGAGGCAGGTCCGAGCCTGTCCTAACCACTGCACTCTCCTGCCCCATGGCAATGGAATGAAGCTGATTGTGAACCTACATGGTGGTTTGGAACAGCAGGCTTAACCCGTGGGAATGAATGTGTTGGAGCAAGGCTGCCAGCAACCAGTGCAGGGACTTCCCTCCGCAGGGGCTCCAGGTGGAAAAACAAACAGGCGGGGAGGGCCGCTCCTTGCCGGCCCCTCCCAGCCTCTCCAGTTCAGCCCACTTCCCTCTCCCCTGTGTTTTCCAGCCGCCCTCCCACCATCTTCTGAAGCCTATCAGAAAGGAGGAGGCAGGTTTTTTGAGCACCTACACATTCATTTCTCTTTGTCATCCAAGTGATCCTTACGCCAACCTTGTGAGACTGGGTGTCATTCTTCCGGTTTTATAGATGGAGAAACCGAGGCTCTGAGAAGGCAAGCAGCTTGCTCAAGATCGTTTCATTGGACAAACTGGTGGACTGGAGACAGAGCTGACCCTGACCTGGAGCCTGGACTTGGGCTGGCTTGCCAAGAAAGCAGAGAATCCTTTGGAAGTATACGAAAAGACGTCAGGAGCTTAGAGAGCAGGGCTGCACCTGACCAGGAAGGAAGGGTCATCAGGGGAGGAGAGATGTGCCCTTCTCTGGGGAGCACAGCTCGTGACCTAACCTTGCTCAGGCCAGCTGGCTCAGTGATCAGCGTCCTCCCCAAGAGAAGGAGGACACTGGGCCTCCAGCAGACAGGTGTCTGCAGAGTAAGCCCCCTGTCACTGGCCTCCTGAGTACTACACTTAGCACAAAGCATTGAGAAGTACCAGACCAAGAGGTGTGATGTCCCGATGCGGCCATCACGGGCTGCTTGCTCATCCAGAGGGAGCGCGCTCCGCCCCCTGGGACCTCGGACTGTACAGGCTTTGTCCACCAGGCTCCGCTCCCTGGCAGCTCGTGCCACTGCAAACCAGAGGTTCCCGCGGCCACAGAGCCAGGTTGGGCTCTGTGACTTCCCTTTAGCGAGATGCCTTGCCTGGGGCCACCCAGGTCACAGGCTCTGATGCACTCGCCTGCTGCCTCTCCCTGTAGAAACAGAAGTGGGCAGAAGCAAGCTGGTCACACAGGGCTTGAGAAGCTCCAGGGAGGTACAGGTAGCCATGGAGTCAGGCAGCTGTGGAGTATACCCCAGTGCCTCCTCCCCTGCCCTGGGACTCGCGATGCCCGCTGAGCCTCAGTGTGCACATTTGTAAAAAGATGTCAGTAACACCTCTGCCATAGTTTTGGTTGAACCAGAAAATTTACATAAGCAACTACCCAGTGCCTGACACATCGTGCTGTTGATTTTTATTATATTATTATATATCTTTAAAATTCATGCAATCAGAAAAAGAAAGTACCAGAATAACCCCATTTGATGGAGAAAAAAAGCTACAGATTGAAATGTTCTCTGTGACTAAGAACTAAAGATGGTTATTTAGTCTGGAAGTAAGAGGGTGATGATGTCAGAAGAGGAAAGAGAACAAACAGCTCCATCTTAGGTGCTGTGTGTGTGTGTGTGTGTGTATGCGCGCGTGTACGAGAGAGAGAGAGAGAGAGAGAGAGAGAGAGAGAGAGATACATTCAGTAGTGAAATTTAGTCCCCGTCTTCAAAGCATGTTTGTAAACCTGAAATAAAAACAAATAAAAAAGGTTGTCACAGTTTATGTTCATGAGGCGCAAAGTGCCATAGGAGTACAGAGACAGGAGACAGGAGAGTTCACTTCTTCCAGCATAGGCGGGGTCCTGACTGGGTGGCGATGTTTCCTGGAGAAGATGTTATTTGAAGGTAGCAGTGGGGGCAGGGAAGAGAGCAAAGAGGATGGTTGAGAAAAACCTTGAAGAAGGAGAAAACAGAGGGTGTTCAGTGACTCTCAGATAATCTGGAAAAGATACCAAATACCAAAATATTCTTACTATTATAGTTATCTCTGCGTAGTGGGATCACTTTTTTTGTACCTTTCTTAATATCCTGAATTCTCTAAAACAGCTGTTCTCAACCTGTGGGTCACGACCCCGGCGGGGGTCCAACGACCAAAACACAGGGATCGCCTAAAGCCATCAGAAATACATATTTAAAAGTGTATTGTGTAATAAATATGTATTTTCCGATGGCTTTAGGCGACCCCTGTGTTTTGGTCGTTCGACCCCCACCAGGGTCGCGACCCACAGGTTGAGAACCGCTCGCTGTTCTAAAATGACGTGGATGATTTTTATATTCAAGAAAAAAGTAATTTTTAAAGTCAGCATCAATAGCAAAGTCAGCAAAAAAGATGATTCCTTTGAGGCTGAACTTAAGGAAGGAAGAATTTTCACAACCCCAGGGAAAGTGGCGGTGGAGAAGGGGGCTGGCATCCAACTGGGGTCTCAACCTCCACACTATTGATTCTATGGCCGGGCCATTCTCTGTCCAGTGCTGGTAGCATCCTGGCCCCTACTAGCTAAATGCCCCCTACCCTCCTGCCCCAGTTTTAACAACCAAAACTGTCTGTAGACACGTGTGTCAAATGCCCCCTGCGAGACAAAATAGCTCCTAGGTGACAACCACTGCTTTAAGCCTCAGAATGTTTGATGTGACGGAAAAGTCATCCTTACCTAGCTCCCCTCATGCACAAAGGGTGGAATTCCTTCATGGTGTCCCTGCTCTCCTGAAATGCTTCCTTCTGTCATCCAAACCCTACCTCAATCCAGGAGGCAGAGAGCCCGAACTGAGGTCTCAAACCTTAGCATCACCTGGGTACCTGGCCCTGGGTGAGTTGAATGCCCACTGTACACCTCAGTTTACTTAACTGTAAAATGATGGGAAGTCTAGATGGTCTCTAAGATTCCATGTGCCTCTATGTCAATGCCAACCCCCTTATTTTGCAAGTGAAGAAAGTGTCATTCGGAAATGTTTGTTTCGCCCAAGGTCACACACCTAAGCATTGGCAGAGCCATTACTAGAACCTGGGTCTCCTGATTTCTGCCTACACCCCCCCCCCCATGCTCTTCCTGTACTGTTCTCTATGGATTAGAAGCATCCCTTTATTGCGCCACAGAAAAATGGAAAGCAACTAGGTCAGGCCACTTATATGTGCCATTGAGTAAATAAGGCCGCAGAGAAACCTCCTCTCTGTAAATAACAACAGTGCCAAGGACGTGACTTTCCGAATGAGCCAAAGCAACACGCCAAAACACAAGGCTCACTGGCTCTTTCAAGAGAGTGGAGAAACGGGAGGGAGGGGTGATGAGTTGCGCACTATTCGATGGCGGGTTGCTGTGACAGAGGGCTGCAAATGCCACTCTGGGGATGTGTTAATGAAGGCTCTGCATGCACAACACCAGAAGCAGTTATTCTGTTCTCTCTGGCACCGGCTCCTCCTGGCAGGATAGCTGCCCACGGGGTTGGAAGGGGTTCAGCAGAAAGTTCACCAAGAGCCAGATGGAGAAGGAACAGAACTTGCTGTCTGGACCAGCCTTCACCAGACAGATGGAGTACTTGTCCATCTGCGTTTCGCTTCTCCTGGGGGACATGAGGAGGTGGCGTGGTGGGAGGGGGGAACTCCACTCGGGGCCACTTCCGGCCTGCATGGGAGCCTCCATCTCTGGTGACTCGGCGGCAGCCTCTGGGGCTGTCTTCCTTCCTGGCCTGGAGATGCCAGCCAGATGGGGTGCCGGGAGCCATCCTGACAGAACGTGGCCAGGACATGAGTCAGGAAAAGAGGGAGCAGAGGCAGATCAGTTTGCAGGTGGGTTGCATGGTGCCCACTCCCTGCGCAGACCCAGCCTGTCCCTGCCAGGTTCATGCAGGGGAAAGGTGTCCGGGGCAGAGACGCTCCGAGGCACTGGAAAGGGGAGTTTGTCACCTTTTTCTGCTGCTTGGTACCAGCCCTCTTAGTGGAATTGTCCAGGTAAATGTGGTCCCTGCTGCATGTAGGTGCAGTCACGAGCAGCTGTGAATACAAGCTGAATCACAGGGCTTAGAGTACGTGGGTCCCACACACTCCCGGGGTCACGTCACAGAGCAGGGGCAGGTTATAGAGTCTGCAGAGAGGGGCCTGTGAGCTCTAAGTCTTATCAGCAGAGTCCCCACCCCCACCTGCCGGCACTTCCAGGCCAGGAGCCATCGTTCTGTTTCCCTGTGTCCCAAAGGTCACCTGTTTATTCAGTGAGTCAGGAAGGCCTGCCTGACTTACGATGTGTCACTGGCATCAGCCACATGCTTCCCCTAGCGATTTCTCACTGTGCTTCTGTAGCCACTGTACCACATAACCCCCCACCCAGGAAATCACCGTCACTAACTCCAGGGAAGTGTCAGTCAGCCTGGACCTGCTTGGAAGAGCCATGCTGAGACTGTGGACAGGTCAGTGTGAGGTTCGCGGAAAGGACGAGAGCAGAGTCTCCTCAGAGCAGCTTTTCCTGAGGGGGAGGAATTGGGCTGCTTGGATGCCAAGATGTCCTCAGGATGACTTAGCCCTAGTCCTGGCAAGAACTTGGGCTAAAATAATAGGAACGCCACCCCAGGCCTCCTGAGGAGTCTCTTGTGGACCTGGATAGCACCCGCCTGAGGCAGGGTAGGTGACCTGTTAGGCTCCAGCTAACGCAAACAGAGGAAATGCCAGCTGTCAGGGGCCGGGGAGCTCTCCAAAAACGTCCCTGCTCAGTGAAGCACCCCCAAATCCTTCGTGCATCGTGCAGGACCCTCTGCCATGTGGGGCCTTCTCACCTCGTGCTTACCCGCCCCCCACTAAGTGGACCGTGGGGCACAGTGCGGGGGATTTCAAGCTTTACGTGCAACAGAACCACCTGGAAAGATTGTCCAAATCACAGCTTCTGGGCCCCATTCCCTGAGTTCCGATTCAGTAAACCCGGGCAGGACCCAGAACACTGCATTTTTGTCAAAACATCCTGGGATATCCCCAGGTGGGGGTCTCTGGATGCCACTGGGAGACCCGGGTTCTGTGGCTGAACTCAGACTGTGGGTCAGACCAGAACTCAGATCCTTGCTCCGCCTCTTACCAGCGGCAGGACCACTGAGCCTCAGTTTCCCCAGCTGTGACAGGGGAATGATGACAGAACTTTCCTCGTGCTGATTGACGTAAAGGCCTGAAGACTGCCTGGAAGGCAGGCAGAACTTAGTAAACGTCCGTTCCTATTGCTGGTGGCGTCCTGGCTCTCCCTCCACGCCCCCCACACAGGAGCTCAGTGTACAAGGACATATTGGTGGCTCTGACTCAAAGCTATCCTGTTCTTTAGGGGAAATGATGCAGGGACTTTGGAGGGTGGTGAATTGTTCACTGCTTGTGGAGCTATAAAGGAGGACCCCATTTTCCTCCCCCTCCCCCCGAGGATGAATTAAAATCCCATTTTTGGCCATTTTCCCATGGAGCAGAGAGATGAAAAGACTCTCCTAGCACTTACACCCCGCCTGAGAGTCAGAAAAGGCTCTTTGACAGCTTGAGTCCTTTTTTGACTTTGAAAACAGAAGTCAGCTTGTGAATAAACCAGGCTGCACTGGGAACCTGAAGCAGGGGAGGCTGGGCAGAGCAGGTGCTCACGCAGGAAGCTCAGGAGGACCGCAAGGCTTTCTGCACAGAGACTGGGGGCAGTGGAGCCTTCTCCAACCCCCAAGGCAGTGGGCCCCCCAGGGTGCATCTCCCCCGCTCTCGGCCAGCTGCCCCCCACTGGCTGTGTTCTTACCTCCTCCTCTCTGGCTGCTTCCTGCCTCCTGCCTCGGGGACCCATCACCTGGGCTCTTCTTGTCCTCGTAGGCCACTCACACTTTGATCATCAGGAACCAGGGCCCAGAGGCAGCAGCTTGGGCACACCCCAGGGCACGTGGGCCTGCCTTCCCACCAGGCCCAGAGCCAGGCTCTGCAGTCCAAGGGCTCCAAGGATAAGGACATCAGAGATGCGATACATAGCAATTTCTGTCCGTGTCAGCACCCCAATTCTGCCAATGGCTCCGAAGCCTGCGGACACAGGGCATGCTGTGTATGAAGACCACGGCCACCGGACGCGGCCCAAGGAGCCCAGGAAGGTGGGGTGACTTACAAAAGCTGCGGCCCAAGGAGCCCAGGAAGGTGGGGTGGCTTACAAAAGCTGCGGCCCAAGGAGCCCAGGAAGGTGGGGTGGCTTACAAAAGCTGCGGCCCGAGGAGCCCAGGAAGGTGGGGTGGCTTACAAAAGCTGCGGCCCGAGGAGCCCAGGAAGGTGGGGTGGCTTACAAAAGCTGCGGCCCGAGGAGCCCAGGAAGGTGGGGTGGCTTACAAAAGCTGCTCGGAGTTACTGTCTGGCTCCAGACCCTGCCAAGTTTCCTCAAAAGCCTCCTGCATATTTCTTCTGCCGGTCTGTCCATTAACCTGAGCCGTGAGACCTGGCTGTAGTTACAGAAGGTGATGATCCCATGGCTTAAAGCACCCATGTCATCTGATGCCTGAAATGGTACCTCCGGGGCACATCAGCTCCCACAGGCTCTGGGCCCCAATTAACCCCACGTGATAACACTGTAAACTCTTACATAGCACATGTGCTGACCCTGTGCCTGGCACACAGTAAGCGTCTAATAGTTGATCACTAACAGCAAAAGCAGTTAAGTAGAAGTTATCATAATTTTCTTTAATATTTTCATATCGCCGAACTTCCAATTCTTTGCAAAGAACACGTGAAGAGGCAAAGGGAGACGGCGCTGGGCTCCTGCAGGAGAGGAGGAAGGACTCCAGGATGCCTTTTCTAAAGTCTGCTCGGTCGGGCAAGCTGGCCAAGTGCTCTGGGCCTCAGTTCCTCTCTTGGTGTAGCAGTTATATTGGTTCTCTTGTCCTCTCGCTCCCAAAACCTTTTCTTTTTTAAGATAAAATGAGGTAGTGGCTTTCTGCGGGTTTGGAACCATATTCACCCTACACATAACTGCAAGGGATGCGATTCATAACTTCAGTTTTGGGTCGGCACCCCGATTCGGCCAGTGGGTCCATGACCTGTGGACACGGGGTACTGTGCATGCAGACCAACTACACATGACAGCCAAGGAGGCCCTGTCCACGTTCTAGGCTCTGCTCACGCATCCCAACACCTGCCGGTGGCTGAGGCCCCGCTCCAGCTGCAAAGTGGGAAGAGAAACCACAGAAGGGGGCATCTCCTGGGCAGTGCGGTAGGCGAGTAAGAGCACAGGCTTTGAGGGCAAAACGATCTGGGGTTAGGTCTCAGCTCCACCACTTACCAGCTTGGGCAAGTTCCTTACCATCTCTAAGCCTCAGTGTCCCCCCTGTGAGATGAGACTCCTAGCAGGGCTGTGGTGGGATTCACCAGGCTCTCTCTCTCGTGGCCAGCACTTAACTCGGAGCCCCACTCAGTGCGAAGGAAAAACTGTAACGATTCGATTCTCTCTTTCTTTCTTTTGTCTGCATTTCAGCATTCACTTAGCATATTTTTATTTATGCCTCTGAGGAGAGAGAAGAGAGCACCCCTGAAGGATCTGCAAGAAAAGAGACTTGATTTCTTGGCATGTCAGGGGGCTCACTGAGAGGTTGGGGGGTGAGGGGGTGGGGGGCGATGGTTGCCCTGCAGGAAGCACCGGATGGTTCTCCTTCCTTCTTTGAAGAAAGGCTGCCCCAGTGTTGTTGTTTTTCCCCCCTGCTCCCCAGGGTCCAGGGAAGTGTCACGAAGCAGCTTCCCCAGGAGAGTCCTGGGGCTGTGTCATCACTGGTCCTTTAGGGCTGAGTGTTCTTCCTGACCTCGGCTGACTCACGTTTCCAAGGCCAGTGTCCTGGAGACAGCCGCCCTTTCAGCGAAAAACCCCTCCTGGCATGGATAAAGGGAAATAGAAACCCACTTGACCTTTATCTAGAAAACCCCCATATTTAATGACACTCTCTTCTCTAGGCTCTGGAGGGTAACTCGTTCAATCCTGTACCCTTGGTGGCCAGGACCATGGGTGGATTAAATGGACAAACAGATCAATAGACAGATGGACGAATGAGGAATTATGATGTCACCCTTGTCCTGAGCAGCTCACAGGCCAGCGGAGAGGTCAAGATACACCTAAAACAGTTTGCAACTGCAGAAAGTAATCTTTACTTAAGCATCCAACTGAGGGTGTCACTTGTAGTCTAGGGCTTTGGGGAGGCCGGTGAGGATGAGCTGTGGGAAGTGTATCTGACCGCACACTCCTGCTGCTGTGTTCTGAAACCCGTCACTGGGGAGGCCACACTTCCCTAGGGCTGCTCCCAGCCAGTGACGGGGTCACAGGGGCACGGCGTCAGGCTGGGTCTTGAGTGCCCTGCCAGGATTCCTGAAGTGCACGACAGTCTAGTGCTCTTCCCCAACTCCCTTCTCTCCTCCCCTCGGTGAGACCTGCATCGATGTTTAATGGCCCTCCTAGTCTTCCTGGCTCCCTCTCCTTTTTTTCTCACGTAGGTATGTCCCCAAGTAAAACCCTGGCATGTCCAACCCTGTGTTGGCACCTGTTCCTCAGAGGACCCAGACTAATAGCTTTGGGGGTTTGAAGTGTTCACTCTGCGCCAGGAAAGTCAGAACAGGTTGAATAAGAGGTGGCACTTTCTGGGCGTTCCTAGCAGGTGCAGACAGCCGGGAAGACAGATCTCAGTTCCGGCACCGGTTGGACTAGGTGGGCCAGGAGAGAAGAAACCACATCGTCCACCGCAAATCCTGCACCCACCTCCATGCCAAGCTCACGTGGTCCCTCCCCGAATCCTTGTTGGATAAATGGATCAGCAGACCCTTTCTTCCTCTTCCTCTCCCTCTCCTCCAGCACCCTTTTGCTTGCTTGGGTTCTAGAAACCATCATACTTTACTGTGATGGAAATAGTCACTCATTTATCTGCCCCTAGACGAGACTCTTTGCTAGGCAAGGTGGCCTTACTCTGGGGCCTCAAAGGCCTGGTTGGTAGTTGGTGCCCAAAGAAGGAAGAAGTTGGTCATGACGATATGGCTCCATGAGTTATCACATCGAGAGGTGGCTCCTGTTCCAGGGTGGGGACGGAAGTCCTGGGTGCTGGTCAGGGCATCTCAATGCAGGGTTCAGAGGAAGATCTGGCTGCATCCTGGCGCCCCGGCTAGCTCCTTTCTTTCCAGTTGACCTCTCCTCTCACAAACACCTCTTTGAAGGTATCTCTTTTTTTTTTATTTTTTTTTATTTTTTTTTATTTTTTACAGAGACAGTGAGTCAGAGAGAGGGATAGACAGGGACAGACAGACAGGAACGAAGAGAAATGAGAAGCATCAATCATTAGTTTTTCATTGTGCATTGCGACACCTTAGTTGTTCATTGATTGCTTTCTCATATGTGCCTTGACCGCAGGCCTTCAGCAGACCGAGTAACCCCTTGCTCGAGTCAGTGACCTTGGGCTCAAGCTGGTGGGCTTTTGCTCAAACCAGATGAGCCCGCGCTCAAGCTGGCGAGCTCGGGGTCTCGAACCTGGGTCCTCTGCATCCCAGTCCGACGCTCTATCCACTGCGCCACCACTTGGTCAGGTGGTATCTCATATTTTTTGAAGTCCTGTCACACACATGATTTTGTTGGAGCCGCTCAACTTCATAGCATGGAGAAATTAGCTATTATTCCCAGTTTTACAGTCCAGTTTCAGGCTGCCCTCATATACCAACACTTCTGCTGGGGACGGCTCTCCAACTTTGCTTTGAGGAACGCCCTTTCCCATTGGGTTGTGTTGTGGGACTGTCCACCAAAGTGTCTGCCCCTTTCCTGGCCATGGGTTGCTCACATGACCTGAGTAAGGCCAATCAGATTCTCCCTAGATTTGAATCTCTCATGGAGAGGCACAATAATGGAAAACAGTTGGGGTTTTCTATCAGGTACAACAAGTCTTTCTCCTGTGTCTGACCCCCAGGGAGTCTCCAGTCCCCGCATTCAGGAGAATCTAGTTTCTGAAGATGGTCTAAGCTGAGCAGTAGCTAGGGGTTGGGTGACAGGGAGGAAACCCCTCAGCCCCACTGGAGGGAGAGTCAGGAGTCTAGAGTTCTCAGCTAGAGACCCCAACCACTGCTGGGGACTTGGGCTCTCAGGGCCCTGGTGTCCTGGTCATTCCACATTTACTAAGCACCTGCCAAGGACACCACAATGAACAGAACACATTGCCCCTCAACAGTTTTTATAGGGGGCTCTGGGGCCCAGCCCACACACCCAGGACACTCTGCTCCCAGCCACAGCTGCAGTGGGCACTGTCCCTCCAGCCTGGCACCCTCTCTAGCTCCTGTCCAGGGCTCTCCCACACCGCAGGTGCCCGCGCGGTTCACAGGAGAGCCCAGGCCAGCAGTGGCAGGCAGTCATGCCCTGCAGGCAACCCACCACCAGGGAGGGCTGGAGCCAGTGGGCAGACAGTTCTGGTCAGCCTTCTGGACACCTCTCAGCCGCTTCCAGGGGAGCTGAGCCCCGCTTCCCACGAGGCCCACTTGATGACACACCCTTCTCTGGGCTTTTTCTCCTTTCCCACCTCGATTTCCTCATCCCTCACTCCCAGGGTACCTTCCACATAAATTACCTGCACCCAAGTCTTCATTCAGGCTCTTATGTGGGGGAATCTGAGATAGGGGTCAGCAGTGACAGAGACAGCAGAAGTGGGAGAGGGATGTATCTTCCACTATCTCCACCTGCTGGAGTCCAGTGTGCCAGTGGGGGCAGGCCCGACCAGGAAGGGGCCACCCATGGAGTGCTGGTGAGGTTGCAGGTGGTGATGGACAAGAAACGCCCAAATGAACTGTAATGGCCAGGGTGTGTGAGGGTCTGCAGTCAGGTTTTTCCAGCCCACTGGGGCCTCCAGAGCTGGCAGGAGAAGGTGTTCCATCAATGTGCAGGGAAGGGAGAGGAGGAGGAGAAGCCAATGGACTGGGGTAGCTGGCCATACCCTGGGCCGCACCCTGGATCTTACAGCAAGGGCACAGGGCAGCCTTGCCCACTTCCCGCAGAGACAAAGGGGGCGGGGAAGGGCAGCTTCATTCTGTAAAGCCTTCCTGGAAAATCGCCCTGTGCCCTCCTTCCCCACCAAGCCTCTGGGGCAGCTCGAGCCTCTTCCTTCCCCGCCTCTCCCCGGCCAGATGGCCCCGTTGGCTACCCTCCCCCAGTACCACCTGCCAACTCGCCACCACAGAAAACTCCTTGAGAGCTGCCCTTCCCTTAAAAAGATCAGTTTCCAGTTCTCTCTTCCCTCAAAGGACACCTGACCGGAAGCTTAACCCCATTTCATGAGGTTCGTATGGTTTTTGAGATAGCACAGAGGGGCCAGGTAGGTTTTCAGATTGCCTTTCTGTCTTCTTCTTCTTCTTTTTTTAACTGCTTTATGGGGCCAGAAGCATCCTCTGGGAGCTTGTTATATGAAGAGTTCGCCTGCGTGGCCTTTCCTGACGTTTCATGTTTGAGCTGCGGGATCTGAGTCTCTCCTTCCCTCCCTTGCCAACCCAGACCTGGGACACAAAACCCACCTGGAGGGGCGTGCGTCCTCCTGCAGCTCTGTCTCCAGGCTCAGTGACAGCTGATGTCCTCGCCACCCCACATCCCACAGGGGAGTCGGCGCGCTGTCTGCACCGCCGTGCCCAGCCTGACAGTCCACGCATGGGGACCCTTGCCTGGAAGCAAAGGCAGGAGCAATTCGCCCACCACCACCACCTCCGTAATCCTCATCTAGGTTTGCTCTGGGCCCAGGCCCTAGGCTAAACACGTGACATGTGTTACTTCATTTCCTCCTTGGAATGCTATATATAAGGTACCCTTATATACTGCTCACAAAACTTAGGGGATATTTCCAAATGAACATGAAGTGATAGAAAAAAGAAGCATTTGATTTATTTTTTATTAAGCAAGAACATCAGAAAAGTAAATGACAAGTCAAAGAAAGTTGTTCAATTATGCAAAGGAGATGCCAACTCAATTATTGTGATTGAGTAGCAAGCGGCATGTTGGTGGGGGTGAACGAAAGCATGTCAAACCGGACGAGAAAGATCCCCTGATTTCTGTGAGCAGCGTATCTGAGCCACAGAGAGGTGAAGTAGGTAGCCCAAGAGAACAGGTGACACGTGGTGGAAAAGTGCCCTGTGACAGGCAGGTGAATGTCCTGGGGCCCCTGTGGAGGGAGGGAGGGAGGTGGCGTTTGTGTCAGTGGAGTGCAGGTGAGGGAGGAGGAAAGCCCAGATGTAAGACTGGCAGCCCTGACCCTAATACCAGCGGCATTTCCTGAGCACTCGGTGTGCCCTGGGTCTGGGCCTTCGGGTACCTTCTCCCCAACACCATGAAGAGGTAGGTGCTACTAATGTCATCGTGAGGAGAGGGCCTTTCTCCTCTGCTCCCTTCCCTCCCTCCCTCCTTCCCTCACCACTTCTTGGGCTCTCACAGGGCCAGTGAGAGTGGCCCTGCTCTGTCCCGAGTCCCCTGTAAAGGGAGGTTCGCCATGCCATGCTCAGGGGGGTGGCCTCAGTTGCCCGAAGCCCCAGGCACACATACTGAGCATCTCACTCCTCCGTCTGTCCCCTCCCTGGACCAGCCACCCCCCCCCCGAGGTCCCTCACACCCTCCCGTGCCAGCTCTCCAGCTTGTGCATTACTCACCCAGCACCCCTGTCGGCTCTACGTACCCCCAGCCCCACCCGCTCACCAGTGGGGCCAGGCACACGCCCCTCTCTCCAGCCACTGGGCTGGCTGAGTGGAGTTGGGGCGAGTGGGAAGTCATTGAGGGCCATGCCTCTGGCTCGGCCATGACTGGCTGTCCCCCTGTGCGCACGCTCCGTTCTGGCTTTGTCCACGGTTCTGGCAATGGCCTGGAGAAACCGCACTGTCCCAGCCGCCCACGACCCCCATCCCTGCCCTCCTCCCCAGGGCTTGGCGTCTGGGTGTCCATCCGGGAAGTCTGTCCTTCCTCCTCAGGCAACCTGGCCTTGGCCAGGGAGCACCCCAAGTGTGATTTCCGCCCAGCTTTGTCCCATGACTTCTGTGCCATGGAAACGCCCCCTCTGCTCCCCTCCCACCCGGCGCCACCTCAAGGCCACTTCCCATGCGACCTTCCTGCTCCTGGGATCAGTTATTCCCACAGTGGCTGGGTCCCAGCCTGCTCCTTCCTTTCCCATCCTTCCTCTCTCCTCTGCCCCTCCCACTCTCCCGAAAAGAAGGCCTGTCACCAGGCCCCACAATTGATGAATAGCCCAGCTTTCACTGATAATTCCACCCCTGAGGGCTACAGCCCAAAGCTTTGAGTAAACATAGTGATTTTCCTTAAATAAACATCCTCCTCACAAGGTAAAGTTGGTGACCAGGCCCGCTGACCCTGCAACTGTTTTCACCTCTGCATTCTGGTTGTCTCGCCCGCCCGTCTTATCCCCCGCCCTCCCCGTCACAGGAGGAACAGCTTGTGTGGGTACAGCTTGGAGATTAGTCCTTTTACAGCCTTCTAGACCCCCTCTTCTGCCCGAGGGAGCTCCCTCACCCCCACCTGCCACCTGCAGTCCCTAACTGTCGGTTCTGGAGCTGACAGCTCTCACTACCACTACCGCCGACCTTTCAAATGGCTCCCGCCACCCAACCTGACAAAGGGCAAAGGTAACAGACCAGCCACCTGCTCTGTGCCCTTCCATCCTAGCCTGCTTCTCCGGGCTGTCCTCTGGGTGCTCTTGGACTTGGGAAGCCAAACTCAGACGGACCCTCAAACGAGACCTTCACCTTGTAGCCTTACTGAGCCCCCCACATCAGACACTGGTCTTTTACAAACCTGGAAGCTTTGGAAGATTAATTTTTCTTTTTCCTCTTTATGGGATCTCCTTTTCCTTTCTTCCATTCAAGCAGGAGTTGTTTGATGGTCTTGTCGGGTCTTTACTCAAAAACCGAGGACAGCCTGACCTGTGGTGGCGCAGTGGATAAAGCGTCAACCTGGAAATGCTGAGGTCGCCGGTTCGAAACCCTGGGCTTGCCTGGTCAAGGCACATATGGGAGTTGATGCTTCCAGCTCCTCCTCCTTCTCTCTCTCTATCTCTCTCCTCTCTCTCTCTCTCTCTCTCTGTCTCTCCCTCTCCTCTCTAAAATGAATAAATAAAAAATTAAAAAAAAACTGAGGACAATTTAGGGAATTTGCAGAAGAGCTAAACGGAGGTTTACTAGGACAGACAGATGTCCCCGCAGAGCAGTGAGGGCAGGTTCCCCTCCATCACCTGATCTGAGACCAGAAAGTGAGCCTTCTGACAGGAGATGGGGGGGGGGGGGAGGTCCCTGAGCAGCAGGAGCCCAGCCCTGCTCCCTGGCAGGGTGTGTGAAGACAGCGAGACCCAGGGAGGAGTGGCTCCCACAGTGCATCAGGCACATGGGACCCTCAGCACCAGAGGCGGGAAAGAGCTGGGGACAAATGGCATCTCCGTGCTAAGTCATGGGGACTGGTGGCTGACCTCATGTTCAGGCACAGTATAGGACCTTGGAACATCTCACAAACCTTTTCTGTAGTCTGAAGGAATGGGGCTTAGAGTGAGAAATGAACGGTAAAACATAACTTCTGAATTTGCGCACCAAGGTTTATGCCCATATCCACCAGAGGACTGGAAATAGTTCACCACACTATTTTCTGTCTTCATGCCTGACCTTTGCACATGTTGTTCCCTCTGCCTAGAAAGCCCTTCCTTCCCACTGCCTGGTGAATCCCATTGGTCCTTTAAAACCACACTCAGATGGTGCCCACAGAGGCTAACTTTCCACACCCTGCTTCTGTGTGTAACTTCTATACTGTTACAGATTTCTCTTTATTT
The DNA here is from genome assembly GCF_036850765.1 of Saccopteryx bilineata. NCBI lineage: Eukaryota > Metazoa > Chordata > Mammalia > Chiroptera > Emballonuridae > Saccopteryx > Saccopteryx bilineata. Next base: position 97,185,026 of record NC_089496.1, read on the forward strand.
ATTTTTATTGAGATATAATTCACATATCATACCATTCACACTTTTGAAGTGTGTAAGTCAGTGTTTTTAGTATAGTTACAAATTTGTTCACCACTATCTAATTTCAGAACATTTTCATTGCCCCCAAAATAAACCCATCAGCAGCCACTTCCCTTGCTTCTCTCTCCTGGTCTCTGGCAACTGTTATTCTATTATATTTTCCTCTCTAACTGGATTTGCTTATTCTGGACGACCCCTATCAATGGAATCATTCTGTATTTCCTTTTGTGCCTGGCTCCTTTCCCTCAGCATAATGTTTTCAAGGTTCATCTATGTGGTGCCATGTATAAGTACTTCTTTTCTTTTCTTTTTCAAGATAATAACATATTTATTGTTTGGCCAATCTAGTTTTCAAGATAAGGTAGTTATTGAACAATAGAAAAACAATAGTTTCCTATTCAAAATGAATCATTCTAGATTTATTTAGCACATCTTATTCTTATAAATAAATTGAGTATCAAGCTTAAATGAATTTTACATCTATTTCACACTTTTTTATCCTTTTCTGAAGAAGTGATGATTCAGTCTGTTTCTATATAGTTTGTCCACTATTATGTAAAGATTGGTAAAATTGCAGATAAGCGTTAAAATTTGAATTCACAATGTGTATTTATATTCCTTTTTAAAATTTTATTTAGAAAATTAAATTTGATGGGGTGACATTGATCAATAAGAGGACCAAGGTTTCAGGTGAATGTATTTTTATTCTGAAGAGACCAGAATCTGGTTTGAACACATATTCTTGTTTTTATAAATATTAGTTCACCATCACATTTTTCTGTGTGTTTCCACATCCACCTGTTTTTGGAACTTCGGGGCAGGAAAGTTCAAAGACTTTTTTTTAAGGACTTCATTTCCTAATAAAATGGATGACTCCACTGTACCTTTTTGGTCATGAAAGGAATAGACAAAATAATAAATTCTCAGTATAAACCTCATGTAGTACAATTTAAAAGGTAAATTAACAGATTAAAGTAAAAGACTCTAGCTAAAAAAATAAAAAGACATCGGCCCTGGCTGGTTGGCTCAGTGGTAGAGCATCAGCCGGCATGTAGATGTCCCGGGTTCGATTCCCAGTCAGGGCACACAAGAGAAGTGCCCATCTGCTTCTCCACCCCTCCCCCTCTCGCTTCTCTCTCTCTCTCTCTTTCTCTCTTCTCCCCTTCTGCAGCCGTGGTTTGATTGGAGCAAGTTGGCCCTGG